>NW_027590344.1:0-320000 GCF_964213995.1 Mustelus asterias | reverse complement strand
TTAGCACGGCCAATGCACCCTAACCAGCACATCTTTCAGACTGTGGGAGGAAACCGGAGCACCCGGAGGAAACCCACGCAGACACGGGGAGAACGTGCAGACTCCGCACAGACAGTGACCCAAGCCGGGAATCGAACCCGGGTCCCTGGCACTGTGAGGCAGCAGTGCGAACCACCGGTGATAAGGGGGAGAGTTAACAGAAAGCAGCTGGTGAGAATATACTGGCCGCTTTTAATTTAATCCAAATTAATGAATTAGAAACTTTTAACCTAAGGAATTGACATCCGAGGATTTCAGTTTAAAATCCCATTGAACCTCCCTGTATAATAATGGGATGTTTTTGCCTGTATTTAGTAATTAGTGACTTCATATCTCACAGGGAGATTAATAAAACTTTTTTCCAATTGATAGGGACAGCTCAATGGACAAAACTGGTGTGAGAAAGGGGCAAATCCTTTGAAAATGGAGGCAGAGAGGAGGCTTTGTTCAACTCCCATTCTTTCCCTGTCTTCAGCAGGCTGGGCAGGAAGTGTGAGCAGAGAGGGGGGGATAGACAGACACACACTGACACAATCCCCCCAATACACTCACTCACACATCCCCATTCCCCCTCCACTCGCTGGGTTGTGGGGAGCGGCTGCAAGGATTTTCAGGGCTGCTGTGGGGGGGTCAGGGGGTGTTTGAAATGGACGAACACGACCAACAGGGGAAAAGAAATAAAGTTTGAAACTAAACTAAAGAAACTAAAGACAGGAACTTGCAGAATCCATTGCCTCCCTGCATTAACATATCAAGAGTCAGTCTGACATTGCCACAAACTCCTCTGGGGTGAGAGGGGGAGGGGGGGTGAATTAGCATCTCAATAGAGAGACAGACATTGTAAACATGTCAGAGACTCAGGGTGGGGTTTGCATCCAGCACACTCAGGATAAATGTGAATCTGAGAGCCTTCAGTCCCCACACCAATAATCCCCCTGCACTGAAAACATTCCCACTCTGATTCAGTGTGTGTGTGTGTCAGTGTGTGTGTCAATCTGCTTTTTGACCTGTGCTTTGCTTGTGTGGACATGATGCTGAATGGACTTGAATGGAAATGCTGGACTCCTCGCTGTGATATGTTGTGTGTCTTATTGTTAAAATGGCCGTGTCTCTTTTTCTCTCTCTTTTTAACCAATTTTTATCTCTTTTTCTCCTGAGGAATTTTGAAAACTGGGGATGTGTCGAGGATCCAAAGGACGGGAATGTTTGTGACCAGGATGAAGGAGAGGAGCTTCTTCCAGAGGGAGGGCTGACTGAGGCCTGTTGCTCAGGCTTCACCCTGAGTGAGTTGTGTCTGTTTATTAACCTGATCCAGATTTAATGTTTCATATCAGAGGGAGCGAGATCTGAATGAGAGTGGAATAGAGAGAGAGAGAGAAACACACAGGGAGGGAACTGTCTCATAGAATCATAGAAACCCTACAGTACAGAAAGAGGCCATTCGGCCCATCGAGTCTGCACCGACCACAATCTCACCCAGGCCCTACCCCCATATCCCTACATATTTACCCACTAGTCCCTCTAACCTAGGCATCTCAGGACACTAAGGGCAATGTTTAGCATGGCCAATCAACCTAACCCGCACATCTTTGGACTGTGGGAGGAAACCGGAGCACCCGGAGGAAACCCATGCAGACACGAGGAGAATGTGCAAACTCCACACAGACAGTGACCCAAGCCGGGAATCGAACCCAGGTCCCTGGAGCTGTGAAGCAGCAGTGCTAACCACTGTGCTACCGTGCCACCCTAACTCTTTAGTCTCTGCTTTACAACTGACTTGTTGTGTTTGGGTGTTACTGAGAGATTGTGTAACTGAGAGGAGATCCTGGGTTTTTGCTGTGCTATTTAATTTAAATATTTTCTTGTATTTTAATTATTTTCTCTCTCTTTCCCCAAGAATTAATATTTAGATTTTACTGAGAGATTGTGTAACTGAGAAGGGGGAATCCTGGCCTCTTGTGCTATTTAATTTAAAGAATTCTTGTATTTTAATTAATTATTTTCTCTGTTCCCCAGGGATTTGAATTTTGAAGACTGCAACATGACTCGGAATCCTTGGACAAGGGGCTTTTCTCCAGAGGAGGATGGATGGACTGAGGCCTGTTCTATAGGCCGCATGTGAGTTGTTGTCTCTTTATTATCCTGATCCAGGTTTAATTTTAATCTCGCTTCCTCGGACGAACCAGTTCTGGTTCGATTGTGGGGTGGGCTGGAGTTTAAAACCCTGGGGTTAAAATATCCCGGCTTTGCAATTAGTCACAAACAGGTTAACCCTTTGCTGGGTGGCAAAGAGTGAATTAAATATCTGTAATATGAAACTGTCTAAAAGTTAGTTTTAAATCCAAGATAACAGGGATGGGAGACAGAGCGCTGTTCCTAATTGTTGAATAAAATTCATAGAGGCCTTTATAATTCAGTTTTCAGATGTTCAGACTTTCATTGTGTCCTCTCTGCAGCTTTTCCCCCATTCTGTCTATTTCTCTCTCTCTTTCTCTCCCTGTCCTTCCTCTATCTGTCTCTCTTTTTTATTCCCTCCCTCTCCCTCCCTCTTTTTCGCAGGAAGTCATATTTTGTTGGACAATCTCTCAGTAAAATCTGAGAAAGGGGAATCCTGGGCTCTTGTGCGATTTAATTTAAACATTTTCTGGTATTTTAATATATTTCTCTCTCTTTTACCCAAGAATTAATGTTTAGATTTTACTGAGAGATTGTGTAACTGAGAAAGGGGAATCCTGGGCTCTTGTGGATTAAATTTAAACATTTTCTTGTATTTAAATTAATTATATTCTATCTCTTCCCAAGGAATTCATATTTAGTTAGACAATCTCTCAGTGAAATCTTAGAAGGGGGAATCCTGGGCTCTTGTGCTATTTAATTTAAACATTTTCTTGTACTTTAATTAATTATTTTCTCTTCTCCCCAGGAATTTGAATTTTGAAGACTGCAACATGACTCGGAATCCTTGGACAAGGGGCTTTTCTCCAGAGGAGGATGGATGGACTGAGGCCTGTTCTATAGGCCGCATGTGAGTTGTCGTCTCTTTATTACCCTGATCCAGGTTTAATTTTAATCTCGCTTCCTCGGATGAACCAGTTCTGGTTCGATTGTGGGGTGTGGGGGGGCTGGAGTTTGAAACCCTGGGGTTAAAATATCCCGGCTTTGCAATTAGTCACAAACACGTTAACCCTTAGGTGGGTGGCAAAGAGTAAATTAAATGTCTGTGATATGAAACTGTCTCAATTTGTTTTAAATCCAAGGTAACAGGGATGGGTGACAGACCGCTGCTCCTAATTGTTGAATAAAATTCACAGAGGCCTTTACAATTCAGTTTTCAGAAGTTCAGAATTTCATTTCGTCCTCTCTGCAGCTTTTCCCCCATTCTGTCTATTTCCTCTCTGCTTTCTCTCTCTCCATTCCTTTCCTTCCTCTATCTGTCTCTCTTTTTTATTCCCTCTCTCTCCCTCTTTTTCCCAGGAAATAATATTTTGTTGGACAATCTCTCAGTAAAATCTGAGAAAGGGGAATCCTGGGCTCTTGTGCGATTTAATTTAAACATTTTCTGGTATTTTAATATATTTCTCTCTCTTTTACCCAAGAATTAATATTTAGATTTTACTGAGAGATTGTGTAACTGAGAAAGGGGAATCCTGGGCTCTTGTGGATTCAATTTAAACATTTTCTTGTATTTAAATTAATTATATTCTATCTCTTCCCAAGGAATTCATATTTAGTTAGACAATCTCTCAGTGAAATCTTAGAAGGGGGAATCCTGGGCTCTTGTGCTATTTAATTTAAACATTTTCTTGTACTTTAATTAATTATTTTCTCTTCTCCCCAGGAATTTGAATTTTGAAGACTGCAACATGACTCGGGATCCTTGGACAAGGGGCTTTTCTCCAGAGGAGGATGGATGGACTGAGGCCTGTTCTATAGGCTGCAAGTGAGTTGTCGTCTCTTTATTACCCTGATCCAGGTTTAAATTTAATCTCGCTTCCTCGGATGAACCAGTTCTGGTTCGATTGTGGGATGTGTGGGGGGCTGGAGTTTAAAATGCTGGGGTTAAAATATCCCGGCTTTGCAATTAGTCACAAACACGTTAACCCTTTGGTGGGTGGCAGAGTAAATTATGTATGAAACTGTCTATAAGTTTGTTTTAAATCTAAAATAACAGGGGTCGGAGACAGAGCAATGAACCTAATTGTTGAATAAAATTCACAGAGGCCTTTACAATTCAGTTTACAGATGTTCAGATTTTCATTTCATCCTCTCCACAGCTTTTCCCCCATTCTGTCTATTTCTCTCTGCTTTTCTCTCCATTTCCTTCCGCTATCTGCCTCTCTTTATTCTCTCTCTCTCCCTCTTTTTCCCAGGAATTAATATTTAGTTGGACAATCTCTCAGTAAAACCTGGAAAGGGGCAATCCTGGGATTTTGTGCTGTGTGATTTTCATTCTGGCTGTCCCGGGGGGTTTGATTTCACTGTCTCAGCCCCTCTCTGCCTCACTCTCTCTCTGTATAAACTTTTCCCAAATTACAAAACACTCAACACAGCTGACTGCACCTTGTGGGATCTTGCTGGGGATTTTGTTTTAAAAAGGGTGTTTTCTCAGAGGCAGTTTAAACCTTTCAGGGGACTGTGGGGAAGTCTCCAGACTTGGGACAACACACACACAGGGTTGGGGGCTGGGGGTGGCGGGCAGGGGGGAGGTGGGCAGTCAGGTATACTGGTATTCTGGGAGACTGATATTCCCAACAAGGGCCAGAGGTCTCAGTGCTGAAACATATTAAACTGTTCAAACAGAGGCAGGCAGAAAGCCATGAGGCTTCAGAGCTCCCTGTAGATGCAAAGGTAACTCCCATTGCCAAAAAGTAGCCACATGTGAAGTGGAAACACCTTCCCTCAGCTTGTTACACACTGACCTTTCCACAAACCCAACATGTTTACAAACACTCGCTGCAGTTTCTGCAAACTTTGTATCAAACTGCCTCCCATTCTGCTCAATACTGACCCCCTCTCAGCCTGGCACTGAACTAGTGTCTGAATTGAGACAGAGACACACAGACAGAGTTTTTAAAGTTGAAAGTTTTAAAGTTTATATATTAGTGTCACAAGTAAGGCTTACATTAACACTGCAATGAAGTTACTGAGAGAGAGACAGAGAGACACACAGAGACAGAGATAGAGACATAGAGATAAAGAGACAGAGAGGATGTTTAAAGTTTTAAAATTTGTTTATTAGTGTCATAAGTAAGGCTCACATTAACGCTGCAGTTACTGAGAGAGACAGAAAGAGACAGGTTTTAAAGTTGAAAGATTTAAAGTTTATTTACTAGTGTCACAAGGCTTACATTAACACTGCAATGAAGTTACTGAGAGAGACAGAGATAGAGGGAGCATCCAGAGTGGGTTCAGTAACACATTTATTTATCAGATACCTCTCTCTGTGACTCTTCAGCGATGAGATATTCAGCCAGGATGGTTTCACTGACCCTCTTCAGCAGGCAGATATTCCCAAATCCAGCCTAGGTCTCAGACACACACACACACCACTCACACATTCCCTCTGCTCTGTCCAAGGGAATATTGTAATCCAGGAATTTCTATTTTATATTTACAGGGTGAGGGGGGGGAGAAACTCAACTCAAAAATCCTGCAGTCTCTCCAAGCTGCTTTTAAATTTCAATTCAAACCCTGGGCCACATGGGAAGCTGCAGAGATTGGGAAACTTACCAAACCCAGTTTGTGTGTGAGAGTGTCTGCAGCTTTTGTGTCTTTGAACTTGCGAGGGTGCCAGGGAGAGAATGTCACTGTCTTCACCTCTCTGCCTCTCTGTATAAAAAAATCACCAAATTAAACCACACTCAATAATGCGACCATACACAATTAATTATCAAATATCTGTCTCTCTCGCTTTATCTCTGTCTCTCCCCGTCTCTCTCTCTCCCTGTTCTCTCTCTCCCTGTCTCTTCTCGAGCAGAAACAGGTGGAGACAGAGAGGCAGGGAGAGAGAGGAAGAGGGAGGGATGGAAACAGCTGGAGTTGTGGGTTAGATGCAGGGGGAGAGACACAGGCTGTTAGAGGGAGGGGGGGTTTCAGTGAGGGACAGGGTCTCCAGTTTAATTCTGAGGGTCCTGAGAGAGGGATTTCACTGTCTCAGCCCCTCTCTGGCTCCCTCACTCTGTATAAACAATTCCCAAATTTAAAAAACGCTCAACACAGCTGACTGCACTTTGTGGGATCTTGCTGTGCACCACAGTGATTTTAGTTTTAAAAAGGGTTACTTTTAAGAGGGAGTTCCGGCCTTTCTGGAGATTTGGGATGATGCAGACACACACACACACACACACACACAGGGTAGTGAGTGGGGAAGGGGGCTCACAGCAGGCGAGAGAGTGGGGGGTGGGGGGAGGACTGTGTCCCATCTGATTCAGGTTCACATTGCTGCTGCTGCTGTGGGATCTTGCTGTGCACACACTGGGCCTGTGGCCTTTGGCTGCACTGCAACAGCGACCGCACTTTTTATTTTCAAACAAAATCTGGCCCAGGGACCGCAAAGTGGGTTCAAGGAAAAAGCTTGAAAAGGAGTCGGGTAAATTCAAGCACTTTAATCGCCGAGGCATCGTAGGCTCTGGAGCAAGTGCTGGGGAATGGGAGGAGGATAGATTGGGATTTGATGGCCAGCATGGAGCTGGTGGGCCGAAGGGCCTGTTTCTGTGCTGTGTGACTCCAGATTCTTTTCTCTCTCTCTTTTCCCAGGAATTTCTATTTGGATGGGGGGTGGGTATAGAATTTCCCTGTCTCTGTCTCTCCAGCGTTCTTACCAATCCCAGCACCCCTCCCCTCTCTCTCTCTCCCCAGACATTCCTGTCCATATTTCATCTTTCAATAAAATGTTTAAGAAAACACCAATGTGAATTGTTGTCAATTTAATTTGGGAAGAGAGAGAGAGAGAGAGAGGAGTGGATCCCATTTCCCACACACTCTCCTGCAGTCCTCACCCACAACATTTATTTAATCTGGCCCTCACCAGGTTGTGTGTGTGGGATCTTGCTGTGCACACAGGTGGGTCTGGCTCCCTATTCCTCGCACTGTGACCGTGAGCAGAACTTTAAACAGGAAAGATGTTGGGGAGGCGGAGGAGGCAGAGAGAGAGACAGAGAAATGGAGGGAGAGCTAAACAGAGAGGGTGTGGGGGGGAGGGGTGTGAGAGGGTCTCAGGAGGGGCAGGGGGAAAGAGACACAGAGTCTGGGGCTGCCCTCCTCCATCGTGGGACTGGCAGTGGGATCTTGCTGTGCAGAATTACCTTCATTGTCATTTGAATCATTCATTCATTGACTAAGGGAGGGTGGGGGTGTGATTGTGGGATTATAAATATTGTTACCACGCTGAGGTGATGTTTCCCTCTGCGCTATTTTGTAACCCCCCCAAAGAGATACACCTTGCCTCGTAATCTTAAGTGTGTGTGAGACAGGAGGAAGCTACTGGTTTTAGACAGATGTGCAGAAGGAGGTCATTCGGCCCATCTAGTCTGTACCGACCACAATCCCAACCAGGCCCTATTCCCATGACCCCACACTTTTAACCTGCTAATCCCCCTGACACTAGGGTCAATTTAACACGGCCAATCCACCGAACCCGCACAGCTTTGTGCTGTCGGAGGAATTGGTAAATTAAAGCAGGATCTGACACTCTCTGTATCAGGAACAACTAACAGGTCTTTAATTTAGACTGGGTGACAACCTTATTAAAACAATGAACAAACTGAATAAACTCCCCAGTAGAATGCTGTTCCAATGACAAGACTCACTCAGGAATAATGAAATAAATCATTACAGAATAGAGTCACTCTCAAATAATATAATACCAGGCGTCTGTTGGAAGTGTGAACTTTCTTCTGCTGCTTGGGTCTGGAATACTTTCTGAGTTGGTTTCTGCTTCTATTTAGATGGTGATGTGATGAAGCTGTATATATTACTGCAGGATTCAGTATCAGACTCTCCCTCCTTCAATCTAAAGAGGCAGCAAGGTCGCTCCCTCCCCGTTATTTCCCCCTGTCCCGGGTTTAAATACCCAGAATTTCCTCACAGTATTCCTGCAATTTGAGTGGCTTGAGGCTGTCACCAACGCTCCAATTTGAATGCAATTGGTTGTGTGTGTTTGAGAGCTTGTTTTAAAATCATTGACCCAATTCAAAGCCTGTTTTGCTCTGCTGGGACTCTGGCTGCTGCTTTGGACACAAATGTTGTAAAGTTGTCTTCTGCAGCCCTGCTTTCTGCAGTTTAAAATCCCCAGCACAAAGACACAGGCTTTCTAAAGACACAACGCTGGATGGTTCGGTTTGGTTTTCTCAGCATTTCTTTTCAATATTTACATTTGTCAAACACCAGATGTTTTACCCTACATGCAGCTTCATAACCATATTAGAGAGAGACAGAGAGAAAGAAAGGGAGAGAGAAAGACAGAGAGGGAGAGAAAGAGAGAGAGAGAGAAAGGGAGAGAGAGAGACAGAGACGGGAGAGTGAGGGAAAGCAGGAAAGGGCAGCAAGAGGTCAGGGTTGTGGGGGAGTGCAGTGAGGGGGTGGGGGAAGAGACACAGGATCTGGGGGTCTCTCGTGTGGAGGGAGAGAGAGGGAGACGTGTGGTTCCCTCATTTCCCACTCACTTTACCCCAATCCTCATTTAAAAATCACTTTGTATCTGGCCCTGCTCAGACTGTGTGTGGGATCTTGCTGTGCCCTCATGCTCTCTGTCTCCCCTCCTCCCCTCCCCATATTCCCCGCACCGTGACAGTGCCCCACATTTTAAACATAAAAAGATGGAGGGGAAGGAGGGTGGGGTAGAGAGAGGAACAGAGAAGGGGTGGGGAGTGTCGGGGGCTGAGTGGAGGGGGGTAGGGGGATAGAGACAGAGGCTCTGGGGGTGGGTGGTGTCCTCCTGCAGTGTGGGACTCCCTGTGGGATCCTGATTGCAGCATTCCCAGTCTCTGAGAGAAAGAGAGAGACAGAAAGAGAAAGAGGGGGAAAGACAGAGAGAGAGAGAGAGAGACAGGCAGGGAGAAAGAGAGAGAGAAACAGTGTGAGGGAGAGAGAGAGAAAGACAGAGAAAGATGGAGGGAGAGAGAGAGAGAAAGATGGACGGAGAGAGAGAGAAAGGCAGACAGGGAGTGAGAGAGAAAGATGGAGGGAGTGGGAGAGAGAGAGGGGGAGAGTGAGGAGGAAAACAGGAAAAGACAGCAAGAGGTGAGGTTTGTGGGGGTGCAGTGAGGGGGTGGGGGAAGAGACACAGGATCACAGTGACCAGAGCCGGGAATTGAACCCGGGTCCCTGGAGCTGTGAGGCAGCAGCGCCAACCACTGTGCCCCCGTGTAGCCCTACATGTTATGATTCAATTCTGAGGGTCCCGGGGCGAAGGGGGGGGGGGTGGATTTCACAGCCTCAGCCCCTCTCTGCCTCACTCTCCCTCTGTATAAACACTTCCCAAATTAAAACACACTCAACACAGCGAACTGCACCTTCTGGGATCTTCCAGAGCACCACAGAGATTGTGTTTTAAAAAGGGTTTGGCTTCGTTTTAAGAGGGAGTTCAACCCTTTCTGGGAATTTGGGATGAGACACACAGGGTAGTGAGTGGGGAAGGGGGCTCACAGCAGGCGAGAGTGTTGGGGGTGTGTTGGGGAGGACTGTGTCCCATTTGATTCAGGTTCACATTGTTGCTGCTGCTGCTGTTGTTGTGGGATCTTGCTGTGCACACACTGGGCCTGTGGCCTTTGCTCGCACTGCAACAGTGACCACACTTTATTAAACAAAATCTCGCTCACGGACCGCAAAGTGGGTTCAAAGGAAGAAGTGTAAACGGGGTCGGGTAAATTAAAGCACTTCAATCGCCGAGGCATCGTAGGCTGTGCAGCGAGTGCTGGGGAATGGGGGGGGAGTATAGATTGGAATTTGATGGCCAGCATAGACCTGGTGGGCCGAAGGGCCTGTTTCTGTGCTGTGTGACTCCAGATTCTCCTCCCTCTTTTCCCAGGAATTTCTATTTGGATGGGGGGGCGTTCATAATTTCCCTGTCTCTGTCTCTCCAGCGTTCTTACCAATCCCAGCACCCCTCCCCTCTCTCTCTCCCCAGACATTCCTGTCTATATTTCATCTTTCAATAAAATGTGATGGAAAACACCAATGTGAATTTTTTGGATTTAATTTCAGGGAGGGAAAGACAGAGAGAGAGAAAGAGAGAGACAGGGAGGGAGGGAAAGACAGACAGAGACAGAGAAAGACAGGGAGTGGGGGAAGGAGAGACAGACAGAGAGAGAGAGAAAAGCAGCCGAATAAAACCTGCAGCAGCCGCTTTATTCCATCGGATTGGGGATGTGATTGTGGGTTTTCCTGCTATCTCTCTCTCTCTCCCATCTTTCTCCTTTGATTGTGAGTTATCAGGGAAGGAGAGAGAGAGAAAGGGAGGGTAACAGAGGGAGATCAAAGGCAGAGGGGCAGGGAGAGGAGACACACTGGAGGGGGGGGTGGGTTAGGGGTGGGTCCTCTGCTCTGCACTCACAGCCCAGCTCCCCAGTCTCTGGGGAAAAGACCCTCACTCACACCCTCCCAGAAGGTGGGATTTGTAACCAGCGGCTGTGTGACTGAGGCTGAATCTGTGCTGTTGTGTTTGAATAGATTTTTTCCCAATATAAAGATATTGGAATGTGGCTGCTGCCACATTGCAGTGAGAGAGAGATGTGGCTTTGCAGGAGCTTCCCTCCCCATTTCCCCATGGAAATCACTGAGAAATAGCAAACGTGGCTCACAACACGTCATTATTTGAAACGGTCAGACAGAAACTTATCAGAGAGAGCATTTTAATCCCCATTCATCCCCAGACGGAGAAACAGAGCAGAGATCAGGACAGATTATCCAGAGTAAGAGAGACCGGGGCAAAGATGGGGTATTGGATATATATATAGATCTGGGGGGAAAGCAAAAGAGACACAGAGGGGGCTGGACAGGTTCAGAGATAGAGGCAGAGAAAGAGAGAAACAGCGAGAGACAGAGGGAATGGGAGAGAGAGGTGTGACTCTGCTCGAAGTGGAAGGTTCCCTGTTCATATCGAATGTACAAACAGCACCAATGCTGGAGTGACTTATTATTTTCATTTGCGGTGGGGGAGAGATGGAGGGGAAAGAGAGGGAGACGTGTGGTTCCCTCATTTCCCACTCACTTTACCCCAATCCTCACTTCAAAATCACTTTGTATCTGGCCGTGTTCAAGCTGTGTGTGTGTGGGATCTTGCTGTGCACTCATGCTCCGTCCCCCTGCCCCATATTCCTCACACTATGACAGAGCCCCATGCTTTAAACATAAAAAGATGGAGGGGAAGGAGGGTGGGGTAGAGAGAGAGAAACAGGGTGAACAGAGAAGGGGTGGGGAGTGTTGGGTGCTCAGTGGAGGGGGGTAGGGGGATAGAGACAGAGGCTCTGGGGGGGGGGGGGAGGTGTCCTCCTGCAGTGTGGGACTCCCTGTGGGATCCTGATTGCAGCATTCCCAGTCTCTCTCCCTCTCACTGTGAAGCACTCAGGAGGGAGAGGGAGCTGAAATTCAAATTCCTGAGCCTGGGGGAAAGGCTTGTTCTCAATCCCAGAGTCCTGCTTGTGTTTTTAGACAGGGCGCTGGGATTTGTGGGTGTGGATGGAGAAGATTGTTCTGTTTAACTGGGGGGTGGGAGAGAGGGGGGTTTGTTCTTTCCACCTGAGGAATAATGCAGCCTCTGTGACTAGGCCGCACTTCACGGCCTAAATCTCAGCAGCACTTTTGCATTCGCTTAATTCCCCAACAGGGTTTAAGTGGCTGAATTCAATGGTTCAATAAAATGTGAAGCAGCCGCTTCAGGGTGGGATTGTGGATTTTCCTGCCCCCCCGCCCCCCTCTCATTTCCCTTTTGATTGTGAGTTTTATTTTAAACGGTCAGACAGAAACTTAGAGAGAGCATTTCAATCCTGCTTCACCTCGAGAGAGAGAAACAGAGCAGAGATCAGGACAGGTTATCCAGAGACGGGGTATTGGACAGATATAGATCTGGGGGAAGTGTGTAAGAGACGGAGAGGGAGAAACAGAGGGGGGGGGGGGGGGGGGGGGGAGAGGTGACTGACAGAAGTGGGAACTTCATTGGGGCCTCCTGTGTTTATTCACTGGCCTGTCTCTGGAGTAAAGCCCCCAGAATGCTTTGATGTGTTTAATAAATTCAATATCGGGACAGTCAGGAGGCAGTTGCAAGTTCATTGCATTTGAAACTTGTTCCCATTTTGTCAGGGTTTAATAATGAGGAGGTGAAAATGAATGTTTCCCCCACCCCCCCCAGTGAGATTGTGAATTTCAGCAAGTCCTGGGATCTTGCTGTGCCTTTTATTGTTTATAATCAGCTTTTGTTTTGTGTTTAATCAAATTTCACTTTATTTTCTCTTTCTCTCTTCCAAGGAGAATTCCTTTGGAAACTTTGGCGATGCAGAGAGCGAATAGTTTTGCCGTGAGGAATCCTCGGACAAGAGCTATAACCAGAGAGAAAAATATTAATAAAAGTCCCCGTGTCTTTGTCGTTCATTTTTATTCACAGATAGACTGGTGGGGCTTTTACATGGAGGGTTAGTGGTCTGTGTGTCAGGGGGAGGGGGCATTCCCAGTGATCCCTGCTCCAATGTAATCCCACAGATTTCAATCCCTCTCCCTGAAGCTCTGTCTGTGCAACTCCCCCATCCTCAGAACTGTTTCTCCACATCTTTCCAATCCCGGTCTCTCCCCATCCTTTATACCTCAGCCTCTCACAATGGCAGCATCTTTCCCTTTTTCTCTCCTTCTCTCTATCTTTCACTCTCTCTCTGAAACTTTGTCACTCTGTCTTGCCAAAGCCCCACTTTCTATTTATCTCGACATCTCACTTTGTATCTAAGCCTCTCCCTCTCTCTGTGGATCATTTTATCTCAATCACAGCAGCCTCCTCTCCGTCTCTCTCTCTCTATCTCTGCTCCCCCCTCTGTCTATCTCTGCTCCCTCTCTGTGACTCATTCTGTCTGAAGTACAGCAGCATTCTCTCTCACTCCCCATCTCTATATCTTTTCACAATAACTTCATTGCAGTGTTAATGTAAGCCTACTTGTGATTAACAAATAAAATTTTAACATTAACTCTGCTTTTATTTGTCTCTTATCTCTCTCTCTATCGCTTCCCTCTCTCTATCTGCTTCCCCCTCTCTCTGATCTCTGCTTCCTTCTCTGTGAATCAGTCTGAATTACAGTCGCATCCTCCCCATCTCCATCTCTCTGATCTCTGCTTCCCCCTCTCTGTGAATCATTCTGTCTGAATTACAGCAGCATTCTCTCTATCTCCATATCTCTACTTCTCTGTCTCTTATATCTCTCTCTCTCTCTGCTCTCTCGTGGGGGACGGGCCAGATCACGGGTTTGCTGTTCACAAGCAGCAAGGGCCCAGGAACGCAGAGGGAGGGAATCGGGGGCAATTCAGAGGGATTCAGCACTGCTGAAAGGGCTGACCAGAGTCAGGGGTTATCAGAGAAAGGGGGCAATGGAGGAGGGGGGAGGGGGAATCAGACAGGGGGTCTGTTGTACAGGATGGGGGTGGGGGATGTTATAACACAGGCTGCTCAGTGTCAAGGGAATTAGTCATTTGAACGTTAATGTTTAAAATGGGCAGAGTTTCCACATCCAACTCCACCAGGAGCTGTTTACAGGGGGGTGGTGGACGGGGATGGACACGCGGAGGGGGGGTACTAATTAGAAAGGGGGGGGATCTGTCAGTCCAGAGGCTGTTCACAGGGAGGGAGTGGGAATTTGCCAGGTTGAGAGGGGCGGGGGGGGGAAAGAGGGGAACTTAGAGGGATACGGGGCTCAGAGGGAAGGATCGGGAGATTTAGAGGGATTGTGAGGAGGGACGACAGATTTGGCTGGAGTGAGGGGGGGATTGAGGGGGATTAAAGGGGGAGAGTGGAGAGGGATGTAGGGGTAGACTCAGGGATTGTGGTCGGGAATTAGAGGGATTCAGGGGGATTTAAGGGTCTCATGGGGACTTTGGGATTTAGCGGGGCTGAGAGGGAGGGAATCGGGGGGAATTGAGGGGGATTTGGGAAGAGGGGGCTTAGAGGGGAATTTCTGGGGTTCTGAGGGATACAGGAGGGATTGGGGGGTTTACGGGGATTAAAAGACATGGTTTGGTGCTCAGACAGATTGAAGGGGTGGGATTGGAGAGGGAGCAGGATTCGGGGGCAGAGGAATGTGGCGAGGGTGGGTGCGATCTCGGGAGACATTCAGGGGGGATTCCAGAGGAATCTCAGGGGCTTAGAATCTGGGGAGGGTCTGGATGGGGTAGGGAGTCAGAGGGAGATGGCGGGGGGGCGAGTCGGGGTGGAGGGAAAGGGATTGAGGGCGGGGTGGATTTATAGGGATTTGGGAGGGGGGAAATTCAGAGAGGGATTTAGGGTGGGGCCTTGCATCAGGGTTAGAATTGGGGGGGGTGTCGAGCGATTCGGAGTGGGGGGGTGACTCAGAGGGATTCAGGGGTGGGGAGGACTGAGGAAGGATTGGGTGGCTTGATTTTGGCAGGGGGGGCAAAGGGAGCCTTTGGGGGGGGCTGAGGATTTGGGGCAGGAACTTGGAGGATTCAGGGGGCTGAGAGTCAGATTGGCAGTGGGTGTCAGAGAGATTGAGCGGGGGGAGGGGGTGCTTACAGAGTCGGATTGAAGCAGATCGGGCAGAGGGACAGGGAATCAGGTGGGGGAAAGGGGAGTTTTGGGGGGGAATTAGTGGAGATTGAGGGCAGCGGGTTGAGAAGGATTGGGAGTGGCTCAGAGGGCTTTGGCGGTGAGTTCCTGAGAGAGAGTGAGTGGGGGGGTGATTAGAGTGGGATTCGGGGGCGGGGCAATTCGGGGGCGGGGCAATTCGGGGGCGGGGCAATTCGGGGGCGGGGCAATTCGGGGGCGGGGCAATTCGGGGGCGGGGCAATTGGGGGGCGGGGCAATTGGGGGGCGGGGCAATTGGGGGGCGGGGCAATTGGGGGGCGGGGCAATTCGGGGGCGGGGCAATTGGGGGGCGGGGCAATTCGGGGGCGGGGCAATTCGGGGGGCGGGGCAATTCGGGGGGCGGGGCAATCGGGGGCGGGCAATCGGGGGCGGGCAATCGGGGGCGGGCAATCGGGGGGCGGGCAATCGGGGGGCGGGCAATCGGGGGGCGGGCAATCGGGGGGCGGGCAATCGGGGGGCGGGCAATCGGGGGGCGGGCAATCGGGGGGCGGGCAATCGGGGGGCGGGCAATCCGGGGGCGGGCAATCCGGGGGCGGGCAATCCGGGGGCGGGCAATCCGGGGGCGGGCAATCCGGGGGCGGGCAATTGGGGGGGGCCAATTCGGGGGGGGGAAACCCAGGGGGGGGGGGGGGAAACCCAGGGGGGGGGGGGGGAAACCCAGGGGGGGGGGGGGGAACCCAGGGGGGGGGGGGGGAAACCCAGGGGGGGGGGGGGAAACCCAGGGGGGGGGGGGCGAAACCCAGGGGGGGGGCGAAACCCAGGGGGGGGGGGCGAAACCCAGGGGGGGGGGGCGAAACCCAGGGGGGGGGGGCGAAACCCAGGGGGGGGGGGCGAAACCCAGGGGGGGGGGGCGAAACCCAGGGGGGGGGGCGAAACCCAGGGGGGGGGCGAAACCCAGGGGGCGAAACCCAGGGGGGGGGCGAAACCCAGGGGGGGGGCGAAACCCAGGGGGGGGGCGAAACCCAGGGGGGGGGCGAAACCCAGGGGGGGGCGAAACCCAGGGGGGGGGCGAAACCCAGGGGGGGGGCGAAACCCAGGGGGGGGCGAAACCCAGGGGGGGGGCGAAACCCAGGGGGGGGGCGAAACCCAGGGGGGGGGCGAAACCCAGGGGGGGGGCGAAACCCAGGGGGGGGCGAAACCCAGGGGGGGGGCGAAACCCAGGGGGGGGGCGAAACCCAGGGGGGGGGCGAAACCAGGGGGGGGGCGAAACCCAGGGGGGGGCGAAACCCAAGGGGGGGGGCGAAACCCAGGGGGGGGGCGAAACCCAGGGGGGGGCGAAACCCAGGGGGGGGGCGAACCCAGGGGGGGGCGAACCCAGGGGGGGGGGCGAACCCAGGGGGGGGGGCGAAACCCAGGGGGGGGGGGAAACCCAGGGGGGGGGGGAAACCCAGGGGGGGGGGGAAAACCCAGGGGGGGGGGGAAAACCCAGGGGGGGGGGGAAAACCCAGGGGGGGGGGGAAAACCCAGGGGGGGGGGGAAAACCCAGGGGGGGGGAAACCCAGGGGGGGGGGGAAACCCAGGGAGGGGGCAAAACCCAGGGGGGGGGGGAAAACCCAGGGGGGGGGGGGAAAACCCAGGGGGGGGGGGAGATTGAGACAGAGAAGAGAGACAGACAGAGAGAGAGAGACAGAGAGAGAGAGACAGAGAGAGAGAGACAGAGAGAGAGACAGAAGAGAGACAGAGAGAGACAGAGAGAGAGACAGAGAGAGAGAGACAGAGAGAGAGAGACAGAGAGAGAGAGACAGAGAGAGAGAGACAGAGAGAGAGAGACAGAGAGAGAGAGACAGAGAGAGAGAGACAGAGAGAGAGAGACAGAGAGAGAGAGACAGAGAGAGAGAGACAGAGAGAGAGAGACAGAGAGAGAGAGACAGAGAGAGAGAGAGAGACAGAGAGAGAGACAGAGAGAGAGAGACAGAGAGAGAGACAGAGAGAGAGACAGAGAGAGAGAGACAGAGAGAGAGAGACAGAGACAGAGAGAGAGACAGAGAGAGAGAGACAGAGAGAGAGAGACAGAGAGAGAGAGACAGAGAGAGAGAGAGAGACACAGAGAGAAAGACAGACAGAGACAGAGAGAGAGAGACAGAGAGACAGAGACAGAGAGAGAGAGACAGAGAGAGAGAGACAGAGAGAGAGAGACAGAGAGAGAGAGAGACAGAGAGAGAGAGAGAGAGAGACAGAGAGAGAGAGACAGAGAGAGAGAGAAAGGAGAGAGAGAGAAAGACAGAGAGAGAAAGATTGAGAGAGAGAGATAGAGAGACAGAGAGAAACAGAGAGAGAGAAAGACACAGAGAGAGAGATTGAGAGAAATATTTAGAGAGAGAAAGATTTAGAGAGAGAAAGATTTAGAGAGAGAAAGATTGAGATAGAAAGACAGAGAGATTGAGAGAGAGAAAGATTTAGAGAGAGAAAGATTTAGAGAGAGAAAGATTTAGAGAGAGAAAGATTTAGAGAGAGAAAGATTTAGAGAGAGAAAGATTGAGATAGAAAGACAGAGAGATTGAGAGAGAGAAAGATTTAGAGAGAGAAAGATTTAGAGAGAGAAAGATTTAGAGAGAGAAAGATTTAGAGAGAGAAAGATTGAGATAGAAAGACAGAGAGATTGAGAGAGAGAAAGATTTAGAGAGAGAAAGATTTAGAGAGAGAAAGATTGAGATAGAAAGACAGAGAGATTGAGAGAGAGAAAGATTTAGAGAGAGAAAGATTTAGAGAGAGAAAGATTTAGAGAGAGAAAGATTTAGAGAGAGAAAGATTTAGAGAGAGAAAGATTGAGATAGAAAGACAGAGAGATTGAGAGAGAGAAAGATTTAGAGAGAGAAAGATTTAGAGAGAGAAAGATTTAGAGAGAGAAAGATTGAGATAGAAAGACAGAGAGATTGAGAGAGAGAAAGATTTAGAGAGAGAAAGATTTAGAGAGAGAAAGATTGAGATAGAAAGACAGAGAGATTGAGAGAGAGAAAGATTGAGAGAGAGAAAGATGGAGAGGGAGATTGAGAGGAGGCTGCAAACAGAGAGAAAAGCAGGGCTGAGGCGGGAAAGGTGCAGACAGAAAGTGAAGAGGTTCATACTCACCATCGCACATGTTTTCCCCCGGTGATCTCTCCAACTCCTTCCATCCCCTCTCCCATGGTGGGGAGAGAGATCCAGGAACAGGGGCTTTGTGCTGGGAAAGGGGGGTTACAATATCAGAGCTGGAACTCCATGCAAGCACACACTGACTCACTCACTCACAAAGACACAGCTTACCTGATACTTACCAACCCACGTGGAGAGAGAGACTGGACAATGCATCGCCAGCCTTTTTATAACCTCACTGAGTCCCACACCTCCCCAATCAATCCTCATCCAACCACAGCTCCTACACCTCACCTGAACACACCTCCTCCTACCTGGCCCAGTCCAACACCAACCTGTCTCTGAGTGTGTGGGGGGTGTGTGGGTTAGTGAGCACCAGGCAAATGGTTCATCCCAAGGCTCTCCCTCCCCCCCCACTCCCAGCTTCACATCACCAGCACTGGGAGCTGAGAGAAGATGGATTTAAATGAACCAGCAGCCCTGCACTGCCAGAGAGAGAGAGAGAGAGAGGCCAGGTCTGAATGTGGATTGTACAACTTGTTCATCCAGGACTCCATCCGCTACAGGTTTGCACCCTTTGCTGATTCTTGCAAAGTTCACTTTTCCTTAAGTTGCCTGAACTGAAACAAGATCTTGCAAAGTTCTTTGTTGCTGCGTTTACAAATCCCACTTCTGATTTACAATGCTGTGTGTCCGGGTGTGTGAGTGTGTGTGTGTGCCCTGTGCTTCATGGTTAATGATTCACCACTGATCAGAGCTGCAAAATAAAGCGTTTAGCCTTTTTTAACAGAAGCACTGGCTGGGGGAGGGGAGGGAGAGAATGAGAGTGAAGTTTCTGTCTGATAAATGCTGGAAATGTGTCTTTAACCAGCAGCTCTGCAGAGAGACAGATGCAGGATTTTAAACTCTCTGGGAGCTGCAGGCAGGAACTCACACACACACACACACACACACAGATAGACATCAGCTCCTGTTTCACACCAACAACCAGGCTGGAGTCTGTGCAGCTAATTTCCATCCAGAAATGTACTTGATCCATGAAGTCAGTGAGGGTTACATTCCCATGACTTCCCATTCAGTCCAATCCAGTTCAGTTTGTTGGAATGCAGTGTGGGAGCCTCTGAGGGAGTTTGGCTCTGGGGGGGGGTTCACTTTTCTCTCATTCAGTCTCTCCTGTCTTCCACCCTCTCACAGACCTTCCTTTCGTCCTTGTCCCACCCGCCCCTTTCTCCAAACCTGTTACATTTCTAACTTTCCCCAGTTCACAGGAAAGGTCACAGACCTGAAATGTTAACTCTGTTTCTCTCTCTCTCTGCACAGATGCTGCCGAACCTGCTGAGTTTAATTCCAGCATTTCCCTGTTTTCCAAGATTTCACAGAATAGTGTTGGTGCAGGAGGAGGCCATTTGGCCCATCGTGTCTGCACCAGCTCTCCCATGTGGATTGAGTGGACAGAAACAAGGAGTTGGAATAAATGGGTTACTTTTGGGTTGACAGCCTCTAACTAGTGGAGTACGGCAGGGATCAGTGTTTGGGTCTCAGCTATTCAGAATCTATATCAATGATATGGATGTGGGGATCAAATATAATATTTCCAAATTTGCAAAAACTGGAAAACTAGGTGAAAATCTGAATTGTGAGGAGGATGCAAAGATGTTTCAAGGGGATGTGGAGAGGCTCAGGGAGCGGCCAAAGGTTTGCCAGCTGGACGACAAGGTGGAAAAATGTGAGGTTATCTAATTTTGTAGGAAAAACAGACATTAAGACAACTTCAAGATATTTTGATGTCCTTGTTGATGAGGCACTGAAAGCGAAGATGAGAGCAGTTAAGATAACACATGGTATGTTAGCCATTATTCTAAGAGGATTTGAGTGGAGGAAAAAGATGTCTTCCTGCAATTATATGCAGCCTTGCTGAGACCAACCTGGAGTATTGTGTACAGGTTTGGTCTCCTGGCTGAAGCAAAGATGTAGTTGGCATGTAAAGAAGGTTCACTAAAATAGGTCCAGGGACAGATGGGTTGTACTATGAGGAACAAAAATACTTTATTCTCAGGCCTTTAGAAGAATGGTAGCTGAACTTATTCAAACCTACACTAATTTACGGAGTTCAATAGGCCAGATGCAGATAGGATGTTTCCCCTTGCTGGAGGGTCTGAAACCTGGGACACAGTCTGAGAATAAGGGGCAGTTATTTAGGCTGAGATGAGGGGTATTTGTTTTCCATTAGAATGCTGGTGAATCAAGGAATGCAGGGATAATGCTGGAAATGGTGTTGAAGCCGAGGATCAGCCATGGTCACATTGAATGATGGAGTGGATTTGAAGGACAGAATGGATGACTCCTGCTCCTGTTTCTTAACGTTCTTACTGCAATAGGAATGGAAGGTAAGAGTAAGAAGGTTTTGCTGCAGCTTTACACGACCTTCATTAGATCACAACTGGAGTAATGTGTATAATGTTGAGCTCTTTACTTAAAAAAGGATAGAATTGTATTGGAACCAGTTCAGAGAAAGTTCACTCGGCTGATTCCTGGGATGGAGAGGTTTATTTTACGAGGAAAATTTGAGCAGATTGGAGCAATATCTATGAAAGTTCAGAAGATTAAAAGGTTACCGCGTTGAGGGGATGAGACAGGGTGGTTGCTGAGAGGCTGTTTCTTCTTGTAAGAGAGACCAGAACAAGGGGACAGATTTTAAAATGTAATTGTCAGTCCCTTAAGACTGAGATGAGGAGAAATTTATTTTTTAGATGGTGGCTGGTGAGTGGAATTCTCTTCCCTGGAGACTAGTGGTGGCAGAATCATTGAATATATTCAAGGCTGAGTTCAGAATGATTTTGGATTGAGAAGCGAATCAAGGGTTACGGGGAAAAGAGTTGAGACTATAATTAGATCAGCCGTGATGGAGTATGCTCGAGGGGCTGAATGGCCTTCTGCTGCTCCGAGGTATTTTGTTCTTATCCCAATACGTCCTTCAGACTGCTCTCTGTGACCAGTGATGGATAAACAAGCTCTATGTTTTGTCCTCACCAGACGCTCTCCTGTGCCCATTCATTAGGCCACTCACTCAACCCATCTCACCAGCAGTAATTACCCACTCTGCCCCCAGACCTTCCTGATCCAGCACTTCATCTTCCATTGGCGTAAGGATGGCAAGACCTGGATGTCTCCACTCTTCTTCACTCATTCCCTGATGATGTTTGCTCTCTTTCCAAACACATAAATTGTTACTCACTCATCAAACACATGCAGTAGCCCAGGGTTGTCCAACGTGTGGACCAAGGGGCGAATGTGACCCTCGAAGCCCCTCAATGCGGCCCCCGGAGCGAGTTTCCAGAATCTCAGTCACACAGTTCAGTTTGAATGGAAGAATCTGCATGGAGCTGCTCCTCCAATCACATCCCGTTTCTTTCCCATGTTTGCTGCTGATAGGTTTTTGAGCCAATCTGCAGCAAATGTGGGAGAGAAACAATTTGTGATTGATGAGGATTAAACTCTAATAATCATCTTTATTTATTACTCATTATTGTGCTCAGCAAGTTGTTTCTTTTCATATCTCAGTTTAGTTTTTCATTGAAATTTCTGCTGTGCCAAACTTTATCATTCTGAAATTTACTCATCGGCCCCTTGAGTGAGAAAAACATTGACGTGTGTTTGCCCAGTGAATATGTTGGTCAACCCTGCTCTAGCTATGCTGGTGCCAGCCTAACGGACATGTCTCTGACAGTCAATGCTGCTGCCTTTGCATTGTAAGAGTTTTAACAACACCAGGTTAAAGTCCAACAGGTTTATTTGGTAGCAAATACCATTAGCTTTCGGAGCGCTGTGTGGAGTTTGCACGTTCTCCCATGGTCTGCCTGAGTTTCCTCCAGGTGCTCCGATTTCCTCCCACAGTCCAAAGATGTGTGGGTTAGATGGATTGGCCGTGCTAGATTGCCCCTTGGTGTCAGGGGGACTAGAAGGGTAAATACATGGGAACAAGGCCTGGCTGGGATTGTTGTTGGTTAAAGCTCAATTGGCCGATTGGCCTCCTTCCGCACTGTGGGGATTCTATGATTGTATCGAGTTAAAGAGGACTAATGTTCAGTTTTATGTGCAAAAAATGAGATGTGTCCCAAGATCTGTAGGTTAGGGGGATTCGCAAGGTAAATGCTTGGGGCAACGGGGATAGGGCAGATTCTGGGTCTGGGTAACATGCTCGTTTGGAGAGTCAGTGCAGACTCGATGGACCAAATCACCTCCTTCTGCACTGTCGGGATTGTATGCTGAGCAAAGTTGCCAATTGATAGCAAAAGGAAGAATCTTCTGGCTATATCCTTGCCCCGTTCATGAGTGGAAATATCCCAGTTTGTCATGAATGGCACCAGATGATCTGTCACTCAGATCCACATCAAGGCAGGTGAGAGACCACCTACAGTGGGAAAGGCTGAGGTCGGGAACAAGTGAGGGAGAAAGGGAAAGAAGTGGAATGACAAAGGGGAATGGATCGAGAGAAAGATACATTTTAACAGCAAAGGTGACCAAGGAATTAATAGAGAAAGGGAAACAATAATAGAAGATAGAGATGATGAAAAAAAGACAGATGTACAGACAACCAGGGAGAAGCAGAAAGAGGGAGCAAGTCAGATCCACGGGAAAATACACAAACAGAGGGAGAGAGAAAGAGCGAGAGACCGTGCAAAAGGCAAAGGGACCAAATGACAATAAACGTTTTACGAAATGAGAGACAGAGTTGGGAAGAAAGAAAATATAATTAAAATGGAGGCAGTGAATTGTAAAACAAAAGATTTGATTTGATTTGATTTATTATTGTCACATGTATTAACATGCAGTGAAAAGTATTGTTTCTTGCGGGTTATTCAGACAAAACATACTGTGATAGAGAAGGAAAGGAGAGAGTGCAGAATGTAATGTTACAGTCACAGCTAGGGTGTGGCCACATCTATGAGAAATTACATTAAGGCGTTGTTAGAGAGTTTTAAAGAGTTAGAATGAAGTTTTAGAGGCACCGAACAAGAGTAAAAGATAAAATTAGAAGCTGGGCACAGCTCGCCTCGCTCCGAAGAGAACAAGCATGGGCTTGAGAAAAGAAGGAATTAAACAACAACTGCGTTTATATAACATCTTTAATGGAGCTGAAACAGGTGAAACAAAAACAAAGTCACAATTTCCCAATTCATGTGTGTTGGTGAAAATGAGGCAGTCGGCAAGGAGTTTGTGTGAGTCTGAGGGAGACCATGGCTCTGATTCACTGGGATACCAACTGTGTGCAACCTAACCAAGGGACAGAGATGGATATCACGATTGCACCAGACATTTAGAACAGATATTAATAATAACCTCATCACTTGGTGCAGAACAGCTTTGAACAACAGAGATAAATATTACCCACATGACAATCTATGGCTGCATTACAAAATCCTGAACAATATGACTTTCGTTGGTATGTTTTTGAATGCAAGAGTGAATATGTCACACCTCCTCCCTACCCCAAAATGTCCCTATCTAATGATGTAGATGATAGCATTGCCCACTTCTGATAAAGTGGACCACATTATCCATTTCAAAGTGTCCCTTTTTCCAGAGTGGATGAATATGTCTGTGATAAATGCTTTGTGCACTTTTGGCATTCACCTCTGCTTCTCAATGAGGTTGCATACCAGTCACACAGCGAGTATTCCAGGGATGGAAAGTGACAGTCTCCCTTATATATATACACAAGGTCCTTTTTTTGATCCTTTTACGGTGAATAAAACTATACATTTTCCATTCCTTCTTCTGTACACTCCCCATCGCGCGGTGAACCATTTTGCAGAAAATACGGACACATGGGATTGAGGGTGATTTCGTGGTTTGGATCAGGAATTGGCTAGCTGTAAGAAAACAAAGGGTGGTGGTTGATGGAAAATATTCATCCTGGAGTTCAGTTACTAGTGGTGTACCGCATGGATCTGTTTTGGGGCCACTGCTGTTTGCCATTTTTATTAATGACTTGGATGAGGGCGTGGAAGGATGGATTAGTAAATTTGCGGATGACACTAAAGTCGGTGGAGTTGTAGACAGTGCGGAGGGAAGTGGCAGGTTACAGAGGGACATAGATAAGCTGCAGAGCTGGGCTGAGAGGTAGCAAATGGAGTTCAATGCGGAAAAGTGTGAGGTGATTCACTTTGGAAGGAGTAACAGGAATACAGAGATATTGGGCTAATGGTAAGATACTTGGTAGTGTGGATGAACAGAGGGATCTGAGTGTCCATGTGCATAGATCCCTGAAAGTTGGCACCCAGGTTGATAGGGTTGTTAAGAAGGCGTAAGGTGTGTTCGCTTTTATTGGTAGAGGGATTGAGTTTCGGAGCCAGGAGGTCATGCTGCAACTGTACAAAACTCTGGTGCGGCCGCATTCGGAGTATTGCGTACAGTTCTGGTCGCCGTATTATAGGAAAGATGTGGAAGTGTTGGAAAGGATGCAGAGGAGATTTACCAGGATGTTGCCTGGTATGGTGGGAAAATCGTATGAGGAAAGGCTGAGGGGCTTGAGGTTATTTTCATTCGAGAGAAGAAGGTTAAGAGGTGACTTAATAGAGGCATACAAGATGATGAGAGGATTAGATAGGGTGGATAGTGAGAGCCTTTTTCCTCGGATGGTGTTGGCTAGCACGAGGGGACATAGCTTTAAATTGAGGGGTGAGAGACATAGGACAGACGTTAGAGGTAGGTTATTTACTCAGAGAGTAGTAAGGGCGTGGAATGCCCTGCCTGCAGCAGTGGTGGACTCGTCAACGTTGAGAGCGTTCAAGTGGTTATTGGATAAACATATGGATGATATTGGAATAGTGTAGATTAGAGGGGCTTTAGATTGGTACCACTGGTCGGCGCAACATCGAGGGCCGAAGGGCCTGTACTGCGCTGTAATGTTCTATGTTCTATGCTACTGGCAAAAGCAATAAGATTTGTAGCACCAACAATCTCCATTAGAAAATTAACAAGCAGAGACGACAGCATGTCATCATATCTGGTGTTCTCCAGACAAGGTCTTTGCTAATCTGCTTTTATTTCAGTTGCGCACATAAATCAAGCTTGTGATGCCTTTGTATTCACTGGAGTTTCGACCTCTTGTGAATTGTAATAATTTCCGCAGCTAAGTTACTCGTTCAGTGCGTGCAAACCGCAAGTTGACCAAAACCAAGCACAAATTTCGTTCCATGTGTTTCATTTATCAGATCAGGTCAATAGAAGGCAGAAAGAGAGACCTCTGCTGTTCCCAGTTGATAAAACCATAAGCACAGGCGTTATGGAAACCAGGACTGTCCCACTGTATTTGCCACAAGTGGAAATTACCAACTGACTCAAGAACAGCTTCTTCCCTGCTGCCATCAGACTTTTGAATGGCCCTCCCTCGCATCACACTGATCTTTCTCAACACCCCAGCTATGACTAACACTACATACTTCTCCTTTCCTTTTCTATGTACAGTGTGCTTTGTCTGTATAGCGTGCAAGATGCAATACTTTTCACTGTACACTAATATATGTGACAATAATAAATCAAATCAAAATCAAATCAAATAAATTCCCCCTCCGACAGTTCCTATCAACTCCAAAGTTCCAACAACAAAAGAAACTGGTCATTTGTGATTTCAGAAAAAAGGTCTGCGCAATTTTACAATGTGGATGTTTTCCTTTAATTTCATTGATCCTTTTTTTGAAATGAATTGTCCTTTCTTTCCATGCCCTCACTAAAATACTGGGTGGAACTGAATGCGTTTTCCCGCGGTAAGTTTGGAGCTGGTGGGGAAGGTATTTAATCAGGTGGGAGAGTGATTGATGCGGAACCTGTCACTTTCCTGCCTCATGAATGGCCTTCCTGCCGGCCAACAATTGAGGCCGTTAGGTGGGCATTTAATGACAACCGAAGGGCCTCATCCTGTCACTGCTGGTATTCACCCAATGCTGGATGGGGGAAACTTGTCATGCGGGGAGCTTGAAAAGTAAGCATTGATCACTCCCACACTGTCAGGTTGTTTGTGGGTTCCTGGATCGGGAGGGGGGAGGGCGGAGGTGGCTTATTTAAAGGCTCTGAAGTGTCTTATCAAAGAACCAGACATTAGGAAAGGGGAGCCGACTGAGAGCCACCCATCTGTCCTTGCTCCAAATCCACTCCTCTGCCCCACAATCCAAATCCCGCCATCACTCACCTGGATGCCCAGGCCTCTGCTATGGCACCGCATTGGTTGTAATCTGCTAACATTCCCTAGCTTCAGGAAAGGCCCCAGTGGACTGGAAACTGCAAAATGTAACAGCTCTACTCCAGGAAGGAGGGAGTGAAGCAGCAGGAAACTGTAGGCTGAGACTCCCTGGGCGGAAATCTCCCACCCAGGTCTGTGTCCCATGGTGAGAGGAGAGGAACATGGTCCCGGGGTTCAAATGTTTTAGTCGAAGTAGGGAAGGAGGTAGAAGAGGGGGAGGGGTAGCATTATTGGTCAGAGATTGTATCACAGTGTCAGAGAGGAGGTTTGATGAGGACTTATCTGTTGAGGTAGTATGGGCGGAGATTAGAAATAGGAGAGGAGAGGTCACCCTGTTGGGAGTCTTTTATAGACCTCCTAAAAGTTCTAGAGAGGTTGAGGAAAGGATTGCGGAGTCAATCCTGCTTAGGAGTGAAAGTAATAGGGCAATTGTTATGGGGGATTTTAACTTGACTAATATTGACTGGAATTGTTATAGCTCTAGCTCGTTAGAGGGGTCAGTTTTTGTTCAAAGCGTGCAGGAAGGTTTTTTGACTCAGTATGTAGACAGGCCAACTAGAGGTGAGGCTATATTGGATCTGGTGCTGGGAAATGAGCCAGACCAGGTGCTAGACTTGGAAGTTGGTGTGCATTTTGGTGATAGTGACCACAATTCGGTTACGTTCACCTTAGTGATGGAAAGGGATAGGCATGAACCTCGGGCCAGTGGTTTTAGCTGGGGGAAGGGTAATTATGAGGCTATTAGGAGAGAATTAGGAAACATAGGTTGGACTAGGAGATTACAGGGACTGGGAACGTCCGACATGTGGAGTTTTTTCAAGGAGCAGCTACTGCGAGTCTGTGATAGGTATGTCCCTGTCAGGCAAGGAGGAATTGGTAGGGCTAGGGAACCGTGGTGCACCAAAAAAGTTTCTTTGTTGGTTAAAAAGAAAAAGGAGGCTTATGTTCGGATGAGACGTGAGCACTCGGGTAGTGCACTAGAAAGCTTTAGATTGGCTAAGAGGGAGTTGAAGAGCGAGCTTAGAAGGGCTAAAAGGGGACATGAGAAGACTTTGGCGGATAGGGTTAAAGAGAATCCTAAGGCGTTCTATAGGTATGTCAAGAACAGAAGGTTGGTTAGGGCAAGTTTAGGGCCAGTTATAGATGGCAGAGGGAAGTTATGTGTGGAACCGGAGGAGATTGGTGAAGCATTGAACCAATATTTCTCTTCGGTGTTCACGCAAGGGGACATGAATATAGCTGAGGAGGACACTGGGTTGCAGGGGAGTAGAATAGACAGTATTACAGTTGATAAGGAGGATGTGCAGGATATTCTGGAGGGTCTGAAAATAGATAAATCCCCTGGTCCGGATGGGATTTATCCAAGGATTCTCTGGGAGGCAAGAGAAGTGATTGCAGAGCCTCTGGCTCTGATCTTCAGGTCGTCGTTGGCCTCTGGTATAGTACCAGAAGATTGGAGGTTAGCGAATGTTGTCCCATTGTTTAAGAAGGGGAACAGAGACTTCCCCGGGAATTATAGACCGGTGAGTCTCACTTCTGTTGTCGGCAAGATGTTGGAAAAAATTATAAGGGATAGGATTTATAGTTATTTGGAGAGTAATGAATTGATAGGTGATAGTCAGCATGGTTTTGTGGCAGGTAGGTCGTGCCTTACTAACCTTATTGAGTTTTTTGAGAAAGTGACCAAGGAGGTGGATGGGGGCAAGGCAGTGGACGTGGTATATATGGATTTTAGTAAGGCGTTTGATAAGGTTCACCATGGTAGGCTTCTGCAGAAAATGCAGATGTATGGGATTGGGGGTGATCTAGGAAATTGGATCAGGAATTGGCTAGCGGATAGGAAACAGAGGGTGGTGGTTGATAGTAAATATTCATCATGGAGTGCGGTTACAAGTGGTGTACCTCAGGGATCTGTTTTGGGGCCACTGCTGTTTGTAATATTTATTAATGATCTGGATGAGGGTATAGTTGGGTGGATTAGCAAATTTGCTGATGACACCAAAGTCGGTGGTGTGGTAGACAGTGAGGAAGGGTGTCGTAGTTTGCAGGAAGACTTAGACAGGTTGCAAAGTTGGGCCGAGAGGTGGCGGATGGAGTTTAATGCGGAGAAGTGTGAGGTAATTCACTTTGGTAGGAATAACAGATGTGTTGAGTATAGGGCTAACGGGAGGACTTTGAATAGTGTGGAGGAGCAGAGGGATCTAGGTGTATGTGTGCATAGATCCCTGAAAGTTGGGAATCAAGTAGATAAGGTTGTTAAGAAGGCATATGGTGTCTTGGCGTTTATTGGTAGGGGGATTGAATTTAGGAGTCGTAGCGTTATGTTGCAACTGTACACAACTCTGGTGCGGCCGCACTTGGAGTACTGTGTGCAGTTCTGGTCCCCACATTACAGGAAGGATGTGGAGGCTTTGGAGAGGGTGCAGAGGAGGTTTACCAGGATGTTGCCTGGTATGGAGGGGAGATCCTATGAGGAGAGGCTGAGGGATTTGGGATTGTTTTCGCTGGAAAGGCGGCGGCTAAGAGGGGATCTTATTGAAACATATAAGATGATTAGAGGTTTAGATAGGGTGGATAGTGATAGCCTTTTTCCTCTGATGGAGAAATCCAGCACGAGGGGGCATGGCTTTAAATTGAGGGGGGGTAGTTATAGAACCGATGTCAGGGGTAGGTTCTTTACCCAGAGGGTGGTGAGGGATTGGAATGCCCTGCCAGCATCAGTTGTAAATGCGCCTAGTTTGGGGGCGTTTAAGAGATCCGTAGATAGGTTCATGGACGAAAAGAAATTGGTTTAGGTTGGAGGGTCACAGTTTTTTTTTAACTGGTCGGTGCAACATCGTGGGCCGAAGGGCCTGTTCTGCGCTGTAATCTTCTATGTTCTATGTGTGTTTCCCGCTCTCGAGCTGGCGGGAAACCACGCCATATCTTCCAGCTCCCAACTCATTAATTATACACCCAGGGGTTTAACACCATATTCTATGGCAGGGCAAGTCTGATAGTGCAAGAACCACCATCATATCTGGGTACCATATTCTTTCTTCTGAGAAAGAAGATGGATGTCCAGGAACACTCTGAGGCAGACAAATGGATTTCGTTGCTGACACTGAAGCTCATCTAATTTTCTTTTATCGCTCACTCTCCCTTTATTTGTTTCTTCCCGGTCTCCTACTCTTTCCATCTCACTCTCTTCCTTTCACCGACCTGTGTCCCCTCCACTCCCCCTACCCAGTATCCCCACTATTTCCCCATCCCCTCTATTCTTCTGCTCTGCTCCGCACTCTGTCAATATTATTCACCCCTTCTGCACCACAACTATCCCCTCTATTCTATCCTGACCCCTCCATTCCCTTCTCTGTTCCCCCTCACTGTTCCCTCCATTAACCCCCATCTCCACTATTTCCCCATCTCTATACATTGTCCCTCTCATCTAATTCCCCATCCCGCTCACCCCGTATCCCCCCTTCATCCTCATTCCCGTTGTCCCATATCTCCCCGCCCTCTCATTCCCCGTGTCCCAATCACTCTCACCCCCATTTCATCCTATCCCTTTATTCCCCAGATCGCCTCTGCGCTTCACCCCCATATCCCGCCTCCATATCCCACAATTCCCCTCATCCCCATATCACCCTCACTACATATTCCACATATCCTCACCCTATATCCCCACCATATCGCCAACCCATCCTCCCATCCCCTCGCCCATATAACTCCCATACCCTCAACCCCCATATCCCCACCCCCTCATATCCCCATCTCCCTCTATAACCATTCTTCTCATTTCTCCATGTCTCCCGTACATTCCCATCGCCCTCATCCCTATAATTCCCCCATTCCCCAAAACCCCAATCCTCTCATACCCATACCTCCTTCATTCGCATATCCCTGATTCCCACATCCCCCTCATTTCCCAAGTCCCACTCACCCCACCCCCTTCTCCCGACCTCCATATCACCCTCACCCCCAGATTTCCCTTATTCCCCATATCCCCACCTCCTCATTCCCCAAATCCCCATTTCCTTCATTCCCCAGATCCCCCATCCCATATCACCCTGACCCCTTGATCCCCTGACTTCCATATCATCCTCACCCATAGAACCCCCTCATTCCCTACATCCCCCATTCCCCTCATTCCCCAAATCCCCATCCCTCTTGTCCCCTCCTCTCTCTGGTCCAGAGATAGAGAATCTGGTGAACTGGTGCGATGACAATAATGTCTCTTTCAAGGTCAACAAAATGAAGGCGATAGTCATCGACTTCAGGGAACGTCGTGGAGGACATGCCCCTGTCTACATCAATGGGGATGAAGTGAAGATGGTCGAGAGCTTCAGGTTTCCAGGTGTCCAGATCACCAACAACCTGTCCTGGTCCTTCCATGCCGATGCGATGGTTAAGATGCCTCTACTTTCTCAGAAGACTAAGGAAATTTGGCATAGAAAACCATAGAAAATTACAGCTCAGAAACAGGCCTTTTGGCCCTTCTGTGCCGAACCATTTTTTGCCTCGTCCCACTGACCTGCACTTGGACCATATCCCTCCACACCCCTCTCATCCATCAACCCGTCCAAGTTTTTCTTAAATGTTAAAAGTGACCCCGCATTTACCACTTTATCCGGCAGCTCATTCCACACTCCCACCACTCTCTGCGTAAAGAAGCCCCCCCTAATATTCCCTTTAATCTTTTCTCCTTTCACCCTTAACCCATGCCCTCTGGTTTTTTTCTCCCCTCGCCTCAGTGGAAAAAGCCTGCTTGCATTCACTCTATCTATACCCATCAAAATCTTATACACCTCTATCAAATCTCCCCTCATTCTTCTACGCTCCAATGAATAAAGTCTCAACCTATTCAATCTCTCCCTGTATCTCAGCTTCTCAAGTCCCGGCAACATCCTTATGAACCTTCTCTGCACTTTTTCAACCTTATTTACATCCTTCCTGTAACTAGGTGAACAAAACTGTACACAATACTCTAAATTCGGCCTCACCAATGCCTTATATAACCTTACCATAACACGCCAACTTTTATCCTCGATACTCCGATTTATAAATGCCAATGTATCAAAGGCACTCTTTCCGACCCTATCCACCTGTGACGTCACTTTTAGGGAATTCTGGACCTGTATTCCCAGATCCCTCTGTTCAACTGCACTCTTCAGAGTCCGACCATTTACCCTGTACGTTCTACTTTGGTTTGTCCTTCCAGTGTGCAATATCTGACACTTGTCTGCGTTAAATTCCATTTGCCATTTTTCAGCCCATTTTTCTAGTTGGTCCCTCTGCAAGCTTTGAAAACCTTCCTGACTGTCCACTACACCTCCAATCTTTGTATCATCAGCAAATTTGCGGATCCAATTTACAACATTATCATCCAGATCATTGATATAGATGACAAACAACAATGGACCCAACACCGATCCCTGCGGCACACCACTAGTCACAGGCCTCCACTCAGAGAAGCAATCCTCCACAACCACTCTCTGGCTTCTTCCATTGAGCCAGTGTCTTATCCAATTTACTACCTCCCCATGTATACCCAGCGACTGAACCTTCCTAACTAACCTCCCATGAGGGACCTAGTCAAAGGCATTGCTGAAATCCAGGTAGACAACATCTACCGCCTTCCCTTCATCCATTTTCCTGGTAACGTCCTCGAAAAACTCTAATAGATTGGTCAAACATGACCTACCATGCACAAAGCCATGTTGACTCTCCCTAATATGTCCCTGTCTATGCAAATTATTTGTAGATCCTATCCCTTATCACACCTTCCAATAACTTGCCCACCACCGACGTCAAACTTACTGGCCTATAATTTCCCGGATTTCTTTTGGAACCTTTTTTAAACAACGGAACAACATGAGCCACCCTCCAATCATCCGGCACCTCCCCCGTGAATACTGACATTTTAAATATGTCTGTCAGAGCCCCTACATGTTCAACACTAGCTTCTCTCAAGGTCAGTGGGAATACCCTGTCCGGTCCTGGGGATTTATCCACTCTGATTTGCCTCAAGACAGCGAGCACCTCCTCCCCTTTAATCTGTAAAGGTTCCATGACCTCCCTACCTGTTTTCCCTATTTCCGAAGACTCCATGCCCGTTTCCTCAGTAAATACGGATGCCAAAAAAACATTTAGTATCTACCCCATCTCTTTTGGTTCCATACACAGTCTACCACTCTGGTCTTCAAGAGGACGAATTTTGTCCCTCACTATCCTTTTGCTCCTAACATATAGAAGCTCTTTGGATTTTCCTTCACTCTGTCTGCCAAAGCAACGTCATGTCTTCTTTTAGCCCTCCTGATTTCCCTCTTAAGTAGCTTCTTGCCCTTTTTATACTCCTCGAGCATCTGATCTGTTCCTTGCTGCCTGTACATTTCATACAACTCTCTCTTCCTCTTAATCAGTGTTACAATCTCCCTCGAGAACCAAGGTTCCTTATTCCTATTTACTTTGCCTTTAATCCTGACAGGAACATACAAACTCTGCACTCTCAAAATTTCTCCTTTGAAGGCCTCCCACTTTCCATTTACATCCTTACCAGAGAACAGCCTGTGCCAATTCACACTTCCCAGATCCCTTCTCATGTCATCAAATTTGGCCTTTCTCCAGTTCAGAACTTCAACCCGAGCACCAGATCTATCCTTATCCACGATCAGGTTGAAACTAATGGCATTATGATCACTGGATCCAGAGTGTTCCCTCACACTCACATCCATCACCTGGCCTCACTCATTTCCCAATAGGAGATCCAATATCGCATCCTCTCTAGTTAGCAAAATTCTCCTGAACACATTTGACAAACTCTTCCCCGTCTAAACCTTTAACAGTATGTGAGTCCCAATCTATATGTGGAAAATTAAAATCCCCTACTATCACTACTTTGTGTTTCTTGCAGTTGTCAGCTATCTCTCTGCTAATTTGCTCCTCCAATTCTCGTTGACTATTGGGTGGTCTATAATACAACCTCATTAATGTGGTTATACCTTTCCTGTTTCTCAGCTCCACCCAGAGGGCCTCTGCAGACAAGCTCCCTAATCTATCCTGCCTGAGTACCGCTGTAACATTTTCCCTGACCAACAATGCCACCCCCTCCCCCCCCCCCACCTTTTATCCCTCTGCCTCTATCCCGCCTGAAACATTGGAACCCTGGAACATTGAGCTGCCAGTCCTGCCCCTCCTGGAGCCAAGTTTCACTAATGGCTATAATGTCATATTTCCACGTGTCTATCCACGCCTTCAGCTCATCTGCCTTCCCCACAATACTCCTGGCATTGAAATAGACACATCTCAAAAGGTTATTTCCACCACACTCAACCCTTCCATTTGTGATTTTGCATGAACTAACCTGTCTTTTGACCCCTGCTCCACTATCTGCTCTGGCACTCTGGTACCCATCCTCCTGCAAATCTAGTTTAAACGCTCCCCAATAACACTAGCAAATCTCCCTGCAAGTATATTGGTCCCCTTGTAGTTTAGGTGTAACCCGTCTCTCTTGTACAGGTCCCACCTGCCCCAGAAGAGGTCCCACTGATCCAAGAATTGGAAACCCTGCCCCTTGCACCAGTTCCTCAGCCACGTGTTCATCCGCCCGAGCATCCTACTCCTGCCCTCACTGGCATGTGGCTCAGGTAGCAATCCTGAGATTACTACCCTCGGGGTCCTGCTTTTTAACTTCCTTCCAAGGTCTTTGTACTCACTCATTAGGACCTCCTCACTCTTCCTTCCCACGTCATTGGTACCGACGTGTATCACGCCATCTGGCTGATCACCTTCCCACTTTAGAACGCTGTGCACGCGATCGGAGACATCGCTGACCTTTGCACCTGGGAGGTAACAAACCATGCGGGAGTCTCTGTCCCGACCACAGAACCTCCTGTCCGTACCTCTGACCATCGAGTCCCCTATCACAACTGCTCTCCTCTTCTTCCTCCCACCCTTTTGCGCTGTAGAACCAGACTCAGTATCAGAGTTCCGGCTGTCGCAGCTTGTCCCAGGTAAAGCATCTCCCACAACAGTATCCAATTCAGTATACCTGTTGTGGAGGGGTCTGGCCACAGGGGAACCCTGCTCTGTCTATCCTTTCACATTTCCATTTCCTCTCCTTACAGTAACCCAATTTCCTGTGCGCTGCTGCTTAGGTGTAACTATCTCCCTAAAGCTACTGTCTATAAACTCCTCATTCTCCCGAATTAGATGGAGGTCATCAAGCTCCTGCTCCAGTTCCCTAACACGCTTTGCTAGCAGCTGCAGCTGTATCCATCTTTTGCAGGTGCTGTCGTCAGGGACACCGGAGGTCTCCCTGATCTCCCACATCCTGCAGGAGGAGCATTCCAACATCTTGCCTGGCATTTTTTTTAACTCTGCGGAAAAACAGGAATAAACTTTCTAAAAAAGAAAAAAACGCCTCTCGCCTCTGCCTGTTCTGGTGGAAGCCCGTTTTGAGCCAAAGCCCTTCAGCTCTCACTCTGCCCCCTGCTCAGTCCGCTGCCCGCTAACAACGCTGCCCGCTCAAAAGTGCGCCCTACTTTTAAACCCTCCAAAACCTTCCCAGGATGCTGCTGGGCCTACTTCCTGTTTTGAAAAAACACGCTGAATTTTTTCACAAGTTTAACTGCAAAATAAATAAATAAATATAATGCACAAATGCACAAAATATAATGCAGCCTGCTCCTGTGGAACAATGAGCTCCCTCATACTGTCACTCAGTAACACCTCTCTCCCCCGGAACCCTGTGTTACTGAATCTATCTCTGCTGATGTTAATCCAGCTCCCTCACACTGTCACTCAGTAACCCCTCTCCCCCAGTACCCTGTGTTACTGGCTGTGTCTGTACTGATGTTAATCCAGCTCCCTCACACTGTCACTCTGTAACCCCTCTCCCCCAGCACCCTGTGTTACTGACTGTATCTGTACTGATGTTAATCCAGCTCCCTCACACTGTCACTCAGTAACCCCTCTCCCCCAGCACACTGTGTTACTGACTGTGTCTGTACTGATGTTAATCCAGCTCCCTCACACTGTCACTCAGTAACCCCTCTCCCCCAGCACCCTGTGTTACTGACTGTATCTGTACTGATGTAAATCCAGCTGCCTCACACTGTCACTCAGTAACCCCTCTCCCCCAGCACCCTGTGTTACTGACTGTATCTGTACTGATGTTAATCCAGGTCCCTCACACTGTCACTCAGTAACCCCTCTCCCCCAGTACCCTGTGTTACTGACTGTATCTGTACTGATGTTAATCCAGCTCCCTCACACTGCCACTCAGTAACCCCTCTCCCCCAGCACCCTGTGTTAGTGACTGTATCTGTACTGATGTTAATCCAGCTCCATCACACTGTCACTCAGTAACCCCTCTCCCCCAGCACCCTGTGTTACTGACTGCATCTGTACTGATGTTAATCCAGCTCCCTCACACTGTCACTCAGTAACCCCTCTCCCCCAGCACCCTGTGTTACTGACTGCATCTGTACTGATGTTAATCCAGCTCCCTCACACTGTCACTCAGTAACCCCTCTCCCCCCAGCACCCTGTGTTACTGACTGTATCTGTACTGATGTTAATCCAGCGCCCTCACACTGTCACTCAGTAACCCCTCTCCCCCAGCACCCTGTGTTACTGACTGTATCTGTACTGATGTTAATCCAGCTCCCTCACACTGTCACTGAGTAACCCCTCTCCCCCCAGCACCCTGTGTTACTGACTGTATCTGTACTGATGTTAATCCAGCTCCCTCACACTGTCATTCAGAAACCCCTCTCCCCCAGCATTATAAGAAAGATGTGGAAGCGTTGGAAAGGGTGCAGAGGAGATTTACTAGTAGGTTGCCTGGTTTGGTGGGAAGGTCTTATGAGGAAAGGCTGAGGGACTTGAGGCTGTTTTCGTCAGAGAGAAGAAGGTTAAGAGGTGACTTAATACAGGCATACAAGATGATCAGAGGATTAGATAGGGTGGATAGTGAGAGCCTTTTTCCTTGGATGGTGATGGCTAACACGAGGGGACATAGCTTTAAATTGAGGGGTGAGAGATATAGGACAGATGTTAGAGGTAGGTTCTTTACTCAGAGAGTAGTAAGGGCGTGGAATGCCCTGCCTGCAGCAGTAGTGGACTCGCCAACGTTGAGAGCATTCAAATGGTTATTGGATAAACATATGGATGATATTGGAATAGTGTAGATTAGAGGGGCTTTAGATTGGTTTCACTGGTCGGCGCAACATTGAGGGCCAAAGGGCCTGCACTGCGCTGTAATGTTCTATGTTCTATGTTCATCCCCTTCTCCAGGCTGTTACACAGGAACAGGAGGAGGCCCCATTCAGCCCCTTCTCCAGCCTGTTACACAGGAACAGGAGGAGGCCCCATTCAGCCCCTTCTCCAGCCTGTTACACAGGAACAGGAGGAGGCCATTCAGCCCCTTCTCCAGCCTGTTACACAGGAACAGGAGGAGGCCATTCAGCCCCTTCTCCAGCCTGTTACACAGGAACAGGAGGAGGCCATTCAGCCCCTTCTCCAGCCTGTTACACAGGAACAGGAGGAGGCCATTCAGCCCCTTCTCCAGCCTGTTACACAGGAACAGGAGGAGGCTATTCAGCCCCTTCTCCAGCCTGTTACACAGGAACAGGAGGAGGCCCCATTCAGCCACTTCTCCAGCCTGTTACACAGGAACAGGAGGAGGCCCCATTCAGCCCCTTCTCCAGGCTGTTACACAGGAACAGGAGGAGGCCATTCAGCCCCTTCTCCAGCCTGTTACACAGGAACAGGAGGAGGCCATTCAGCCCCTTCTCCAGCCTGTTACACAGGAACAGGAGGAGGCCATTCAGCCCCTTCTCCAGCCTGTTACACAGGAACAGGAGGAGGCCATTCAGCCCCTTCTCCAGCCTGTTACACAGGAACAGGAGGAGGCTATTCAGCCCCTTCCCCAGTCTGTTGCACAGGAACAGGAGGAGGCCCCATTCAGCCCCTTCTCCAGTCTGTTACACAGGAACAGGAGGAGGCCCCATTCAGCCACTTCTCCAGCCTGTTACACAGGCACACACACACTGACACACACACACAGTGATACACACTGACACACACACACAGTGACACACACTGACACACAAACAGTGATACACACTCACACACACACACACACAGTGACACTGTCCCTCACACACGCAGTGATACACACTGACACACACACACACAGTGATACACACTGACCCACACACACACAGTGATACACACTGACCCACACACACACACAGTGATACACACTGACACACACACACAGTGATACACACTGACACACACAGTGATACGCACTGGCACACACACACACACACACACACACACACACAGTGATACACACTGACACACACACAGTGATACACACTGACACACACACAGTGATACACACTGACACACACACAGTGATACACATTGACACACACACAGTGATACACATTGACACATACACACACACACAGTGATACACACTGACACACACACAGTGATACACATTGACACATACACACACACACAGTGATACACACTGACACACACACACACACAGTGATACACACTGACACACACACACAGTGATTCACACTGACACACACAGTGATACGCACTGGCACACACACACACACACACAGTGATACACACTGACACACACAGTGATACACATTGACACACACACAGTGATGCACACTGACACACACACTGACACACACAGTGATACACACTGACACACACACACAGTGATACACACTGACACACACACACTCAGTGACACACACACAGTGATACACACAGTGATACACACTGACACACACAAACACACACTTATACACAGCTACACACACACACACACAAACAGTGATGCAACACTGACCCACACAAACACAGTGATACACACTGACACACACACACACACAGTGAAGCACACTGACACACAGTGATACACAGTGACCCACACACACACACACACAGTGATACACACTGACCCACACACACAGTGATACAGACTGAACAACACACACACACAGTGATACACACTGACCCACACACACACACACACACACAGTGATACACACTGACACACACACAGTGATACACACTGACACACACACACAGTGATGCACACTGACACACACAAAGTGATACACACTGACACACAGTGATACACAGTGACCCACACACACACACACACATAGTGATACACACTGACCCACACACACACAGTGATACAGACTGAACAACACACACACACAGTGATACACACTGACCCACACACACACAGTGATACACACTGACCCACACACACACAGTGATACACACTGAACAACACACACACACTGTTGCACACCTAAACACACCCACACACACACACACAGTGATGCACACTGACCCACAGAAACACAGTGACAAAAAAACTGACCCACACACACACGTTGACACGCACACAGTGATACACACTGACCCACATAGACACAGTGATACACACTGATCCACACACACAGTGATACACACTGACACACACACCGTGACACACACTGACACACACACAGTGATACACACTGACACACACACACACACACAGTGATACACACTTACACATACACACAAAGTGACACACACTGACCCACACACACACAGTGATACACGCTGACACACACACACACAGTGAAACACACTGACACACACAGTGATACACACTGACACACACACAGTGACACACACTAACCCACACACACACAGTGATACACGCTGACACACACACACAGTGATACACACTGACACACACACAGTGAAACACACTGACCCACACACATTGTGATACACACTGACACACACACACACAGTGATACACACTGACACACACATACACACACACAGTGATACACACTGACACACACACACACACACAGTGACACACACTGACACACACACAGTGATACACACTGACACACACACACACACACACACAGTGACACTGTCCCTCACACACGCAGTGATACACCCTGACACACACACACACAGTGATACACACTGAACCACACACACACACAGTGATACACACTGACACACACACACAGTGACACACACTGACACACACAGTGATACGCACTGGCACACACACACACACACACAGTGATACACACTGACACGCACACAGTGATACACACTGACACATACACAGTGACACACACTGACCCACACACATAGTGATACACACTGATACACACACACACAGTGATACACACTGACACACACACAGTGACACACACTGACGCACACACAGTGATACACACTGACACACACACACACAGTGATACACACTTACACATACACACAAAGTGACACACACTGACCCACACACACACAGTGATACACGCTGACACACACACACACAGTGATACACACTGACACACACACACAGTGATACACACTGACACACACACAGTGACACACACTAACCCACACACACACACACACAGTGATACACACTGACACACACACAGTGAAACACACTGACCCACACACATAGTGATACACACTGACACACACACACACAGTGATACACACTGACACACACATACACACACACAGTGATACACACTGACACACACACAGTGACACACACTGACCCACACACACAGTGATACACACTGACACACACACACAGTGATACACACTGACACACACACACAGTGACACACACTGACACACACACAGTGATACACACTGACACACACACACACACAGTGACACTGTCCCTCACACACGCAGTGATACACCCTGACACACACACACACAGTGATACACACTGACCCACACACACACACAGTGATACACACTGACACACACACACAGTGACACACACTGACACACACAGTGATACGCACTGGCACACACACACACACACACACACACAGTGATACACACTGACACACACACAGTGATACACACTGACACACACACAGTGACACACACTGACCCACACACACAGTGATACACACTGATACACACACACACAGTGATACACACTGACACACACACACACACAGTGATACACACTGACACACACACAGTGACACACACTGACCCACACACACAGTGATACACACTGACACACACACAAACACACAGTGATACACACTGACACACACACACAGTGACACACACACAGTGATACACACTGACACACACACACACACACACACAGTGACACTGTCCCTCACACGCAGTGATACACACTGACACTCACACACACACACAGTGATACACACTGACCCACACACACACACAGTGATACACATTGACACACACACACACACACACACACAGTGATACACACTGACACACACACACACACAGTGATACACACTGACACACGCACACACAGTGTACACACTGACACACACAGTGATACGCACTGGCACACACACACACACACAGTGATACACACTGACACACACACAGTGATACACATTGACACACACACAGTGATACACATTGACACATACGCACACACACAGTGATACACACTGACACACACACACACACACAGTGATACACACTGACACACACACACACACACCCAGTGACACACACAGTGATACACACTGACACACACACAGTGATACATACTGACACACACATTGACACACACTGACCCACACACACACACACAGTGATGCACACTGACACACACACTCACACACAAAGTTACACACACACATTGATACACACTGACACACACACACACACACACACAGTTACACTGTCGCTCACACACGCAGTGATACACACTGACACACACACACACACACACACACACAGTGATACACACTGACACACACAGTGACACGCACTGACACACACACACGCACAGTGATACACACTGACCGACACACACACACACAAAGTTACACACACACATTGATACACACTGACACACACACACACACAGTGATGCACACTGACACACACACTCACACACAAAGTTACACACACACATTGATACACACTGACACACACACACACACACACACAGTGATACACACTGACACACACAGTGACACGCACTGACACACACACACGCACAGTGATACACACTGACCGACACACACACACACACAGTGATGCACACTGACACGCACACTCACACACAAAGTGACACACACACATTGATGCACACTGACACACACACACACAGTGACACTGTCGCTCACACACGCAGTGATACACACTGACACACACACACACACGCAGTGATACACACTGACACACACACACACACACGCAGTGATACACACTGACACACACACACACACACACAGTGATACACACTGACACACACACACACGCCCAGTGATACACAATGACACACACACACACACACACAGTGACACACACTGACCCACACACACAGTGATACACACTGACACACACACACAGTGATACACACTGACACACACACACTCAGTGACACACAGTGATACACACTGACACACACACTCAGTGACACACAGTGACACACACACAGTGATACACACTGACACACACACACTCAGTGATACACACTGAACCATACACACACACAGTGATGCACACTGACACACACAGTGATGCACACTGACACACACACTCACACACACAGTGATACACACTGACACACACACACTCAGTGACACACACACAGTGATACACACTGAGACACACACACACACACAGTGATACACACTGACACATACACACACAGTGACACACACTGACCCACACACACACAGTGACACACACTGACCCACACACACACAGTGATACATGCTGACACACACACAAAGTGATACACACTGACACACACACACAGTGATACACACTGACACACACACACACAGTGATACACACTGACACACACACAGTGAAACACACTAACCCACACACACACACACACCCAGAGATACACACTGACACACACACAGTGAAACACACTGACCCACACACATAGTGATACACACTGACACACACACACACAGTGATACACACTGACACACACACAGTGACACACAGTGACCCACACACGCAGTGATACACACTGACACACACACACACAGTGATACACACTGACACATACACACAGTGACACACACTGACACACACACAGTGATACACACTGACACACACACACACACATACAGTGACACTGTCCCTCACACACGCAGTGATACACACTGACACACACACACAGTGATACACACTGACACACACACACACACAGTGATACACACTGACACACACACACAGTGACACACACTGACACACACAGTGATACGCACTGGCACACACACACACACAGTGATACACACTGACACACACACAGTGATACACACTGACACACACACACAGTGACACACTCTAACCCACACACACACACACACACACAGTGATACACACTGACACACACACAGTGAAACACACTGACCCACACACAGGGCGATACACACTGACACACACACACACAGCGATACACACTGACACACACACACACACACACAGCGATACACACTGACACACACACACACACACAGTGATACACACTGACACACACACACACACACAGTGATACACAGTGACACACACACAGTGACACACACTGACCCACACACACAGTGATACACACTGACACACACACAGTGATACACACTGACACACACACACAGTGACACACACTGACACACACACAGTGATACACACTGACACACACACACACAGTGATACACACTGAACCATACACACACACAGTGATGCACACTGACACACACAGTGATGCACACTGACACACACACTCACACACACAGTGATACACACTGACACACACACACTCAGTGACACACACACAGTGATACACACTGAGACACACACACACACACAGTGATACACACTGACACATACACACACAGTGACACACACTGACCCACACACACACAGTGACACACACTGACCCACACACACACAGTGATACATGCTGACACACACACAAAGTGATACACACTGACACACACACACAGTGATACACACTGACACACACACACACAGTGATACACACTGACACACACACAGTGAAACACACTAACCCACACACACACACACACCCAGAGATACACACTGACACACACACAGTGAAACACACTGACCCACACACATAGTGATACACACTGACACACACACACACAGTGATACACACTGACACACACACAGTGACACACACTGACCCACACACGCAGTGATACACACTGACACACACACACACAGTGATACACACTGACACATACACACAGTGACACACACTGACACACACACAGTGATACACACTGACACACACACACACACATACAGTGACACTGTCCCTCACACACGCAGTGATACACACTGACACACACACACAGTGATACACACTGACACACACACACACACAGTGATACACACTGACACACACACACAGTGACACACACTGACACACACAGTGATACGCACTGGCACACACACACACACAGTGATACACACTGACACACACACAGTGATACACACTGACACACACACACAGTGACACACTCTAACCCACACACACACACACACACACAGTGATACACACTGACACACACACAGTGAAACACACTGACCCACACACAGGGCGATACACACTGACACACACACACACAGCGATACACACTGACACACACACACACACACACAGCGATACACACTGACACACACACACACACACAGTGATACACACTGACACACACACACACACACAGTGATACACAGTGACACACACACAGTGACACACACTGACCCACACACACAGTGATACACACTGACACACACACAGTGATACACACTGACACACACACACAGTGACACACACTGACACACACACAGTGATACACACTGACACACACACACACAGTGACACTGTCCCTCACACACGCAGTGATACACACTGACACACACACACACAGTGATACACACTGACCCCCACACACACACACAGTGATACACACTGACACACACACACAGTGATACACACTGACACACACACACAGTGATACACACTGTCACACACACTGATACGCACTGGCACACACACACACAGTGATACACATTGACACAGACACAGTGATACAAATTGACACATACACACACAGTGATACACACTGACACACACACAGTGATACACATTGACACGTACACACACACACACAGTGATACACATTGACACACACAGTGATACGCACTGACACACACACACACACAGTGATACACACTGACACACACACACAGTGACACACACTGACACACACACAGTGATACATACTGACACACACACACACACACACAGTGACACTGTCCCTCACACACGCAGTGATACACACTGACCCACACACACACACAGTGATACACACTGACACACACACACAGTGATACACACTGACACACACACTCAGTGATACACACTGACACACACAGTGACACACACTGACCCACACGCACTCAGTGATACACACTGAACCATACACACACACAGTGATGCACACTGACACACACACTCACACACACCGTGATACACACTGACACACACACACACAGTGATACACACTGACACACACACACTCAGTGACACACACACGGTGATACACACTGAGACACACACACACAGTGATACACACAGACACACAGTGACACACACTGACCCACACACACACAGTGATACACACTGACCCACACACACACACAGTGATGCACACTGACACACACACTCACACACACAGTGACACCCACTGACACACACATCGACACTGACCCTCACACACACTGATACACACACAGTGACACACACTGAGACACACACACACTCACAAAAACACACAGTGATACACACTGACACACACTCACACACACAGTGACACACACTGACATGCACACACACAGTGAGACACACTGACATACACACACAGTGATACACACTGACACACACACACAGTGAGACACACTGATACACACACACAGTGACACACACTAACACACACACACACACACAGTGACACTGTCCCTCACACACGCAGTGATACACACTGACACACACACACACACAGTGATACACACTGACCCACACACACACACAGTGATACACACTGACACACACAGTGATACACACTGACACACACAGTGACACACACTGACCCACACGCACTCAGTGATACACACTGAACCATACACACACACAGTGATGCACACTGACACACACACTCACACACACAGTGATACACACTCACACACACACACAGTGATACACACTGACACACACACACTCAGTGACACACACACAGTGATACACACTGAGACACACACACACAGTGATACACACAGACACACAGTGACACACACTGACCCACACACACACAGTGATACACACTGACCCACACACACACACAGTGATGCACACTGACACACACACTCACACACACAGTGACACCCACTGACAGACACATCGACACTGACCCTCACAAACACTGATACACACACACACACAGTGACACACACTGAGACACACACACACTCACAAAAACACACAGTGATACACACTGACACACACTCACACACACAGTGACACACACTGACATGCACACACACAGTGAGACACACTGACACACACACACAGTGACACACACTGACACACACACACAGTGAGACACACTGATACACACACACAGTGAGACACACTGACACACACACACACACACACAGTGAGACACACTGACACACACACACAGTGATACACACTGACACACACACAGTGACACACACTAATACACACACACAGTGATACACACTGACACACACACACACAGTGAGACACACTGACACACACACAGTGACACACACTGACCCACACACACACACAGTGATACACACTGACACACACACAGTGACACACACTGATACACGCACACAGGGAGACACACTGACACACACACACAGTGATACACACTGACACACACACAGTGACACACACTGATACACGCACACAGTGAGACACACTGACACACACACAGTGACACACACTGATACACACACACAGTGATACACACTGACACACACTCACACTCACACACACAGTGACACACACTGACACGCACACACACAGTGAGACACACTGACACACACACAGTGATACACACTGACACACAGTGTTACACACTGACCCACACACACTCAGTGATACACACTGACAGACACACACAGTGACACACACTGACACACACACAGTGATACACACTGACACACACACACACACACAGTGACACTGTCCCTCACACACGCAGTGATACACACTGACACACACACACACAGTGATACACACTGACCCACACACACACACAGTGATGCACACTGACACACACACTCACACACACAGTGATACACACTGACACACACTCACAGTGATACACACTGACACACACACACTCAGTGACACACACACAGTGATACACACTGAGACACACACACACAGTGATACACACAGACACACAATGACACACACTGACCCACACACACACAGTGATACACACTGACCCACACACACACACACAGTGATGCACACTGACACACACTCACACACACAGTGACACACACTGACACACACATCGACACTGACCCTCACACACACTGATGCACACACACACTGACAAAAACACACAGTGATACACACTGACACACACTCACACACACAGTGACACACACTGACATGCACACACACAGTGAGACACACTGACACACACACACACACAGTGACACACACTGACCCACACACACAGTGATACACACTGACCCACACACACACACACAGTGAGACACACTGATACACACACAGTGATACACACTGACACACACTCACACACACAGTGACACACACTGACACGCACACACACAGTGAGACACACTGACACACACACAGTGACACACACTGTTACATGCACACACAGTGATACACACTGACACACACACACTCAGTGAGACACACACACAGTGGCACACACTGACACGCACACACACAGTGAGACACACTGACACACACACACAGTGACACACACTGACACACACACACAGTGAGACACACACACAGTGGCACACACTGACATACACACAGTGACACACACTGACTCACACACAGTGATACACACTGACACACACACACAGTGACACACACTGACTCACACACACACACAGTGATACACACTGACACACACAGTGACACACACTGACTCACACACACACACACAGTGATACACACTGACACACACACAGTGACACACACACACACACAGTGACACACAGTGACACACACATGGACACTGACCCACACACACTCACACACAGTGACACACACTGACATGCACACACACAGTGAGACACACTGACATACACACACAGTGATACACACTGACACACACACACAGTGAGACACACTGATACACACACACAGTGACACACACTGACACACACACACACACACACACAGTGACACGGTCCCTCACACACGCAGTGATACACACTGACACACACACACACACAGTGATACACACTGACCCACACACACACACAGTGATACACACTGACACACACAGTGACACACACTGACCCACACGCACTCAGTGATACACACTGAACCATACACACACACAGTGATGCACACTGACACACACACTCACACACACATTGATACACACTGACACACACACACAGTGATACACACTGACACACACACTCAGTGACACACACACAGTGATACACACTGAGACACACACACACAGTGATACACACAGACACACAGTGACACACACTGACCCACACACACACAGTGATACACACTGACACACACAGTGACACACACTGACTCACACACACACACACAGTGATACACACTGACACACACACAGTGACACACACACACACACAGTGACACACAGTGACACACACATGGACACTGACCCACACACACTCACACACAGTGACACACGCTGACATGCACACACACAGTGAGACACACTGACATACACACACAGTGATACACACTGACACACACACACAGTGAGACACACTGATACACACACACAGTGACACACACTGACACACACACACACACACACACACACAGTGACACTGTCCCTCACACACGCAGTGATACACACTGACACACACACACACACAGTGATACACACTGACACACACACACACACAGTGATACACACTGACACACACACACAGTGATACACACTGACACACACAGTGACACACACTGACCCACACGCACTCAGTGATACACACTGAACCATACACACACACAGTGATGCACACTGACACACACACTCACACACACAGTGATACACACTGACACACACACACAGTGATACACACTGACACACACACACTCAGTGACACACACACGGTGATACACACTGAGACACACACACACAGTGATACACACAGACACACAGTGACACACACTGACCCACACACACACACTGATACACACTGACCCACACACACACACAGTGATGCACACTGACACACACACTCACACACACAGTGACACCCACTGACACACACATCGACACTGACCCTCACACACACTGATACACACACACATACAGTGACACACACTGAGACACACACACACTCACAAAAACACACAGTGATACACACTGACACACACTCACACACACAGTGACACACACTGACATGCACACACACAGTGAGACACACTGACATACACACACAGTGATACACACTGACACACACACACAGTGAGACACACTGATACACAGTGACACACACTAACACACACACACACACACACACACACACACACAGTGACACTGTCCCTCACACACGCAGTGATACACACTGACACACACACACACACAGTGATACACACTGACCCACACACACACACAGTGATACACACTGACACACACACACAGTGATACACACTGACACACACAGTGACACACACTGACCCACACGCACTCAGTGATACACACTGAACCATACACACACACAGTGATGCACACTGACACACACACTCACACACACAGTGATACACACTGACACACACACACAGTGATACACACTGACACACACACACTCAGTGACACACACACAGTGATACACACTGAGACACACACACACAGTGATACACACAGACACACAGTGACACACACTGACCCACACACACACAGTGATACACACTGACCCACACACACACACAGTGATGCACACTGACACACACACTCACACACACAGTGACACCCACTGACAGACACATCGACACTGACCCTCACACACACTGATACACACACACACACAGTGACACACACTGAGACACACACACACTCACAAAAACACACAGTGATACACACTGACACACACTCACACACACAGTGACACACACTGACATGCACACACACAGTGAGACACACTGACACACACACACAGTGACACACACTGACACACACACACAGTGAGACACACTGATACACACACACAGTGAGACACACTGACACACACACACACAGTGAGACACACTGACACATACACAGTGACACACACTGACCCACACACACTCACAGTGATACACACTGACACACACACAGTGACACACACTGATACACGCACACAGGGAGACACACTGACACACACACACAGTGATACACACTGACACACACACAGTGACACACACTGATACACGCACACAGTGAGACACACTGACACACACACAGTGACACACACTGATACACACACACAGTGATACACACTGACACACACTCACACACACAGTGACACACACTGACACGCACACACACAGTGAGACACACTGACACACACACAGTGATACACACTGACACACAGTGTTACACACTGACCCACACACACTCAGTGATACACACTGACACACACACACAGTGACACACACTGACACACACACAGTGATACACACTGACACACACACACACACAGTGACACTGTCCCTCACACACGCAGTGATACACACTGACACACACACACACAGTGATACACACTGACCCACACACACACACAGTGATGCACACTGACACACACACTCACACACACAGTGATACACACTGACACACACACACAGTGATACACACTGACACACACACACTCAGTGACACACACACAGTGATACACACTGAGACACACACACACAGTGATACACACAGACACACAATGACACACACTGACCCACACACACACAGTGATACACACTGACCCACACACACACACACAGTGATGCACACTGACACACACTCACACACACAGTGACACACACTGACACACACATCGACACTGACCCTCACACACACTGATGCACACACACACTGACAAAAACACACAGTGATACACACTGACACACACTCACACACACAGTGACACACACTGACATGCACACACACAGTGAGACACACTGACACACACACACAGTGACACACACTGACCCACACACACAGTGATACACACTGACCCACACACACACACACAGTGAGACACACTGATACACACACTGTGATACACACTGACACACACTCACACACACAGTGACACACACTGACACGCACACACACAATGAGACACACTGACACACACACAGTGACACACACTGATACATGCACACACAGTGATACACACTGACACACACACACACAGTGAGACACACACACAGTGGCACACACTGACACGCACACACACAGTGAGACACACTGACACACACACAGTGACACACACTGACACACACACACAGTGAGACACACACACAGTGGCACACACTGACATACACACAGTGACACACACTGACTCACACACAGTGATACACACTGACACACACACACACAGTGACACACACTGACTCACACACACACACAGTGATACACACTGACACACACAGTGACACACACTGACTCACACACACACACACAGTGATACACACTGACACACACACAGTGACACACACACACACACAGTGACACACAGTGACACACACATGGACACTGACCCACACACACTCACATACAGTGACACACACTGACATGCACACACACAGTGAGACACACTGACATACACACACAGTGATACACACTGACACACACACACAGTGAGACACACTGATACACACACACAGTGACACACACTGACACACACACACACACACACAGTGACACTGTCCCTCACACACGCAGTGATACACACTGACACACACACACACACAGTGATACACACTGACCCACACACACACACAGTGATACACACTGACACACACACACAGTGATACACACTGACACACACACACTCAGTGACACACACACGGTGATACACACTGAGACACACACACACAGTGATACACACAGACACACAGTGACACACACTGACGCACACACACACAGTGATACACACTGACCCACACACACACACAGTGATGCACACTGACACACACACTCACACACACAGTGACACCCACTGACACACACATCGACACTGACCCTCACACACACTGATACACACACACACACACAGTGACACACACTGAGACACACACACACTCACAAAAACACACAGTGATACACACTGACACACACTCACACACACAGTGACACACACTGACATGCACACACACAGTGAGACACACTGACATACACACACAGTGATACACACTGACACACACACACAGTGAGACACACTGATACACACACACAGTGACACACACTAACACACACACACACACACACACACAGTGACACTGTCCCTCACACACGCAGTGATACACACTGACACACACACACACACAGTGATACACACTGACACACACACACAGTGATACACACTGACACACACAGTGACACACACTGACCCACACGCACTCAGTGATACACACTGAACCATACACACACACAGTGATGCACACTGACACACACACTCACACACACAGTGATACACACTGACACACACACACAGTGATACACACTGACACACACACACTCAGTGACACACACACAGTGATACACACTGAGACACACACACACAGTGATACACACAGACACACAGTGACACACACTGACCCACACACACACAGTGATACACACGACCCACACACACACACAGTGATGCACACTGACACACACACTCACACACACAGTGACACCCACTGACAGACACATCGACACTGACCCTCACACACACTGATACACACACACACAGTGACACACACTGAGACACACACACAGTGAGACACACTGACACACACACACACACACACAGTGAGACCCACTGACACACACACACAGTGATACACACTGACACACACACACAGTGACACACACTAATACACACACACAGTGATACACACTGACACACACACACAGTGAGACACACTGACACACACACAGTGAGACACACTGACACACACACAGTGACACACACTGACACACACACACACAGTGATACACACTGACACACACACAGTGACACACACTGATACACGCACACAGTGAGACACACTGACACACACACACAGTGATACACACTGACACACACACAGTGACACACACTGATACACGCACACAGTGAGACACACTGACACACACACAGTGACACACACTGATACACACACACAGTGATACACACTGACACACACTCACACACACAGTGACACACACTGACGCACACACACAGTGAGACACACTGACACACACACAGTGATACACACTGACACACAGTGTTACACACTGACCCACACACACTCAGTGATACACACTGACACACACACACAGTGACACACACTGACACACACACAGTGATACACACTGACACACACACACACACAGTGACACTGTCCCTCACACACGCAGTGATACACACTGACACACACACACACAGTGATACACACTGACCCACACACACACACAGTGATGCACACTGACACACACACTCACACACACAGTGATACACACTGACACACACACACAGTGATACACACTGACACACACACACTCAGTGACACACACACAGTGATACACACTGAGACACACACACACACAGTGATACACACAGACACACAATGACACACACTGACCCACACACACACAGTGATACACACTGACCCACACACACACACACACACACAGTGATGCACACTGACACACACTCACACACACAGTGACACACACTGACACACACATCGACACTGACCCTCACACACACTGATGCACACACACACTGACAAAAACACACAGTGATACACACTGACACACACTCACACACACAGTGACACACACTGACATGCACACACACAGTGAGACACACTGACACACACACACAGTGACACACACTGACCCACACACACAGTGATACACACTGACACACACACACACACACAGTGAGACACACTGATACACACACAGTGATACACACTGACACACACTCACACACACAGTGACACACACTGACACGCACACACACAGTGAGACACACTGACACACACACAGTGACACACACTGATACATGCACACACAGTGATACACACTGACACACTCACAGTGAGACACACACACAGTGGCACACACTGACACGCACACACACAGTGAGACACACTGACACACACACAGTGACACACACTGACACACACACACAGTGAGACACACACACAGTGGCACACACTGACATACACACAGTGACACACACTGACTCACACACAGTGATACACACTGACACACACACACAGTGACACACACTGCCTCACACACACACACAGTGATACACACTGACACACACAGTGACACACACTGACTCACACACGCACACACACAGTGATACACACTGACACACACACAGTGACACACACACACACACAGTGACACACAGTGACACACACATGGACACTGACCCACACACACTCACACACAGTGACACACACTGACTCACACACACACACAGTGATACACACAGTGACACACACACAGTGACACACACGTGGACACTGACCCTCACACACTGACACCAGCTTCCTGATTGGTTGAAGTGTCTGTCACTCCCGGATTTGCTCTGGGGGCGGGGCCGTTAGCTGCTGGTGTTCTGATTGGCTGACACGGCTGTCAGTCAGAAAGCTCAGCCTCTGATTGGCTCATCCGCTGTCAGTCAAAGTGCGGAGACCAGTCATTGGTGGACTTGGCTGTCAGGAAGTGAGCGGCAATTCTGATTGGCTGATTCGTGCAGTAGTCGATCTAGGCTCTGATTGGCTGAGGCAGTCAGTTAGCAATCCAGTCTCTGATTGGCTGAGGCGGTGATTTAGTGATCTCGCTCTGTGATTGGCTGAGGCGGTGATTTAATGATCCCTCTCTGTGATTGGCTGAGGCGGTGATTTAGTGATCCCGCTCTGTGATTGGCTGAGGCGGTGATTTAATGATCCCTCTCTGTGATTGGCTGAGGCGGTGATTTAGTGATCCCGCTCTGTGATTGGCTGAGGTGGTGATTTAGTGATCCCTCTCTGTGATTGGCTGAGGCGGTGATTTAGTGATCCCGCTCTGTGATTGGCTGTCAGTCAGTTTTGTTTCTTCATTAATTGAATAATTGATGTGAGCGGATATTTCACCGCGATCCTGATCTGCTCCCTGAACTTGGATTGAGTCACCGCGTAAATAAATGTGTTTGTGCAGCAATTTACATCCTGCAGCATCCATCCGACATTTTGAAATGTGTATTCAGGAAGAGTGGCGTAAATTAATCCTTTCACTTTCGAATAGATAAAAAATATAACAGACACGGCCCAGAGGAGAATGAAAGCCCCGGAAATGCTGAAGAGTAAAATCATTGACTTCCTTCTGCTCTCCATCTCGGGGTCTCTGCGATTCTCTCCCTGACTCTGAGCCCTCAGTCCCTTCCGGACTCGACTGGTCACCAAAATGTGTCTGACTGTCAGAGCGTTAATCACCAGGATTAAACCGAATGGGAGCAATGGGGTTAAAACCCGATCAAACCAGGAATATCCACCCCAGCCAGGATCAGTCCAATAGCTTGTCTTTGTCACACAGCCCCACTGGACATTGTCTATTATCTCCCCAGGTTCCAGTATAAAGTACCGGGGGATGTTTCTCACAGAGAGCAGGAGGCCGGTTGTTGCCAGAACCACAGCCGCAGTTTTCCCGGTGCAATATTTAGTTTTCAGTTTCTGGCAGCGAATGGCCACAAATCGATCAAAGGAGAAAGTGACGGTGAACCAGACTGAACAGTCTGTGGCTGCAGACAGCAGGACAGAGACAACACGACACACAGAGGTGAGGGACAGGAAACTCAGCGGGAAATAATAATAATTTATCTTGTCGAGAATGGGGGTAAAGATGATGAAGAGCAGATCCGCCGCTGCCATGGCGACCAGGTAGCGAGTGGTGCAGGTGGAGAGGCCACACTTTCCCCGACTCAGGATCACAATTCCCACTAAATTAACTGTCAGTGAAAAAGGGACAAGAGGCGGGAAATGAGTGAGTGAACATTCCCCATGTGTGAAGCCACAGTAAGGAGAGGATTTCAGCATCAATCCAATGGGGTTCCCGGGGTGGCGGTGTTGTTGGGGGAGTTGTGTTAGAGATTAACATTGCAGATTGGAAAGTAGCCAATGTAACACCGCTGGTTAAGTAGGGACTGGGGGACAGGAAGCTGTGAATTACACATCTCTCACTTTGATGGAGCAAATCTGCACATTCTCATCATTCAAATATTTCACACAGATTGCATTTCTCACCTGATGTGTTTTCCAGGGTTAATTCAGACTGGACGGGTTTCCCAATGAGACCCAAAGTGGACAGAGATAGAATCTGCAATCCCTTCCTGCACCCAATTATCAGAGCCCACCCCGGATTGAACACCTCTCTGGACTGGACAGCTGGTGGAGCTGGAAGTCAATTCAGGATTTTTCTATTTAACTTCCCCTCTCCAAATGTCCTCCCCATTCTGACTCTCCTCCGCAGCTTTTCTGCTTCTAATTTACAGATTATATCCTCTGTCCGTCTCTTTTTTCCTTTCTTCTCTCCCTCTCTCTTTGCCTTCTCCTTTGCTTCCCTATCGATCTCTTCCTAATCTCTTCTTCTCTCCGACCAGCTTTATTCCCTCTATTTGGATTTCTCTCTGATCCAGTGGGTTCCCATTCTTCATTCTCATTATAACTTTACCCCATATCTCCCTATCGCTCTCCAATTGTTCTCTCTCTCCTCCTGTTTCTCCCCATATCTCTCTATCTCACCCCAGTATTGCTCTCTCCATCTCGCTTTCTCCCCATTCCTGTTCACCTCCCTCCAGAATCTCTCTCTCTCCCTTTCCAGTTTTCTTTGTGGGGATTTTAAGCACAGCATGATCCCATGGGCAGCACTGTGACCACATCCAGAGAGGACAAAGTGGGGGTGGGGGGAGACATGTCATTCCCCCAGCCTCGCGCTTGGTGTAATCCTCCACCCAGCTCCATGTGAATTCTGAGTTTGGATAAATATCCCCTCAGTGACAGAAAGAGATAAACTCCCCTCTTTAAACTGGGAACAAGCTGTGTCCATTCCTTTGGTAGACTTTTTAAAATGAGCCTCCCAGTCGTTATTTATGAATAAATGAATCGATCTATTGATTGATTTGTGTAAATAAGGAATCTCAGGGCTCTGACTGAGGCTATTCTCCAGAGACAGGAAGCTGGGCACTGACTCCTAACTGGAGACCCCCAGATAAGGTGGTTCTTCCCACCCCCTCACAGCAATATGGTTTGTGGTTATTGGCAGTGTGGCTCAGAAATATTGCATCGCTCCTTTCAACACAGTGCAAATGAAAGAGAGGGAAAGAAGCAGAGATATGGACAGAAATAGGAAGTTAGAAGGAGGGATGGAGTAAGAGGTGGTGGGTGTGGTTGCAAAGACCTGGCCCTCGATAAGAACATCCATCTTTACAAAGAGAGAGAGAGATAGTGGCAGGAGGAGAAAAGAGAAGGAGGGAGTGGAGCAGAGACAGAGGGAGGCCCGAGGGGAGTGGAAGGTCAAAGCAGAGGTGGTGATGGAGGGACAGCATTTGAGAAAGAGAGACAGGATGTGAGAGTTTCCAGTGTGTGGTTACCAGCTGCAGCTCCACTCAAACCCTGTCAGATAGTCTGGGAGCATTTTTAAAGTGTCCTGAAGGATTCAGCAGCCGCTTCCCAAACTGAAAGAGGGAGTTAAGCGGCTTCTAGAGACTGAGAGGGGACAGGGGGTGGGCAGGATGGAGCAGGGCTGGCATTTTAATTCAGGTTTAGAAGATTCTCTCTGTGGAACTCTCTCTCTCTCCATTTCAATGTTTCTGTCTGATTGGAAGAAATGGAGGGAAGGAAAGAGTGAGAGAGAATGAGGAGAACCAAGAATGAGAGGTTATAGAATAATAGAATCATACAGAGCAGAAGAGGCCCTTCGGCCCATCGAGTCTGCACTGTCACATTAGAAATACCTGAAATCCCACCTAACCCCATCTGTCAGCACTTGGCCCAGAGCCCTGAATGTTATGTTGTGCCAAGTGCTCATCCAGATACCTTTTAAAGGATGTGAGGCAACCCACCTCCACCACCCTCCCAGGCAGCGCATTCCAGACCCTCACCAACCTCGAGGGAGAAAAATATTTTCTCACCCCCCCCCCGCCAACCTCCTTACCCCCACCGTGAACCTCTCTCCCCTCGTGAGTGACCCTTCAGATATGGGGAAAAGTTGCTCCGTATCCACTCTGTCCATGGCCCTCATAATCTTGTCTACGTCGATCAGGTCGCCCCTCAGTCTTCTCAGCTAAAACGTTAATAACCCAAGCCCACGCAACATCTTTTCATAACGTTGATCTTCCATCCAAGGCAGCATCTTGGTGAATCTCCTCTGTACCCCCATCCAGCGCAAACACATCCTTCCTATAATGTGGCGATCAGAACTGCACACAGTACTCCAGCTGGGGCCTCACCAAAGATCGAGACAATCCCAACATTACTTCCCTGTTTTTGTCATCTATGCCTCGATTGATAAAGGCAAGTGTCCCATATGCCATTTTCACCTCCCTACTAACATGCCCTTCTGATTTCAAAGATCTGTGGTCAAATAAGCCAATGTCACATTCTACCATAGATCTTCCGATAGTCCGAACATTCATTGAGTACTTAAGAACATAAGAACATAAGAAATAGGAGCAGGAGTAGGCCATTTAGCCCCTCGAGCCTGCCCCGCCATTCAATAAGATCATGGCTGATCTGACGTGGATCAGTACCACTTACCCGCCTGATCCCCATAACCCTTAATTCCCTTACCGATCAGGAATCCATCCATCCGCGCTTTAAACATATTCAGCGAGGTAGCCTCCAGCACCTCAGTGGGCAGAGAATTCCAGAGATTCACCACCCTCTGGGAGAAGAAGTTCCTCCTCAACTCTGTCTTAAACCGACCCCCCTTTATTTTGAGGCTGTGTCCTCTAGTTTTAACTTCCTTACTAAGTGGAAAGAATCTCTCCGCCTCCACCCTATCCAGCCCCCGCATTATCTTATAAGTCTCCATAAGATCCCCCCTCATCCTTCTAAACTCCAACGAGTACAAACCCAATCTCCTCAGCCTCTCCTCATAATCCAAACCCCTCATCTCCGGTATCAACCTGGTGAACCTTCTCTGTACTCCCTCCAATGCCAATATATCCTTCCTCATATAAGGGGACCAATACTGCACACAGTATTCCAGCTGCGGCCTCACCAATGCCCTGTACAGGTGCATCAAGACATCCCTGCTTTTATATTCCATCCCCCTCGCAATATCGGCCAACATCCCATTTGCCTTCTTGATCACCTGTTGTACCTGCAGACTGGGCTTTTGCGTCTCATGCACAAGGACCCCCAGGTCCCTTTGCACGGTAGCATGTTTTAATTTGTTTCCATTGAGATAGTAATCCCATTTGTTATTATTTCCTCCAAAGTGTATAACCTCGCATTTCTCAACGTTATACTCCATTTGCTATATCCTCGCCCACTCACTCAGCCTGTCCAAATCTCTCTGCAGATCTTCTCCGTCCTCCACACGATTCACTTTTCCACTTATCTTTGTGTCGTCTGCAAACTTCGTTACCCTACACACCGTCCCCTCCTCCAGATCATCTATATAAATGGTAAACAGTTCCTTGTCAAATTACTCCTTCCAAAGTGTATCAGCTCACACTTTTCAGGGTTACATTCCATTAAACGGTGTAAAACACACTCCACACTGCGAACTGCGCCTTGTGCGATCTTGCTGCAGAACTTGCTTTAAAGGTTGTCTCAGTGTTAAGAGAGAGTTTCGTCTTTCCAGGGAAGTGAAGGGAATTCTCCAGACTTGGGACAATGCACACACACAGAGTGGAAGGTGTGTGGGGATTTTTGTTGGGTGCTTTGGGGGAGGGGCTCACAGCAGGTGTGAGGATGGAGGCAGGGGAATGTCTGTGTCTCATTTGATTAGTTGCACAGTGCAGCTGCTGTGGGATCTTGCTGTGCATGCACTGTCCTGGGCCTTTTGCCTGCCTTGTAACAATGGCAACCTCTTTGAAAATCGCTCACTGACTGCAAAGAAGGCTCCAAGGCCTTGAATATAAAAAAAGCTTCAACTTAAACAATGGGACCGAGGGAGTTCATGATCACTTTCTGCAGAGCACTGAGGGGACATTCAGCCAATATCACATTGCTGCCTGTGGGATCTTACTGTGCGACCAATGTTGCAGCCTCAGTTTGTACATTAAAACAAGAAACACACACACAGAAAACAATTATCATAAACTCTGAACTGAATTTTGAAACTGCCTCTGTGCTTTGGATCTTCCTGTGCACAAGTTGCATCAGAAATCTCTAAATTAACAGCAGTGAGGTCAGATTAACAATTAATCTCATCACTGTAAATAATTCTTGATGGCCTGGAATGAAAGTTCTTTAACTAGAAGCGGGTGTAATTGTGGAATAAAAAATGTGTGTGAGGCAGAGAGATAAATGTGAGGGTGAATGAAATGCACAGGGTTCTATTTGAATACAGTTTGCTGTGGTGGTGATTGTCGGAGCTCTCGCTCTATGTCTGGTGTTGGGAAGCTGAGTTTGTGAAGTGTGGTCCCTTTAAAAGCTGGTTTTGTCTCCCTTTAAAGTTGGACTTGTGTCAATGCTTGGAGACTTCAAATGCAGGTACAGACAGAGTACACAGACTGCAACATTTGCAGCAAAGGCCAAGCATCAGCGTCACCATGGCAACAGGCTTTGCAGGTTTTTGAATTTTGAGTTCAGCCTATCAGTTCAAAGAAGACACTCAGCTATCAGCAAGCTATCAAATGTTAACTTATTGTTGTTGACAAGAGCAGATCAATCCTGGTGCAGGAAAATTCAGAGGTCATCACAGTATAAAAACAGGGGATCAACTCCCTGTCTGCAGTTCAACTGAAGGACTGCCACCTCTCAAAGCCCAGAGAGGGAAAGAGCAGCTCTCTCCAGCTTTGATTATCACTGAATAGACCTCTCCATCTATCGATCTGAATCAGAAGTAACTCGCAAGCAGCGGAATAGAGAGATGAACGCCAAAGGTTTTCCTAAATTATGTTCTTTTTTTTTCTGTTAGTGAATGTCCTTGTGTTTATTTGAACTGCATTCCAGTAGAATCTTACTTTAATCACAATGCTACTTCTTTATCTAAAGTTCCCTGCTGGTTAAATACAAAATTGTTAATTGTTCACTTAAATTGAGTGTCAGATATTTCTGTTGGTTAACCACGAAATGTTAATGAAGAACAGTTCACACCTTCCCACACACTTTTCACACATCACAAAGCAAGGTATTCCTCTTCGGGGAATTTGGCGTGGCTTGTTAAAAGGGCATCAACCTCTGTCTCATGTCACTCTCTCTCTATCTGTGTCTCTGTATCTCCATTGTATGGCTTGTGAGAGAGAGGGAGTGAGAGAGTTGGGGGACAGGCTGAGGAAAGGCTGATGTTACAGAATGTGGGAGTGAGAGAGAAACGGGAGGATCAGGTTATAGAGGGGTAGTGATAGTTGAACATTGTGGAGTTGGGGTGGAGGGAAAATGTCACAGGATTCGGGGGTAGAGGGTTTCCTGAGAGCAGTAACTGCTGATGTCCCTGTCACATCTTTCCAGAAAGCGTGATGTTCAAACACTCCAGTCCTGAGACAGTCTGTTTTGAAATGTATCCTGAGGAAATGAACAGTTTCTTCCCAGTTGAGGTTTGAGCCACTTGCCGACTGGGCTGGGCGGTGTGGAAACATTGCTGCGCATGGAATCCTGCTGTGCATCAATGACCTGCAGCATATACAGAACTGCAAATTGTAACCACACAACTTAAAAGGGAAATTTGGGAGGGTGGAGGGGCTAAAAATCAAACCCCTGGCCTTGGTAAAGACTTATGCTCAATCCCTGTGTCCTGTTTGTGTTTTTAGACAGGGTGGTGGGGTTTGGAGGATTTATCATTTTTTATGAGGGAGTGGGTAGGGCAGGGGGTTCAATATCTCGGCCTCTGTCATCACAACGTTCCCTCTCTCTCTCCAACCATTTGCTTCAATGTTGCATCTTGTAGTTCATGTAAAATAAAACCCCCTTGTGATTTGCTGTTTTTTTATTGTTGTGGGGTGTATGAGGGGTGTGCGGATGGGACAGATGGTGGGGAACAGTGGTTCTCTTTTCCCCTCTCGCCCTTTCCCTCCGTGTATGGGATGTTTTGGGGCTGGAAAGGACAGTTCTGTTTCACTGGGGTGGGGAGAATTCTGTTCTTTGTCCCCAAGGTTTATTGCATCCTCTGGGACTAGGCCTCAATTCAAGGCCTAATCTCAGGGCCCTCAGGATGCCTTTTCCATTCGCTTCATTCCATACTGTTACTGTGTTTAATTTTATGAGATCAATCATTAAATAAAACTGCAGCAGCCGCGGCAATTCATTCCACTCAGGATGTAATTGTCGGTTTTCAAACTCTCTCACCCAACGTTCTTGTTAGATTGTGTTATCAGTGAGGGAGAGAGAGAAAAAGAGGAAGGTGGAAGAGAGAGAGAGAGAAGGCCGAGAGGAAGGGAGAGGTGAGAAGATAAAGTGTCGGGGGGAGGGGGTTGGGGGGTGAGGGAGTGTGGGTGGGGGGAGAAAGGATGTGTTTAGGGGGTCCTCCACTGTATCATTCCAGCCGAGCTCCCCAGTCATTGAAACATATAAACTAGAAGCGTGAGTAGGAGCCTGCGCCACCATTCAATTTTATGGTGGCTGATCATCAAATTTAATATCTTGATTCACTCTGACCCCAAATCCTTTGTCCCTTTAGCCCCGAGAGCTATATCTCATTTATTTTTGAAATTACAGAACGCCTGTGAATTCACCACATTCACCACCCTCTGACTGAAGAAATTTCTCCTCCCCTCAGTTCTAAAAAGGTTTTCCCTTATCATCAAACGAAGACAGCGAGTTGTGGACTCCCCCACCATTGGTAACTTTCTTTCTGAATCGACCCGTTCGAATCCTGTTTGAATTTTATAAGTTTCTATGAGATCCCCCTCACTATTCTGAATGCATTTGCCTTAACAACATTCGGTGGTAGTGAATCCCACATATTCACCACCCTCTGACTGAATAAATTTCTCCTCACCTCAGCTCCAAAAGGTTTGTCCCTAATCCTAAAACTATGACCCCGAGTTCTCGACTCCCCGACCATTGGGAACATTCTTTCTGAATCGACCCTGCCTCATTCTGTTAGAATTTAACACGTTTCTATGAGGTCCCCTCTCACTCTATAAATTTCTACTGAATATAATCCTAACCAATTTAATCTCTCCTCATATGACAGACCTGCCATCCCAGGAATCAGCCTGGTAAACCGTCGCTGTACTTCCTCTATAGCAAGGACATCCTTCCTCAGATAAGGACACCAAAACTGTACAAAACTCTCCAGGTGTGGCCTCACCGATCCTTTATTAATTGCAGCAACTCATCCCTATCCCTCAATAGGAATCATGTCGCTATGAAAGCTTACAGACCATTTAGCTCCATTCCTGCCTGCTGTACCTGCCTGGTTCCGTGCAGTGAATGATGCACAAGGAGACCAAGGTTTTGATGAGAATCCACCTCCCTCAATTTACACCCATTCAATAATAACTTGTCTTCCTAATATTCCTACCAGAGTCGCTATCCTCACAGTGATCCACATTAAACTGCATCTGCCATGCGTATGACCACACCCTCAGCCTGTCCAAATCACGCTGAATATTTTCTGCACCCTCCTCACAGTTCACCCTCCCACCCAGCTTTGTACCATCTGCAAATTTGGAGATGATGCATTCAGTAACCCTGCTGGAAGACTAAGTAAACCACATCCACTGGTTCCCCTCGGTCAACTCAACTAGTTCCACCCTCAAACAATTCCAAGATATTCCAATCATGATTTCCCTTTAGTAAATCCATGCTGCCTTTGTCTGATTATGGCACTGCCTTCCAAATGCCGAGTTATCAAATCCTTGAAATTTGACTCTTGCAAATTCCCCAGCACTGACGTTAGGCTCACTGGTCTATAGTTCACTGTTTTATCTCTCCAGTCCTGTCTGAATACCGGGCTTGCATTAGCTACCCTCCAATCTGTAGGAACCAGCCCAGAGTCCAATAAAATTGGAAAATAACCACCATTGGAGCTCTTATTCCCAGGAAGACTTCCGTAAGTACTTTGGGATGAAGATTATCAGGACCTGGAGATTTATCCAACTTCAATCCCATCATTTTCCCCAAAACCATTTCTCTACAAATTCAAATTTCCTTCAGCTCCTCTCGAAAACTTGTTCCTCTCAGAACTTTTGGTACATTATTCATGTCTTCCTTTCTGAAGATCGAAGCAATCTTCAATTTAATTCCTCAGCTATTACTTTGTTCCCCGTTATGGGATCTCCCATTTCTGACTGCAAAGGTCCTTATTTGTCAATCTGTGTCTCTTTACATACCGAAAGATATTTTTTGAAGTCAGTTGTCATGTTCCACGTTAGATTACTTTCGTACCCTATTTTTCTTTCCTGAATCAATCCCTTGCTCCTCCCAAAAGAATGGATTTGTAAACAGTGATTGTGTTACTGAGGGTGAATCTGTGATGATGTGTTTTGGCTTTTCACCAATTCACACCTACAATTGTGTTTTAAATCTGGCTGCTCCCACATTGCAGTGTGATTGTGGGATCTTGCTGTGCAGGATGACCAGCAGCATTTCTGAAATGACACAGGAACATTTTATTTTCCTCAGAAACCCTCTAACCCTCCTGCTGCTGACCTTAGTCTACACACCTTGGACATTGACCCCTCTGCTCAGGGGAAGAAGTTTCTTCTCAACTATCCTATCTTTGTCCCTCATAATTTTGAACACCTCAATGATGTCCGCGCTCCGCCTTCACTGTTCTGTGGAAAGCAACCCCAGCCTAACCAGCCTGTCTTCACTGCAGAAACACTGCTGCCCAGGCAACATCCTGGTGAATCTCCTTTGCGTTCCTTCCAGAGCAATCAAATCCTCCGTCTAGTGAGGCCCCCAGAACTCCTCACAGTCCTCGAGCTGAAGACAAATGAGTGTTTCATACATCTCCATCATCACCTCCCTGCTCCTATCTTCGATACATCAGCTAATAAAGAAAAAATTGTCATGTCTGCCTTCTTAAGCAGCTGATCATCAGAAGTTACCCACTGGAACGGAAAACAATAGAAGGTTTGTGTTCTTTCTTGAGTTTCAACAGAAATTACAATTTTAAACAATCCAAAGAGCAGTTGTCCAGTCACAACCTCAACATAAAAAAATAAATGAACTAACTTCAAAAGAGTAAAAAAATACATCAAGTAACACAGGCTGTGATAAAGAACATTCAGCACATGTTCCAAAATTAAGATAATTCTTGACAGATTTCATTGAATAATTTTCACAATTATCAGGAATGATCTGGTCGATGTCCGACACATGGTGTTTCTAGATACCTTCAGTAAGTTAACAGACTTCAGTAAACTCAGAGCAAGTGGAGTTAGAGGACCAGCAGCAGAATGACTAGAAGCTGGTTACAAAGACACAACACAGGCAGTGGGAGTTAAAGGGATTTACTGTGATTGCTGGAAGGTGGGAAGTGGTTTTCCACAAGGATCAGCGATGGGATCACTTTCCTTCACCATTTACATCAACAATATGGAATAGGGAAGCAAAATTATAGTTTCAAAATTTACCAACCAATCCAAACTGAGAATGAGAATGAGCAGAGTGGAAGAATACAACTCAACACAATAACACATTAATAATAAATTATAAACTTGCAAATTGGGTATTGGAAGTGGAAATTAATTTCACCACAGCTCAGTGTCAGGTTCTTCATTCTGATCAGAACAATATGTTTCCCAATCACTCTGTAGAAATCAAGTATCTGAATGTTTTCGAGGAGTTCAGGGCTTCAGGTGATCAGATTCACAAATCGCTTTCAGAATCAACACAGTTTAGACAGAACCACAACAACCCAGAAAAAAAACCATTGGAGTTCATTTATAGATCAATGGAAATGTGAACAATTCACAAAATGTTTGACAATCCCTGAATACTGCACGGTTTGTAATTGGTTTGTTTTAATATCAGGAAGTCGCTGAAACCTCTTTCTTTTCAAAACAAAGCCGAGGTATGGAGAAATTTCACATCATCCACTGACCACCAAACAAAGCCAAACTCTTCCTGTTTTCAACATATTCCAAAGATAAAAGACTGAGGCAGCTCCACAGAATGGACATCTCACTCACCAAATTAAAATAGGATATATTTAACATTGAAACAACTTATTTCATTGCAATTCTTTTCCGAAACACAATACAATTCTACTTGGACAGATGGTGCCAGATATTAATGGAGACTTCGATCAGATATTCCACTCAGGTGAAAGAACCACAATCAGTACAATTTTACACTGACAAATATACCCTGCAATACTTGTTCACTGGTGTCAGGTATTCCACTCTGGTTAGTGACCCACACTCAAATTTCCATTATATTCTTACTCCCACTGAACATTATTTCAGAGAGATCACCTTCACTGAGGTCCAATCTTACAATAGATAAGATTGAGTAGTTCACTCCTCAATACATTAACTTCATTGAGCAGTGAGCCCGTGAATAACATACAGAGGCTCATTGTCAGTTGATGAAAAGGATTAAAACCACAGAGATATTTCAAGCCATTTGATTGAAGTAAATTACATCGTTGACCTGGTGTCTTTATAACAGTGACCACGAGATCAGCTTGGAGCATTTTCACTCAGAGTTTAGAATCAGAGAGCCGTTCACACACAGATTTACACAACCTCAATGGTTAGAGTCACTCACCGGGAACACCAATAATGGCAATGATTGGGTAGAATATTTTCTCAGCTATCTGAACTGGATACAGCATCTTCAGTGTGAAGTGATGTGTCCCTTCGAGCTGCTGGCAGTCTCTCTGACTTTAACATCTGACGTTATATATTCCCAAAACCTTTAATTTATACACTGTAAAGTCACCTTAGGGACATTGTGGCAGAAACCTGGTTTGAAGTTTTTTTAAAATATATGAACAAACAGATTACGTCATTGAGTTCAGTGATGGAAAATATTTATTTTTAGTATTGACTTCTTTCCAAACACTGGATTCTGTTGATCACATTTATCAACTAATAACAAGTGGAAAGATGCTGTCCACTCAAACACCATCAGTCCCACCTCCAGATCTCAGATAGTTTCAGTGATATCTGTTACTGGACTGTGACATTTCAGTAATTGAGTTTAAATTGTTACCGTGTCTCTCTGTGTGATCTTTAACTGTGGACATTCTGTGATGTGAGTTAAGTGGGTTAGAGTTTAGCATCAATTGCAAAATTCTGTTGATCAATAATTTGCAACTGTTTAGTCTGCAAAGAAATTTGTTTTTATCCCGAAATCTACTGCAGCTTCTCAAACTGAGAAAATATTCAGAAACAATGGGACATCTCAGAAAATTCAGGCCCTGCAGCAGATACAATCACATCACCTCTTAGAGCAGTAAAATAACAGATTTAACTGTGACCAGCAATGCACAGGCTCCAAATGACACTGGACCCACATCTGATACAGTGTTCAGAAACGTGCCCAGATGTGGAAGGAGAGAGATGAACACGAGAGAGAGGGACGGCTTGTGGGATGGGCTGAATCTAGAAAGGGTGCGAGGCTGGGAAAATGAATGGATAAGAGTGAGAGAGGAAGACTCTGAGTGAGTGAAAGTGAAACAGAGGAAGACAGAAGGATAGATGGGGCGGGAGTGAGGGCGTGATGATGGGGGAAGCAGTTATTGTGAGAGGAATGGTGTTTATAACAGTAACTTAACTGAGAGAGAAGTCAGCTCCGCTGGCTATGAGGAGAGGTTGAATAAATCAGGATTGTTTTCACTGGAAAGACGAAGGTTGAGGGGAGACCTGATAGAGGTCCACAAAATTGTGGGAGGCACAGACAGGGTGGATAGTCAGAGGGTTTTCTCCGAGGGTGGAAGATTCAGTTACAAGGAGGCACAGGTTCAAGATGGCAGGATGAAATATTAAGGGAGATGTGCGGGGGATGTTTTCCACACAGAGAGTGTCGGTGCCTGGAATGCGCTGACAGGGGAGGTGGTGGAATCAGGCACATTAGCAACTTTTAAGAGGCATCTGGATTGATGCATTAACAGGAGGTAAGAGGGATACTGACCGAGTAAGCGCAGCAGGTTTTATTTTAAAATAGGGCATCATGATCAGCACAGGTTTGGAGAGGGTCGAAGGGCCTATTCCTGTGCTGTCCATTTCTTTGCCTTTGTTCCTTGAGCGTCTGCATCAGGAAAGACACAACTGGGGTAAGAGAGAGTGAGACAAATCAGACCACAAGACTGTGCTCCTGCGACAGGCTGACACACAAAGGCTAAAGCGGGATGATCCATTCAATAATGTCATGCAATGTTGGTCTGAGGAATCGAAAGATCTCCGACGTGACTGCTTAGAGTCAGTGGACTGGTCAGTATTTAAAAACTCCACGAACAACCTGAGCGAGTACGCCACTACAGTAACTGACATCATTAGGAAGTGTGTAGGAGACTGTGTGCCCAAGAAGATATTGCGTGTGTTTCCCAACCGGAAACCATGGATGATCAGGGATATCCACTGCTTTCTGAAGTCCAGGTCTGAGGCATTCAAGTTAGACGACCCTGACCTCTACAAGACAGCCAGATATGATCTACACAGATCCATCAAAGATGCAAAAATACAGTTTCAGACCAACCTAGTGCCCCATGATAGCCAGACGGACCCCCACCGACTATGCCAAGGTCTGCAAGACATAGCAGGCTACAAGATGAAGGTGTGTAAAATCGCTGGCTTCACCAAACCCATTTCTAATCAGTTCAATGCACACTATGTCCGTGTTGAGCATGAGGTCAGCATGAGCATGCCCTCCACCCCAGAAGCCTCGGATGCAGCTGTATCTGAGCTCACAATTGCAGATGTCAGAACAGCCGACTCGAAAGTCAACCCATGGACAGCGACTGGCCCGGATGAGGTACACGGACGAACACTCACACACTGCACGGATCAGCTGGCGGGGGTATTTACAATCATCTTCAGCTTTCTTTACAACAATCTGAGTTCCCTATCTGCTTCAAGAAGACGACCATCATCCCAGTACCAAAGAAAAACCAAGCAGCGTGCCTTAATGGTGACGTTCTGCTGGCTCTGACATCCATCCATCGAAGGGGAAAGGGTCGAGAGCTTCATGTTTTTAGGTGTCCAGATCACTATCAGACATGTCCTGGTTCCCCCGTGCCAACAATATAGTTAGGAAAGCCCACCAACGCCTCTACTTTCTCAGAAGACTAAGGACATTTGGAATGTCAGCTATGATTCTCACCAACGTTTACAGATGAACCACAGAAAGCATTCTTTCAGGCTGTATCACAGCTTGGTATGACTCCTGCTCTGCCCAAGACTGCAAGAAACTACAAAAGGTCATGAATGTAGCCCAATCCATCACTCAAACCAGCCACCCACCCATTGACTCTGTCTACACTTCCCGCTGCCTCGGCAAAGCAGCCACCATAATTCAGGGCCCCACGCACCCCGGACATTCTCTCTTCCACTTTCATCATCAGGAAAAATATACAAAAGTCTGATCTCATGTACCAACTGACACAAGAACAGTTTCTTCCCTGCTGCCATCAGACCTTTGAATGGACTTAACTTGCATCAAGTTGATCTTTCTAGGCACCCTAGCTATGACTGTAACACTACATTCTGCACTCTTACGTTTCCTTAGAACATAGAACATAGAAAAGCGACAGCACAAACAGGCCCTTCGGCCCACAAGTTGCGCCGAACGATTTCCTTACCTTCTAGGCTCACTATAGATACCCTCTATCTCACTAACCTCCATGAACCTATCCAAAAGCCTCTTAAAAGAATCAATCGAATCCGCTTCCACCACCACTACCGGCAGTCGATTCCACGCACCCACCACCCTCTGAGTGAAAGACTTACCCCTAACATCTCCTCTGTACCTACGCCCAGCACCCTAAACCTGTGGCCTCTCGTGACAACCATTTCAGCCCTGGGTAAAAGCCTCTGAGAATCCAATCTGTCAATACCTCTCAACATCTTATACACCTCTATCTGGTCACCTCTCATCCTTCGCCTCTCCAAGGAGAATAGACCTAGCTCTCTCAAGCTATCCTCAAAAGGCAGACCACTTAATCCCAGCAACATCCTCGTAAATCTCCTCTGCACCGGTTCTATGGCTTCCACATCCTTTCTGTAATGAGGCGACCAGAACTGGGCACAGTACTCCAGGTGGGGTCTGACCAGGATCCTATACAGCTGCAGCATTATCTCCCGATTTCCGAACTCAATTCCTCTATTGATGAAGGCCAGTATTCCATACGCCTTCTTAACCACAGCCTCGACCTGCGAAGCTGCTTTGAGCATCCTATGAACCCGGACCCCAAGATCCCTCTGTTCTTCCACACTGCCAAGCGTCTTACCCTCAATATTATATTCTTTCATCCTATTCGACCTGCCAAAATGAACAATCTCTGGGTTGAAGTCCATCTGCCACTTCTCCACCCACTCTTGCATCTTATCTAAGTCTTGTTGCAACTGCTGACATCCCTCTACACTATCCACAACACCTCCAAATTTTGTGTCATCAGCAAACTTGCCAACCCATCCTTCCACTTCCTCATCCAGGTCATTTATAAAAATCACAAAGAGCAAGGGTCCCAGAACAGATCCCTGGGGCACCCCACTGATGAGCGACCTCCACTCTGAAAAAGACCCATCTACAACCACTCTTTGCCTTCTGTGGGCAAGCCAGTTCTGAATCCACAAAGCAACATCCCCTTCTATCCCATGCCTCTTCACTTTCTCCATAACCCTTGCATGGGGCACCTTATCAAACGCCTTACTGAAATCCACATAAACCACATCTACCCCTCTTCCCCATCTAAGAGTCTAGTCACATCTTCAAAAAACTCAATCAGACTCGTAAGGCATGATCTGCCTCGGACAAAGCCGTGCTGGCTACTTCTGATCATACTATTCCTTTCCAAATGTTCATCAATCCTGCCTCTCAGGATCTTCTCCATCAACTTACCTACCACTGAGGTTGGACTCTCCGGTCTATAATTTCCTGGGGTATCTCTTTTCCCTTTCTTGAATAACGGAACCACATCCGCCATCCTCCAATCCTCCGGAACCTCTCCTGTCTCCATTGACGACGCAAAGAGAATTGCCAGAGGATCAGCAATCTCTTCCCTCGCCTCCCACAGTAACCTGGGGTACCTCCCATCCGGTCCCGGCGCTATATCTAACTTGGTGCTTTTCAGCAGCTCCAACACATCCTCTTTCCTAATGCCCACATGCTCAATCTTCTCAGTCCACTGCAAGTCTGCACTGCAACTACCAAGATCCTTTTCCACTGTGAATACTGAAGCAAAGTATTGATTGAGTACCTCTGCTATTTCAACCGGTTCAATACAGAGTCCGTATCCTTCCATTCCCATCCTATCCATGTACTTGTCTAGTTGCCCCTTAAATGCCGCTATTGTACCTGCTCCCACCCCCTCCCCGGGCAGCGCGTTCCAGACATTCACCACCCTCTGTGTAAAAAACCTGCATCGCACATCTCCTCTAAACTTTCCCCCACACACCTTAAACCTGTGTCATATGATGACAAGTACCCGGCGGGATTTAGAATAAAGATATTAGATGTGTGTCAGTCAGTGTTTGAGACAGTTTGTGTTACACTTTTGCTGTGTTGTCCTTAATCGATGTTGTAATGTGGAGGTTACAAGGACTAAGCAGCGAGAGTGAGGTGAGTGGTGCATTGGTTTGTCTGTGGATAATAAGAATGAAGTCGGTGATGCACCTGGTGGGTAATGACAGTGGGACTGAGGTCAGGCATCTACCTGGATATATATTGATAATAAAATGAATTTAGTGATGTAATTGTGTAGGTCGTGATAAGCAGATTGGTGTTGATGTTTGGGGGCTGGGAGTGAGGGGTTGTGTGGAATGAGCGATTGCATACAGAATGCACCTCACTCTACACTGTGTTTATACATCTCTCTCAGGTCAGATACAGCACCAATTAGACACAGGACTCTACCCCTGCACTCATCCATCAAACATTCACTTGGAAGGACAGTCGTGGGGGTGGGCGAAGGGGGGCAGGGGGAGGACAAGCGTACGTCCCTGCAGGAGGTCATTCAGCCCCTCGAGCCTGGTCATCCAGTCCATAAGATCATGGCTCATTTGATGTGTCTCTCATCTCGTAACCCTGAGGGCATTGGCTCACAGGGCGTGTGTGGAAGCAGAGTGTGAGCTATAAGGGCTTTGGCTCACAGGGCTTCGGGGCACAGAGCGAGCAGGGGTGAGGTTAATTCATTTTTGCTGTTTCTACCTGGTACTGGCAAGGTATCTAGAGGGGATGGGTGTGCAGGCAGTGCTATGTTCCTCTTGCACTATGTTTGAGGTGAGGGACGACGACAGTGTCCCTGCTGATTACACCTGTGGGAAGTGCACCCATCTGCAGCTCCTCCAAAACCGCGTTAGGGAACTGGAGCTGGAGTTGGATGAATTTAGGATCATTAGGGACGCAGAGGTGGCCATAGACAGAAGCTTTAGGGATACAGTTACTCCGAGGAATGAAAATAGATGGGTGACGGTGAGAGGGGCTGGGAGGAAGCAGTCCGTGCAGGGATCCCCGGTGGTCGTTCCCCTTAGCAACAAGTATTCTGCTTTGGATACGGTTGAGGGGGATGACATACCAGTGGTGAGCCGCAGTGAGAGGATCTCCAGCACTGTGTCCGTCTCTGTGGCTCGGGAGGGCAAGGGGCAGAGCGGGAGGGCAATAGTTATTGGGGACTCGTTAGTTAGAGGGATAGATAGGAGGTTCTGTGGCAGCAAAAGAGACTCACGGATGGTATGTTGCCTACCGGATGCCAAGGTCCGTGACGTCTCAGACCGTGTTTTCCGGAATCTTAAGGGGGAGGGGAAACAGTCACAAGTCGTGGTACAAATTGGTACCAACAACATAGGTAAGAGAAGGAACGGGGATTTAAAACAGGAATTTCGTGAGCTGGGCTGGAAGCTGAGAGCCAAGAGAAAACATGTGGTCATCTCTGGTACATTACCGGTGCCACGTGATAGCGCGTTGAGGAACAGGGAGAGAGTGCAGTGGAACATGTGGCTACAGGGATGGTGTAGGAGGGAGGGTTTCAGATACGTGGATAATTGGAACACGTTCTGGGGAAGGTGGGACCTGTACAAACAGGACGGGGTGCACCTGAACCAGAGGGGCACCAATATCCTTGGAGGGAAATTTGATACGGCTCTTCAGGGGGGTTTAAACTAATTTGTCAGGGGAGTGGGAAAAGGAGTTGTCGTCCAGAAGTCAGTGTTGAGGGTGGTGAGGTATTGGGGATAGTATCAGGGTCAAGGGTGGGTACCGGTAGACAGGAAGGTGGGTTGAAGTGTGTCTACTTCAATGCAAGGAGCATCCGGAAAAAGGTGGATGAACTTGGGGCGTGGATTGCTACTTGGGACTACGATGTTGTGGCCATTACGGAGACGTGGGTAGAACAAGGACATGAATGGTTGTGGGACGTTCCGGGTTATAGATGTTTCAGTAAGTGTAGGGAAGCTGGTAAAAGAGGTGGAGGAGTGGCATTGTTAATCAAGGATAGTTTAACGGCTGCGGAAAGGCAGTTCGAGGGGGATCTGCACACTGAGGTAATATGGGCTGAAGTTAGAAATAGGAAAGGAGCGGTCACGTTGTTAGGAGTTTCCTATAGGCCCCCAAATAGTAATAGAGATGTGGAGGAAGAAATTGCTAAGCAGATTGTGGATATGTGTGGGGGTCACAGGGTAGTTGTCATGGGGGACTTTAACTTTCCAAATATTGATTGGAACCTTTGTCGGTCAAATAGTTCAGATGGGGCAGTTTTTGTGCAGTGTGTGCAGGAGGGTTTCCTGACACAATATGTGGACAGGCCGATAAGAGGTGAGGCCACATTGGATTTGGTAATGGGAAATGAACCGGTCCAAGTGTTAGATTTGGTTGTGGGAGAATACTTTGGAGATAGTGACCACAATTCGGTGTCTTTTGTGATTGCAATGGAGAGGGATAGGGCCGTATGGCAGGGCAAGGTTTACAATTGGGGGAGAGGTAATTATGATGCGATTAGGCAAGAATTAGGGGGCATAAGTTGGGAACAGAAACTGTCAGGGAAAGGCACGGATGAAAAGTGGAACTTTTCCTGGGAGAGGATGTTCGAGGGTAAGTCCGCATCTGGCATGTGGGAGTCTTTTAAGGAACTATTGATAAGGCTGCAGGATAGGCATGTGCCTGTAAAAAGGAAAGATAGGAAAGGTAGGATTCGAGAGCCGTGGATAACCAGGGAAATTGAGGATCTGATTAAAATGAAAAGGGAGGCGTACGCTAAGTCCAGGCAACTGAAAACAGATGGAGCTCTGGAGGAATACAGAGAGAGTAGGAAAGAACTCAAACGGGAAGTTAGAAGGGCAAAAAGAGGTCACGAGATGTTCTTGGCAGGCAGGATTAAGGAGAATCCTAAGGCATTCTATTCATACGTTAGGAACAAAAGAGTTGTCAGGGAGAAAATCGGACCTCTCAGGGACAAAGGAGGGGAATTATGCTTAGAAACCAAGGGAATAGGGGGGATCCTAAATGAATACTTTGCATCGGCATTCACGAAGGAGAGGGGTGAGTTAACCGGGAGTGTCTCGGAGGGAGGTGTTGACCCGTTAGAGAAAATCTCCATTACAAGAGAGGAAGTGTTAGGTTTTTTAGGGAACATTAAAACTGACAAAGCCCCAGGGCCTGATGGCATCTATCCTCGACTGCTCAGGGAGACGAGAGATGAAATTGCTGGGCCTCTGACGGAAATCTTTGTCGCTTCTTTGGACACGGGTGAGGTCTCTGAGGATTGGAGGATAGCGAATGTGGTCCCGTTGTTTAAGAAGGGTAGCAGGGATAACCCAGGAAATTATAGGCCGGTGAGCTTGACTTCCGTGGTAGGAGAGGATTCTTAGAGACAGGATGTATGTGCATTTAGAACGGAACAATCTCATTAGTGACAGACAGCATGGTTTTGTAAGAGGGAAGTCGTGCCTTACAAATTTGGTGGAGTTTTTTGAGGAAGTGACAAAAACGGTTGACGAAGGAAGGGCCGTGGATGTCGTCTATATGGATTTCAGTAAGGCATTTGACAAAGTCCCACATAGAACATAGAGAACATAGAACATTACAGCGCAGAACAGGCCCTTCGGCCCACGATGTTGCACCGACCAGTTAAAAAAAAACTGTGACCCTCCAACCTAAACCAATTTCTTTTCGTCCATGAACCTATCTACGGATCTCTTAAACGCCCCCAAACTAGGCGCATTTACTACTGATGCTGGCAGGGCATTCCAATCCCTCACCACCCTCTGGGTAAAGAACCTACCCCTGACATCGGTTCTATAACTACCCCCCCTCAATTTAAAGCCATGCCCCCTCGTGCTGGATTTCTCCATCAGAGGAAAAAGGCTATCACTATCCACCCTATCTAAACCTCTAATCATCTTATATGTTTCAATAAGATCCCCTCTTAGCCGCCGCCTTTCCAGCGAAAACAATCCCAAATCCCTCAGCCTCTCCTCATAGGATCTCCCCTCCATACCAGGCAACATCCTGGTAAACCTCCTCTGCACCCTCTCCAAAGCCTCCACATCCTTCCTGTAATGTGGGGACCAGAACTGCACACAGTACTCCAAGTGCGGCCGCACCAGAGTTGTGTACAGTTGCAACATAACGCTACGACTCCTAAATTCAATCCCCCTACCAATAAACGCCAAGACACCATATGCCTTCTTAACAACCTTATCTACTTGATTCCCAACTTTCAGGGATCTATGCACACATACACCTAGATCCCTCTGCTCCTCCACACTATTCAAAGTCCTCCCGTTAGCCCTATACTCAACACATCTGTTATTCCTACCAAAGTGAATTACCTCACACTTCTCCGCATTAAACTCCATCCGCCACCTCTCGGCCCAACTTTGCAACCTGTCTAAGTCTTCCTGCAAACTACGACACCCTTCCTCACTGTCTACCACACCACCGACTTTGGTGTCATCAGCAAATTTGCTAATCCACCCAACTATACCCTCATCCAGATCATTAATAAATATTACAAACAGCAGTGGCCCCAAAACAGATCCCTGAGGTACACCACTTGTAACCGCACTCCATGATGAATATTTACTATCAACCACCACCCTCTGTTTCCTATCCGCTAGCCAATTCCTGATCCAATTTCCTAGATCACCCCCAATCCCATACATCTGCATTTTCTGCAGAAGCCTACCATGGTGAACCTTATCAAACGCCTTACTAAAATCCATATATACCACGTCCACTGCCTTGCCCCCATCCACCTCCTTGGTCACTTTCTCAAAAAACTCAATAAGGTTAGTAAGGCACGACCTACCTGCCACAAAACCATGCTGACTACCACCTATCAATTCATTACTCTCCAAATAACTATAAATCCTATCCCTTATAATTTTTTCCAACATCTTGCCGACAACAGAAGTGAGACTCACCGGTCTATAATTCCCGGGGAAGTCTCTGTTCCCCTTCTTAAACAATGGGACAACATTCGCTAACCTCCACATGGCAGGTTGGTTAAGAAGGTTAAGGCTCTTGGGATACAAGGAGAAGTGGCTAGATGGGTGGAGAACTGGCTTGGCCGTAGGAGACAGAGGGTAGTGGTCGAAGGGTCTTTTTCCGGCTGGAGGTCTGTGACCAGTGGTGTTCCGCAGGGCTCTGTACTGGGGCCTCTGCTATTTGTGATATACATAAATGATTTGGAAGAAGGTGTAACTGGTGTAATCAGCAAGTTTGCGGATGACACAAAGATGTCTGGAATTGCGGATAGCGAAGAGCATTGTCGGGCAATACAGCAGGATATAGATAGGCTGGAAAATTGGGCGGAGAGGTGGCAGATGGAGTTTAATCCGGATAAATGCGAAGTGATGCATTTTGGAAGAAATAATGTAGGGAGGAGTTATACAATAAATGGCAGAGTCATCAGGAGTATAGAAACACAGAGGGACCTAGGTGTGCAAGTCTACAAATCCTTGAAGGTGGCAACACAGGTGGAGAAGGTGGTGAAGAAGGCATATGGTATGCTTGCCTTTATAGGACGGGATCTAGAGTATAAAAGCTGGAATCTGATGATGCAGCTGTATAGAACGCTAGTTAGGCCACATTTGGAGTACAGCGTCCAGTTCTGGTCGCCGCACTACCAGAAGGACGTGGAGGCGTTAGAGAGAGTGCAGAGAAGGTTTACCAGGATGTTGCCTCGTATGGAGGGTCTTAGCTATGAGGGGAGATTGGGTAAACTGGGGTTGTTCTCCCTGGAAAGACGGAGAATGAGGGGAGATCTAATAGAGGTGTACAAGATTATGAAGGGGATGGATAGGGTGAACAGTGGGAAGCTTTTTCCCAGGTCGGAGGTGACGATCACGAGGGGTCACGGGCTCAAGGTGAGAGGGGCGAAGTATAATCAGATATCAGAGGGATGTTTTTTGCACAGAGGGTGGTGGGGGCCTGGAATGCGCTGCCAAGTAGGGTGGTGGAGGCGGGCACGCTGACATCGTTTAAGACTTACCTGGATAGTCACATGAGCAGCCTGGGAATGGAGGGATACAAACGATTGGTCTAGTTGGACCAAGGTGTGCAAGTCTACAAATCCTTGAAGGTGGCAACACAGGTGGAGAAGGTGGTGAAGAAGGCATATGGTATGCTTGCCTTTATAGGACGGGGTATAGAGTATAAAAGCTGGAGTCTGATGATGCAGCTGTATAGAACGCTGGTTAGGCCACATTTGGAGTACTGCGTCCAGTTCTGGTCGCCGCACTACCAGAAGGACGTGGAGGCGTTAGAGAGAGTGCGGAGAAGGTTTACCAGGATGTTGCCTGGTATGGAGGGTCTTAGCAATGAGGAGAGATTGGGTAGACTGGGGTTGTTCTCCTTGGAAAGACGGAGAATGAGGGGAGATCTAATAGAGTTGTACAAGATTATGAAGGGTATAGATAGGGTGAACAGTGGGAAGCTTTTTCCCAGGTCAGAGGTGACGGGCTCAAGGTGAGAGGGGCGAAGTATAACTCAGATATCAGAGGGACGTTTTTTACACAGAGGGTGGTGGGGGCCTGGAATGCGCTGCCAAGTAGGGTGGTGGAGGCAGGCACGCTGACATCGTTTAAGACTTACCTGGATAGTCACATGAGCAGCCTGGGAATGGAGGGATACAAACGATTGGCCTAGTTGGACCAAGGAGCGGCACAGGCTTGGAGGGCCGAAGGGCCTGTTTCCTGTGCTGTACTGTTCTTTGTTCACTGTTCTTTGTTCTTTTTCAAGGAACATATACTGGGTTTCCATGATAGGTATGTCCCTGTCAGGCAGGGAGGAAATGGCCGAGTGAGGGAACCATGGTTCACGAAAGAGGTGGGATGTCTTGTGAAAAGGAAGAGGGAAGCTTCTGTAGGGATGAGGAAACAAGGTTCAGTTGGCTCGATTGAGGGTTACAAGTTAGCAAGGAATGAGCTGAAAAAGGGGCTTAGGAGAGCTAGGAGGGGACATGAGAAGTCTTTGGCGGGTCGGATCAAGGAAAACCCAAAGGCTTTTTACTCTTATGTGAGCAATAAAAGAATGACCAGGGTGAGGTTAGCGCCGGTCAAGGATAGTCGTGGGATCTTGTGTATGGAGTCAGTAGAGATAGGAGTGGTGATGAATGAATACTTTTCGTCAGTGTTCACCTAGGAGAGGGGCCATGTTTTTGAGGAAGAGAAGGTGTTACAGGCTAATAGGCTGGAGGAAATAGATGTTCGGAGGGAGGATGTCCTGGCAGTTTTGAATAAACTGAAGGTCGATAAGTCCCCTGGGCCTGATGAAATATATCCTAGGATTCTTTGGGAGGCACGGGATGAGATTGCAAAGCCTTTCGCTTTGATCTTTGGGTCCTCGCTGTCCACGGGGATGGTGCCAGAGGACTGGAGAGTGGTGAATGTTGTTCCTCTGTTTAAGAAAGGGAATAGGAATGACCCTGGTAATTATAGACCGGTTAGTCTTACTTCGGTGGTTGGTAAATTGATGGAAAAGGTCCTTAGGGATGGGATTTACGACCACTTAGAAAGATGCGGATTAATCCGGGATAGTCAGCACGGATTCGTGAAGGGCAAGTTGTGCCTCACAAATTTGATTGAATTTTTTGAGGAGGTAACTAAGTGTGTTGATGAAGGTAGTGCAGTTGACGTCATATACATGGATTTTAGTAAGGCGTTTGATAAGGTCCCCTATGGTCGGCTTATGATGACAGTGAGGAGGTGTGCAATAGAGGGAAAGTTGGCCGATTGGATAGGTAACTGGCTGTCTGATCGAAGACAGAGGGTGGTGGTGGATGGAAAATTTTCGGATTGGAGGCAGGTTGCTAGCAGAGTGCCACAGGGATCAGTGCTTTGTCCTCTGCTCTTTGTGATTATTATGAATGACTTGGAGGGGGCTGAAGGGTGGATCAGTAAATTTGCTGATGGCACCAAGATTGGTGGAGTCGCGGATGAGGTGGAGGGCTGTTGTAGGCTGCAAATAGACATAGATAGAATGCAAAGCTCGGCTGAAAAATGGCAAATGGAGTTTAACCCTGATAAATGTCAGGTGATTCATTTTGGTAGGACTAATTTATAAGTGGATTACAGGGTCAAAGGTAGGGTTCTGAAGACTGTGGAGGAACAGAGAGATCTTGGGGTCCATATCCACAGATCTCTAAAGGTTGCCACTCAAGTGAAGAAGGCCGATAGTGTGTTAGCTTTTATTAACAGGGGGCTGGAGTTTAAGAGCCGTGGGGTTATGCTGTAACTGTACAGGACCTTGATGAGACCACATTTGGAATATTGTGTGCAGTTCTGGTCACCTCACGAAAAGAAGGATGGGGAACCGCTGGAAAAAGTGCAAAGGAGATTTACCAGGATGCTGCCTGGTTTGGAGGGTAGGTCTTATGAGGAAAGGTTGAGGGAGCACGGGCTGTTCTCTCTGGAGCTGAGGAGGTTGAGGGGAGACTTAATATAGGTTTATAAAATGATGAAGGGGATAGATAGAGTGAATGTTCAAAGACTATTACATCGGGTTGATGGAGCTATTACGAGGGGGCATAACTATAGGGTTCGTGGTGGGAGATACAGGAAGGATATCAGAGGTAGGTCCTTTACGCAGTGAGTGGTTGGGGTGTGGATTGGACTGCCTGCAGTGATAGTGGAGTCAGACACTTTAGGAACATTTAAGCGGTTATTGGATAGGCACATGGAGCACACCAGGATGATAGGGAGTGGGATAGCTTGATCTTGGTTTCAGATAAAGCTCGGCACAACATCGTGGGCCGAAGGGCCTGTTCTGTGCTGTACTGTTCTATGTTCTATGTTCTATGTAAATACAATAACACGTTAAGAATAAATTATAAACTTGCAAATTGGGTATTGGAATTGGAAATTACTTTCACCACAGCTCAGTGTCAGGTTCTTCATTCTGATCAGAACAATATGTTTCCCAATCACTCTGTAGAAATCAACTATCTGAATGTTTTCGAGGAGTTCAGGGCTTCAGGTGATCAGATTCACAAATCGCTTTCAGAAGCAACACAGTTTAGACAGAACCACAACAACCCAGAAACAAAACCATTGGAGTTCATTTATAGATTAATGGAAATGTGAACAATTCACAAAATGTTTGACAATCACTGAATACTGCGCGGTTTGTAATTGGTTTGTTTCAATATCAGGAAATCGCTGAAACCTCTTTCTTTTCAATACATAACCGAGTTACCAACGAATTTCACATCCCACACTGACCACAAAAGATCATTGAAGCAAAGCCAAACTCAACATATTCCAAAGATAATAGACTCAGACAGTTCCACAGAATGGACATCTCACTCACCAAATTAACAGAACATATATTTAAAATTGAATCAACTTATTTCATTGCAATTCTTTTCCAAAACACAATACAATTCTACATGGACAGATGGTGCCAGATATTAATGGAGACTTCGATCAGATATTCCACTCAGGTGAAAGAACCACAATCAGTACAATTTTACACTGACAAATATACCCTGCAATACTTGTTCACTGGTGTCAGGTATTCCACTCTGGTTAGTGACCCACACTCAAATTTCCATTATATTCTTACTCCCACTGAACATTATTTCAGAGAGATCACCTTCACTGAGGTCCAATCTTACAATAGATAAGATTGAGTAGTTCACTCCTCAATACATTAACTTCATTGAATAGTGAGCCCGTGAATAACATACAGAGGCTCATTGTCAGTTGATGAAAATGATTAAAAACACAGAGATATTTCAAGCCATTTGATTTAAGTAAATTACATCGTTGACCTGGTGTCTTTATAACAGTGACCACGAGATCCGCATGGAGCATTTTCACTCAGAGTTTAGAATCAGAGAGCCGTTCACACACAGATTTACACAACCTCACTGGTTAGAGTCACTCACCGGGAACACCAATAATGGCGATGATTGGGTAGATTATTTTCTCAGCTATCTGAACTGGAATCATAATTTTCAGTGTGAAGTGATGTGTCCCTTCGAGCTGCTGGCAGTCTCTCTGACTTTAACATCTGATGTTATATATTCCCAAAGCCTTTAATTTATACACTGTAAAGTCACCTTAGGGACATTGTGGCAGAAACCTGGTTTGAAGTTTTTTTTAAATATATGAACAAACAGATTACGACATTGAGTTCTGTGATGGAAAATATTTATTTTTAGTATTGACTTCTTTCCAAACACTGGATTCTGTTGATCACATTTATCAACTAATAACAAGTGGAAAGATGCTGTCCACTCAAACACCATCAGTCCCACCTCGAGATCTCAGATAGTTTCAGTGATATCTGGACTGTGACATTTCAGTAATTGAGTTTCAATTGTTACCGTGTCTCTCTGTGTGATCTTTAACTGAGGACATTCTGTGATGTGATTTCAGTGGGTTAGAGTTTAGCATCAATTGCAAAATTCTGTTGATCAATAATTTGCAACTATTTAGTCTGCAAAGAAATGTGTTTTTATCTCGAATTCTACTGCAGCTTCTCAAACTGAGAAAATATTCAGAAACAATGGGACATCTCAGAAAATTCAGGCCCTGCAGCAGATACAATCACATCACCTCTTAGAGCAGTAAAATAACAGATTTAACTGTGACCAGCAATGCACAGGCTCCAAATGACACTGGACCCACATCTGATACAATGTTCAGAAACGTGCCCAGATGTGGAAGGAGAGAGATGAACACGAGAGAGAGGGACGGCTTGTGGGATGGGCTGAATCTAGAAAGGGTGCGAGGCTGGGAAAATGAATGGGTAAGAGTGAGAGAGGGAGACTCTGAGCGAGTGAAAGTGAAAAAGAGGAAGACAGAAGGATAGATGGGGCGGGAGTGAGGGCGTGATGATGGGAGAAGCAGTTATTGTGAGAGGAATGGTGTTTATAACAGTAACTTAACTGAGAGAGAAGTCAGCTCCACTGGCTATGAGGAGAGGTTGAATAAATCAGGATTGTTTTCACTGAAAAGACGAAGGCTGAGGGGAGACCTGATAGAGGTCCCGGGGGGACCAACATCCTGCCGGGAAGGTTGGCTAAGGCTACTGGGGAGAGTTTAAACTAGATAGGTTGGGGGGAGGGGATCGAGACGAGGTGACTGGGAGCGAGGAAGTTAGCTCGCAAACAGAGAAGGATCAAAGACGGTGCAAGATGGAGGATGGACGGGGGACAGAGAAGGGGAGAGCTCAGACCAAAGGATTGAGATGTGTTAACTTTAATGCTCGGAGTAGAGACTATTTCCTCGAGTGGATGGAGCTATTACAAGGGGGCATAATTATAGGGTTCATGGTGGGAGATATAGGAAGGATGTCCGAGGTAGGTTCTTTACGCAGAGAGTGGGTGGGGTGTGGAATGGACTGCCTGCAGTGATAGTGGAGTCAGACACTTTAGGAACATTTAGGCGGTTATTGGATAGGCACATGGAGCACACCTGGATGATAGGGAGTGGGATAGCTTGATCTTGGTTTCAGATAAAGCTCGGCACAACATTGTGGGCCGAAGGGCCTGTTCTGTGCTGTACTGTTCTATGTTCTATGTTCCATAGTGAATAAAGGAGATGAGCTCAGAGCGTGGATCGATGCCTGGAAGTGTGATGTGGTGGCCATTACAGAGACTTGGATGTCTCAGGGACAGGACTGGATACTCCAGGTGCCGGGATTCAGATGTTTCAGGAAGGACAGGGAGGGAGGCAAGAGAGGGGGTGGAGTGGCACTGCTGATCAGGGATAGTGTCACAGCTGTAGAGAAGGTGTATGCTGTGGAGGGATTGTCCACAGAGTCTCTGTGGGTGGAAGTTCGGAGTGGGAAGGGGCCGGTCACTTTGCTGGGAGTTTTCTATAGGCCGCCCAATAGTGACAGGGAGGTGGAGGAGCAGATAGGGAAACAGATCCTGGAGAGATGCAGTAATAGCAGAGTTGTTGTGATGGGAAACTTTAATTTCCCAAACATAGATTGGAATATCCCTCGGGTGAGGAGATTGGATGGGGAGGAGTTCGTTAGGTGTGTTCAGGAGGGGTTCCTGACACAGCATGTGGACAAGCCTACAAGAGGAGAGGCTGTACTTGATCTGATACTGACCAATGAGCCTGGACAGGTGTCAGATCTCTCAGTGGGAGAGCATCTTGGGGATAGCGATCATAACTCTATCTCCTTTCTGCTTGCATTGGAAAAAGAGAGGATCAGGCAAGCTAGGAAAGCGTTTATATGGAGTAAGGGGAAATATGAAGACATAAGGCAGCAAATTAGAGGAGTAAATTGGAAGGAGGTATTCTCGGGGAAATCTACTGAAGAGAGGTGGCAGTTTTTCAAGGAATGTCTGTCTAGGGTTCTACAGGACAATGTTCCGAGCAGACAGGGAGGAGTTGGTAGGTTAAAGGAACCGTGGTGCACGAAAGCTGTGCGGGACCTTGTCGAGAAGAAAAGGAAAGCGTACAAAAGGTTCAGAGAACTTGGTGAAGATAGGGATCTAGATGAGTATACGGCTTGTAGGAAGGGACGAAAGAAGGAAATTAGGAGAGCCAGAAGTGGTCACGAGAAGGCCTTGGCGAGTAGAATTGGGGAAAACCCTAAGGCGTTCTATAAATATGTGAAGAGTAAAAGGATGAGACGTGAAGGCGGGAAAATCTGTACGGAACCAGTAGAAATGGCAGAGGTGCTTAATGAGTATTTTGCCTCGGTTTTCACAGAGGAAAAGGACATGGGTGGATGTACTGTGGGCTTGCGGTGGACTGAAAAGATTGAGTATGTGGACTTTAACAAAGAGGTTGTGCTGGAATTTTTGAATGGCATCAAGATAGATAAGTCGCCGGGTCCGGATGGGATGTACCCCAGGTTACTGTGGGAGGCGAGGGAAGAGATTACAGAGCCTCTGGCGATGATCTTTGCATCGTCGATGGAGACGGGAGAGGTGCCGGAGGATTGGAGGACAACAAAGAACAAAGAACAAAGAACAATACAGCACAGGAACAGGCCCTTCGGCCCTCCAAGCCAGCGCCGCTCCCCGGTCCAGGATTGAATCCTGAATCCAGGATCCCCGCCCAATTTTCCAGCCTATCTACATACCAATATCCTATCCACCGAGCTGTCCCTCACAGCTACGATGCTTTGTTCATTACAACCTACTAACTCACCCCCACCCCCCCATTCCAGACCATGTGATCTCCAGGGAGAGGCGAAAACCCAGAGTGAAAAACCCCAGGGCCAATATGGGGAAAAAAAATCTGGGAAATTCCTCTCCGACCCCCTGAGGCGATCGAAACGAGTCCAGGAGATCACAATGGCCCCGATCGGAAAATGCTTCCCAACCCCAGTCATTTCCACTTCCACGAACACCATATGAATTCCCTGCCCCCGAGACAGGTTCCCAACTATCCGCAGTCTCACTCTGTACTGGCACCAGCAAGATGATCATAGAATGAAGCCTTGAAACGAGAAACCAGGAACAATTAGCCCGCGCCGCTCCCTTGTCCAAACTAGACCACTCTTTTGTATCCCTCCATTCCCACTCCGTACATATAGCTGTCTAGATAAGTCTTAAACGTTCCCAGTGTGTCCGCCTCCACCACCTTGCCCGGCAACACATTCTAGGCCCCCACGACCCTCTGTGTGAAATATGTCCTTCTGATATCTGTGTTAAACCTCCCCCCCTTCACCTTGAACATCTGACCCCTCGTAAACGTCACCACCGACCCGGGGAAAAGCTTCCCACCGTTCACCCTATCTATGCCTTTCATAATTTTATACACCTCTATTAAGTCTCCCCTCATCCTCCGTCTTTCTTGTGGATGTGATTCCTATTTTCAAGAAGGGGAATAGGGATAGCCCAGGAAATTACCGATCGGTGAGTCTAACCTCAGTCGTTGGTAAGCTGATGGAGAAGATCCTGAGGGATAAGATTTATGAGCATTTAGAGAGGTTTAGTATGCTCAAGAATACTCAGCTTTGTCAAATGTACATCGTGCCTTATGAGCCTGTTGGAGTTCTTTGAAAATGTGACTAAACACATTGACGAAGGGTAGGCGGTAGATGTGGTTTATATGGATTTTAGCAAGGCGTTCGATAAGGTCCCCCATGCAAGGCTTCTCGAAAAAGTGAGAGGGCATGGGATCCAAGGGGCTGCTGCCCTGTGGATCCAGAACTGGCTTGTCCAAAGGAGGCAGGGAGTGTGTATACATGGGTCTTTTTCTAATTGGAGGTCGGTCACCAGTGGTGTGCCCCAGGGATCTGTTCTGGGACCCTTGCTGTTTCTCATTTTCATAAATAACCTGGATGAGGAAGTGGAGGGATGGGTTGGTAAGTTTGCCAATACCACGAAGGTTGGTGGGGTTGTGGATAGTCTGGAGGGGTGTCAGAAGTTACAGAGGGACATAGATAGGATGCAAGACTGGGCACAGAAGTGGCAGATGGACTTCAACCCAGATAAATGCGTCGTGGTCCATTTTGGCAGGTCGAATGGGATGAAGGAGTACAATATAAAGGGAAAGACTCTCAGTACTGAGGAGGGTCAGAAGGTCCTTGGGGTCCGGGTCCATAGGACTCTGAAATCGGCCCCCCAGGTGGAGGAGGTGGTTAAGAAGATGTATGGTGTGCTGGCTTTTATCAATCGAGGGATTGAGTTTAGGAGTCCGGGGAGAATGATGCAGCTATATAAGACCCTCGTCAGACCCCACTTGGAGTACAGTGCTCAGTTCTGGTCGCCTCATTACAGGAAGGATGTGGAAAAGATTGAAAGGGTGCAGAGGAGATTTACAAGGATGTTGCCTGGATTGAGTGGCATGCCTTATGAGGATAGGCTGAGGGAGCTCGGTCTTTTCTCCTTGGAGAGCCGGAGGATGAGAGTAGACCTAATAGAGGTATGTAAGATGTTGAGAAGCATAGATCGGGTGGACTCTCAGAGGCTTTTTCCCAAGGGTGGAAATTGCTGCTACGAGAGGACACAGGTTTAAGGTGCTGGGGGGTAGGTACAGGGGAGATGTTCGGAGGAAGTTTTTGACACAGAGTGTGGTGGGTGAGTGGAATCGGCTGCCGTCAGTGGTGGTGGAGGCAAACTCAATAGAGTCTTTTAAGAGGCTCCTGGATGAGTACATGGGACTTAATAGGATGGAGGGTTATAGGTAGGTTTAAAAGGGAGGATTATTTTCGGCAAAACTTGTGGGGCCGAAGGGCCTGTTTTGTGCTGGAGTTTTCTATGTTTCTATGTTTCTAATTAAGTTTCAATTGTTACCGTGTCTCTCTGTGTGATCTTTAACTGTGGACATTCTGTGATGTGATTTAAGTGGGTTAGAGTTTAGCATCAATTGCAAAATTCTGTTGATCAATAATTTGCAACTGTTTAGTCTGCAAAGAAATTTGTTTTTATCCCGAAATCTACTGCAGCTTCTCAAACTGAGAAAATATTCAGAAACAATGGGACATCTCAGAAAATTCAGGCCCTGCAGCAGATACAATCACATCACCTCTTAGAGCAGTAAAATAACAGATTTAACTGTGACCAGCAATGCACAGGCTCCAAATGACACTGGACCTACATCTGATACAGTGTTCAGAAACGTGCCCAGATGTGGAAGGAGAGAGATGAACACGAGAGAGAGGGACGGCTTGTGGGATGGGCTGAATCTAGAAAGGGTGCGAGGCTGGGAAAATGAATGGATAAGAGTGAGAGAGGAAGATTCTGAGCGTGTGAAAGTGAAACAGAGGAAGACAGAAGGATAGATGGGGCGGGAGTGAGGGCGTGATGATGGGGCAAGCAGTTATTGTGAGAGGAATGGTGTTTATAACAGTAACTTAACTGAGAGAGAAGTCAGCTCCGCTGGCTATGAGGAGAGGTTGAATAAATCAGGATTGTTTTCACTGGAAAGACAAAGGCTGAGGGGAGACCTGATAGAGGTCTACAAAATTGTGGGAGGCACAGACAGGGTGGACAGTCAGAGGGTTTTCTCCGAGGGTGGAAGGTTCAGTTACAAGGAGGCACAGGTTCAAGATGGCAGGATGAAATATTAAGGGAGATGTGCGGGGGATGTTTTCCACAAGGAGAGTGTCGGTGCCTGGAATGCGCTGACAGGGGAGGTGGTGGAATCAGGCACATTAGCAACATTTAAGAGGCATCTGGATTGATGCATTAATAGGAGGTAAGAGGGATACTGACAGAGTAAGCGCAGCAGGTTTTATGTTAAAATAGGGCACCATGATCAGCACAGGTTTGGAGAGGGTCGAAGGGCCTATTCCTGTGCTGTCCATTTCTTTGCCTTTGTTCTTTGAGCGTCTGCATCAGGAAAGACACAACTGGGGTAAGAGAGAGTGAGACAAATCAGACCACACGACTGTGCTCCTGCGACAGGCTGACACACAAAGGCTAAAGCGGGATGATCCATTCAATAATGTCATGCAATGTTGGTCTGAGGAATCGAAAGATCTCCGACGTGACTGCTTAGAGTCAGTGGACTGGTCAGTATTTAAAAACTCCACGAACAACCTGAGCGAGTACGTCACTACAGTAACTGACATCATTAGGAAGTGTGTAGGAGACTCTGTGCCCAAGAAGATATTGCGTGTGTTTCCCAACCGGAAACCATGGATGATCAGGGATATCCACTGCTTTCTGAAGTCCAGGTCTGAGGCATTCACGTTAGACGACCCTGACCTCTACAAGACAGCCAGATATGATCTACACAGATCCATCAAAGATGCAAAAAACCAGTACCAGACCAACCTCGTGCCCCATGATAGCCAGACGGACCCCCACCGACTATGCCAAGGTCTGCAAGACATAGCAGGCTACAAGATGAAGGTGTGTAAAATCGCTGGCTTCACCAAACCCATTTCTAATCAGTTCAATGCACACTGTGTCCGTGTTGAGCATGAGGTCAGCATGAGCATGCCCTCCACCCCAGAAGCCTCGGATGCAGCTGTATCTGAGGTCACAATTGCAGATGTCAGAACAGCCGACTCGAAAGTCAACCCATGGACAGCGACTGGCCCGGATGAGGGACACGGACGAACACTCACACACTGCGCGGATCAGCTGGCGGGGGTATTTACAATCATCTTCAGCTTTCTTTACAACAATCTGAGTTCCCTATCTGCTTCAAGAAGACGACCATCATCCCAGTACCAAAGAAAAGCCAAGCAGCGTGCCTTAATGGTGACGTTCTGCTGGCTCTGACATCCATCCATCGAAGTAGAAAGAGTCGAGAGCTTCATGTTTTTAGGTGTCCAGATCACTATCAGACATGTCCTGGTTCCCCCGTGCCAACAATATAGTTAGGAAAGCCCACCAACGCCTCTACTTTCTCAGAAGACTAAGGACATTTGGAATGTCAGCTATTATTCTCACCAACGTTTACAGATGAACCATAGAAAGCATTCTTTCGGGCTGTATCACAGCTTGGTATGACTCCTGCTCTGCCCAAGACTGCAAGAAACTACAAAAGGTCATGAATGTAGCCCAATCCATCACTCAAACCAGCCACCCATCCATTGACTCTGTCTACACTTCCCGCTGCCTCGGCAAAGCAGCCACCATAATTCAGGACCCCACGCACCCCGGACATTCTCTCTTCCACTTTCTTCATCAGGAAAAATATACAAAAGTCTGATCTCACGTACCAACCGACACAAGAACAGTTTCTTCCCTGCTGCCATCAGACCTTTGAATGGACTTAACTTGCATCAAGTTGATCTTTCTAGGCACCCTCGCTATGACTGTAACACTACATTCTGCACTCTTACGTTTCCTTAGAACATAGAACATAGAAAAGCGACAGCACAAACAGGCCCTTCGGCCCACAAGTTGCGCCGAACGATTTCCTTACCTTCTAGGCTCATCTATAACCCTCTATCTCACTAACCTCCATGAACTTATCCAAAAGCCTCTTAAAAGAATCAATCGAATCCGCTTCCACCACCACTACCGGCAGTCGATTCCACGCACCCACCACCCTCTGAGTGAAAGACTTACCCCTAACATCTCCTCTGTACCTACGCCCAGCACCCTAAACCTGTGGCCTCTCGTGACAACCATTTCAGCCCTGGGTAAAAGCCTCTGAGAATCCACTCTGTCAATACCTCTCAACATCTTATACACCTCTATCTGGTCACCTCTCATCCTTCGCCTCTCCAAGGAGAATAGACCTAGCTCTCTCAAGCTATCCTCAAAAGGCAGACCACTTAATCCCAGCAACATCTTCGTAAATCTCCTCTGCACCGGTTCTATGGCTTCCACATCCTTTCTGTAATGAGGCGACCAGAACTGGGCACAGTACTCCAGGTGGGGTCTGACCAGGATCCTATACAGCTGCAGCATTATCTCCCGATTTCCGAACTCAATTCCTCTATTGATGAAGGCCAGTATTCCATACGCCTTCTTAACCACAGCCTCTACCTGCGAAGCCGCTTTGAGCATCCTATGAACCCAGACCACAAGATCCCTCTGTTCTTCCACACTGCCAAGCTTCTTACCCTCAATATTATATTCTTCCATCCTATTCGACCTGCCAAAATGAACCACCACACACTTATCTGGGTTGAAGTCCATCTGCCACTTCTCCACCCACTCTTGCATCTTATCTATGTCTCGTTGCAACTGCTGACATCCCTCTACACTATCCACAACACCTCCAAATTTTGTGTCATCAGAAAACTTGCCAACCCATCCTTCCACTTCCTCATTCAGGTCATTTATAAAAATCACAAAGAGCAAGGGTCCCAGAACAGATCCCTGGGGCACCCCACTGATGATCGACCTCCACTCTGAAAAAGACCCAACTACAACCACTCTTTGCCTTCTGTGGGCAAGCCAGTACTGAATCCACAAAGCAACGTCCCCTTCTATCCCATGCCCCTTCACTTTCTCCATAACCCTTGCATTGGGCACCTTATCAAACGCCTTACTGAAATCTACATAAACCACATCTACCCCTCTTCCCCGTCTAAGAGTCTAGTCACATCTTCAAAAAACTCAATCAGACTCGTAAGGCATGATCTGCCTCGGACAAAGCCGTGCTGGCTACTTCTGATCATGCTATTCCTTTCCAAATGTTCATAAATCCTGCCTCTCAGGATCTTCTCCATCAACGTACCTACCACTGAGGTTGGACTCTCGGGTCTATAATTTCCTGGGCTATCTCTTTTCCCTTTCTTGAATAACGGAACCACATCCGCCATCCTCCAATCCTCCGGAACCTCTCCTGACTCCAATGACGACGCAAAGAGAATTGCCAGAGGATCAGCAATCTCTTCCCTCGCCTCCCACAGTAACCTGGGGTACCTCCCATCCGGTCCCGGTGATTTATCTGACTTGGTGCTTTTCAACAGTTCCAACACATCCTCTTTCCTAATGCCCACATGCTCAATCTTCTCAGTCCACTGCAAGTCTGCACTGCAACGACCAAGATCCTTTTCCACTGTGAATACTGAAGCAAAGTATTGATTGAGTACCTCTGCTATTTCAACCGGTTCAATACAGAGTCCGTATCCTTCCATTCCCATCCTATCCATGTACTTGTCTAGTTGCCCCTTAAATGCCGCTATTGTACCTGCTCCCACCCCCTCCCCGGGCAGCGCGTTCCAGACATTCACCACCCTCTGTGTAAAAACCCTGCATCGCACATCTCCTCTAAACTTTCCCCCACACACCTTCAACCTGTGTCATATGATGACAAGTACCCGACGGGATTTAAAATAAAGATATTAGATGTGTGTCAGACAGTGTTTGAGACAGTTTGTGTTACACTTTTGCTGTGTTGTCCTTAATAGATGTTGTAATGTGGAGGTTACAAGGACTAAGCAGCGAGAGTGAGGTGAGTGGTGCATTGGTTTGTCTGTGGATATGAAGAATGAAGTCGGTGATGCACCTGGTGGGTAATGACAGTGGGACTGAGGTCAGGCATCTCCCTGGATATATATTGATAATAAAATGAATTTAGTGATGTAATTGTGTAGGTAGTGATAAGCAGATTGGTGTTGATGTTTGGGGGCTGGGAGTGAGGGGTTGTGTGGAATGAGCGATTGCATACAGAATGCACCTCACTCTACACTGTGTTTATACATCTCTCTCAGGTCAGATACAGCACCAATTAGACACAGGATTCTACCCCTGCACTCATCCATCAAACATTCACTTGGAAGGACAGTCGTGGGGGTGGGCGAAGGGGGGCAGGGGGAGGACAAGCGTACGTCCCTGCAGGAGATCATTCAGCCCCTCGAGCCTGGTCATCCAGTCCATAAGATCATGGCTCATTTGATGTGTCTCTCATCTCGTAACCCTGAGGGCATTGGCTCACAGGGCGTGTGTGGAAGCAGAGTGTGAGCTATAAGGGCTTTGGCTCACAGGGCTTCGGGGCACAGAGCGAGCAGGGGTGAGGTTAATTCATTTTTGCTGTTTCTACCTGGTACTGGCAAGGTATCTAGAGGGGATGGGTGTGCAGGCAGTGCTATGTTCCTCTTGCACTATGTTTGAGGTGAGGGACGACGACAGTGTCCCTGCTGATTACACCTGTGGGAAGTGCACCCATCTGCAGCTCCTCCAAAACCGTGTGAGGGAACTGGAGCTGGAGTTGGATGAATTTAGGATCTTTAGGGACGCAGAGGTGGCCACAGACAGAAGGTTTAGGGATACAGTTACTCCGAGGAATGAAAATAGATGGGTGACGGTGAGAGGGGCTGGGAGGAAGCAGTCCGTGCAGGGATCCCCTGTGGTCGTTCCCCTTAGCAACAAGTATTCCGCTTTGGATACGGTTGAGGGGGATGACATACCAGTGGTGAGCCGCAGTGAGAGGATCTCCAGCACTGTGTCCATCTCTGTGGCTCGGGAGGGTAAGGGGCAGAGCGGGAGGGCAATAGTTAATGGGGACTCGTTAGTTAGAGGGATAGATAGGAGGTTCTGTGGCAGCAAAAGAGACTCACGGATGGTATGTTGCCTACCGGATGCCAAGGTCCGTGACGTCTCAGACCGTGTTTTCCGGAATCTTAAGGGGGAGGGGAAACAGTCACAAGTCGTGGTACAAATTGGTACCAACAACATAGGTAAGAGAAGGAACGGGGATTTAAAACAGGAATTTCGGGAGCTGGGCTGGAAGCTGAGAGCCAAGAGAAAACATGTGGTCATCTCTGGTACATTACCGGTGCCACGTGATAGCGAGTTGAGGAACAGGGAGAGAGTGCAGTTAAACATGTGGTTACAGGGATGGTGTAGGAGGGAGGGTTTCAGATACGTGGATAATTGGAACACATTCTGGGGAAGGTGGGACCTGTACAAACAGGACGGGGTGCACCTGAACCAGAGGGGCACCAATATCCTTGGAGGGAAATTTGATACGGCTCTTCAGGGGGGTTTAAACTAATTTGTCAGGGGAGTGGGAAAAGGAGTTGTCGTCCAGAAGTCAGTGTTGAGGGTGGTGAGGTATTGGGGAAAGTATCAGGGTCAAGGGTGGGTACCGGTAGACAGGAAGGTGGGTTGAAGTGTGTCTACTTCAATGCAAGGAGCATCCGGAACAAGGTGGATGAACTTGGGGCGTGGATTGCTACTTGGGACTACGATGTTGTGGCCATTACGGAGACGTGGGTAGAACAAGGACATGAATGGTTGTGGGACGTTCCGGGTTATAGATGTTTCAGCAAGTGTAGGGAAGCTGGTAAAAGAGGTGGAGGAGTGGCATTGTTAATCAAGGATAGTTTAACGGCTGCGGAAAGGCAGTTCGAGGGGGATCTGCACACTGAGGTAATATGGGCTGAAGTTAGAAATAGGAAAGGAGCGGTCACGTTGTTAGGAGTTTCCTATAGGCCCCCAAATAGTAATAGAGATGTGGAGGAAGAAATTGCTAAGCAGATTGTGGATATGTGTGGGGGTCACAGGGCAGTTGTCATGGGGGACTTTAACTTTCCAAATATTGATTGGAACCTTTGTAGGTCAAATAGTTCAGATGGGGCAGTTTTTGTGCAGTGTGTGCAGGAGGGTTTCCTGACACAATATGTGGACAGGCCGACAAGAGGTGAGGCCACATTGGATTTGGTAATGGGAAATGAACCGGTCCAAGTGTTAGATTTGGTTGTGGGAGAATACTTTGGAGATAGTGACCACAATTCGGTGTCTTTTGTTATTGCAATGGAGAGGGATAGGGCCGTATGGCAGGGCAAGGTTTACAATTGGGGGAGAGGTAATTATGATGCGATTAGGCAAGAATTAGGGGGCATAAGTTGGGAACAGAAACTGTCAGGGAAAGGCACGGATGAAAAGTGGAACTTTTCCTGGGAGAGGATGTTCGAGGGTAAGTCCGCGTCTGGCATGAGGGAGTCTTTTAAGGAACTATTGATAAGGCTGCAGGATAGGCATGTGCCTGTAAAAAGGAAAGATAGGAAAGGTAGGATTCGAGAGCCGTGGATAACCAGGGAAATTGAGGATCTGATTAAAATGAAAAGGGAGGCATACGTTAAGTCCAGGCAACTGAAAACAGATGGAGCTCTGGAGGAATACAGAGAGAGCAGGAAAGAACTAAAACGGGAAGTTAGAAGGGCAAAAAGAGGTCACGAGATGTTCTTGGCAGGCAGGATTAAGGAGAATCCTAAGGCATTCTATTCATACGTTCGGAACAAAAGAGTTGTCAGGGAGAAAATCGGACCTCTCAGGGACAAAGGAGGGGAATTATGCTTAGAACCCAAGGGAATAGGGGAGATCCTAAATGAATACTTTGCATCGGCATTCACGAAGGAGAGGGGCGAGTTAACCGGGAGTGTCTCGGAGGGAGGTGTTGACCCGTTAGAGAAAATCTCCATTACAAGAGAGGAAGTGTTAGGTTTTTTAGGGAACATTAAAACTGACAAAGCCCCAGGGCCTGATGGTATCTATCCTCGACTGCTCAGGGAGACGAGAGATGAAATTGCTGGGCCTCTGACGGAAATCTTTGTCGCTTCTTTGGACACGGGTGAGGTCTCTGAGGATTGGAGGATAGCGAATGTGGTCCCGTTGTTTAAGAAGGGTAGCAGGGATAACCCAGGAAATTATAGGTCGGTGAGCTTGACGTCCGTGGTAGGAGAGGATTCTTAGAGACAGGATGTATGTGCATTTAGAACGGAACAATCTCATTAGTGACAGACAGCATGGTTTTGTAAGAGGGAGTTCGTGCCTCCAAATTTGGTGGAGTTTTTTGAGGAAGTGACAAAAACGGATGTCGTCTATATGGATTTCAGTAAGGCATTTGACAAAGTCCCACATGGCAGGTTGGTTAAGAAGGTTAAGGCTCATGGGATACAAGGAGAAGTGGCTAGATGGGTGGAGAACTGGCTTGGCCGTAGGAGACAGAGGGTAGTGGTCGAAGGGTCTTTATCCGGCTGGAGGTCTGTGACCAGTGGTGTTCCGCAGGGCTCTGTACTGGGGCCTCTGCTATTTGTGATATACATAAATGATTTGGAAGAAGGTGTAACTGGTGTAATCAGCAAGTTTGCGGATGACACAAAGATGGCTGGAATTGCGGATAGCGAAGAGCATTGTCGGGAAATACAGCAGGATATAGATAGGCTGGAAAATTGGGCGGAGGGGTGGCAGATGGAGTTTAATCCGGATAAATGCGAAGTGATGCATTTTGGAAGAAATAATGTAGGGAGGAGTTATACAATAAATGGCAGAGTCATCAGGAGTATAGAAACACAGAGGGACCTAGGTGTGCAAGTCTACAAATCCTTGAAGGTGGCAACACAGATGGAGAAGGTGGTGAAGAAGGCATATGGTATGCTTGCCTTTATAGGACGGGGTATAGAGTATAAAAGCTGGAGTCTGATGATGCAGCTGTATAGAACGCTGGTTAGGCCACATTTGGAGTACTGCGTCCAGTTCTGGTCGCCGCACTACCAGAAGGACGTGGAGGCGTTAGAGAGAGTGCGGAGAAGGTTCACCAGGATGTTGCCTGGTATGGAGGGTCTTAGCTATGAGGAGAGATTGGGTAGACTGGGGTTGTTCTCCTTGGAAAGACGGAGAATGAGGGGAGATCTAATAGACGTGTCCAAGATTATGAAGGGTATAGATAGGGTGAACAGTGGGAAGCTTTTTCCCATGTCAGAGGTGACGGGCTCAAGGTGAGAGGGGCGAAGTATAACTCAGATATCAGAGGGACGTTTTTTACACAGAGGGTGGTGGGGGCCTGGAATGCGCTGCCAAGTAGGGTGGTGGAGGCAGGCACGCTGACATCGTTTAAGACTTACCTGGATAGTCACAAGAGCAGCCTGGGAATGGAGGGATACAAACGATTGGCCTAGTTGGACCAAGGAGCGGCACAGGCTTGGAGGGCCGAAGGGCCTGTTTCCTGTGCTGTACTGTTCTTTGTTCATTGTTCTTTGTTCTTTTTCAAGGAACATATACTGGGTTTCCATGATAGGTATGTCCCTGTCAGGCAGGGAGGAAATGGCCGAGTGAGGGAACCATGGTTCACGAAAGAGGTGGGATGTCTTGTGAAAAGGAAGAGGGAAGCTTATGTAGGGATGAGGAAACAAGGTTCAGTTGGCTCGATTGAGGGTTACAAGTTAGCAAGGAATGAGCTGAAAAAGGGGCTTAGGAGAGCTAGGAGGGGACATCAGAATTCTTTGGCGGGTCGGATCAAGGAAAACCCTAAGGCTTTTTACTCTTATGTGAGCAATAAAAGAATGACCAGGGTGAGGTTAGCGCCGGTCAAGGATAGTCGTGGGATCTTGTGTATGGAGTCAGTAGAGATAGGAGTGGTGATGAATGAATACTTTTCGTCAGTGTTCACCTAGGAGAGGGGCCATGTTTTTGAGGAAGAGAAGGTGTTACAGGCTAATAGGCTGGAGGAAATAGATGTTCGGAGGGAGGATGTCCTGGCAGTTTTGAATAAACTGAAGGTCGATAAGTCCCCTGGGCCTGATGAAATATGTCCTAGGATTCTTTGGGAGGCACGGGATGAGATTGCAAAGCCTTTCGCTTTGATCTTTGGGTCCTCGCTGTCCACGGGGATGGTGCCAGAGGACTGGAGAGTGGTGAATGTTGTTCCTCTGTTTAAGAAAGGGAATAGGAATGACCCTGGTAATTATAGACCGGTTAGTCTTACTTCGGTGGTTGGTAAATTGATGGAAAAGGTCCTTAGGGATGGGATTTACGACCACTTAGAAAGATGCGGATTAATCCGGGATAGTCAGCACGGATTCGTGAAGGGCAAGTCGTGCCTCACAAATTTGATTGAATTTTTTGAGGAGGTAACTAAGTGTGTTGATGAAGGTAGTGCAGTTGACGTCATATACATGGATTTTAGTAAGGCGTTTGATAAGGTCCCCTATGGTCGGCTTATGATGACAGTGAGTAGGTGTGCAATAGAGGGAAAGTTGGCCGATTGGATAGGTAACTGGCTGTCTGATCGAAGACAGAGGGTGGTGGTGGATGGAAAATTTTCGGATTGGAGGCAGGTTGCTAGCAGAGTGCCTCAGGGATCAGTGCTTTGTCCTCTGCTCTTTGTGATTATTATGAATGACTTGGAGGGGGCTGAAGGGTGGATCAGTAAATTTGCTGATGACACCAAGATTGGTGGAGTCGCGGATGAGGTGGAGGGCTATTGTAGGCTGCAAATAGACATAGAAATAATGCAAAGCTCGTCTGAAAAATGGCAAATGGAGTTTAACCCTGATAAATGTCAGGTGATTCATTTTGGTAGGACTAATTTATATGTGGATTACAGGGTCAAAGGTAGGGTTCGGAAGACTGTGGAGGAACAGAGAGATCTTGGGGTCCATATCCACAGATCTCTAAAGGTTGCCACTCAAGTGAAGAAGGCCGATAGTGTGTTAGCTTTTATTAACAGGGGGCTGGAGTTTAAGAGCCGTGGGGTTATGCTGTAACTGTACAGGACCTTGATGAGACCACATTTGGAATATTGTGTGCAGTTCTGGTCACCTCACGAAAAGAAGGACGGGGAACCGCTGGAAAAAGTGCAAAGGAGATTTACCAGGATGCTGCCTGGTTTGGAGGGTCGGTCTTATGAGGAAAGGTTGAGGGAGCACGGGCTGTTCTCTCTGGAGCTGAGGAGGTTGAGGGGAGACTTAATATAGGTTTATAAAATGATGAAGGGGATAGATAGAGTGAACGTTCAAAGACTATTTCCTCGGGTGGATGGAGCTATTACAAGGGGGCATAACTATAGGGTCCATGGTGGGAGATATAGGAAGGATATCAGAGGTAGGTTCTTAACGCAGAGAGTGGTTGGGGTGTGGAATGGACTGCCTGCAGAGATAGTGGAGTCAGACACTTTTGGGACATTTAAGCGGTTATTGGATAGGCACATGGAGCACACCAGGATGATAGGGAGTGGGATAGCTTGATCTTGGTTTCAGATAAAGCTCGGCACAACATCGTGGGCTGAAGGGTCTGTTCTGTGCTGGACTGTTCTAGGTTCTATGTTCTATTTACAGTGATCCTTGAGGATTGTGTTACTGTTTACAGTGATCCTTGGGGATTGTATCACTATTTAGAGTGATCCTTGGGGATTGTGTTACTGTATAGATTGATCCTTGGGGATTGTGTCACTATTTAGAGTGATCCTTGGGGATTGTGTCACTATTAAGAACATAGAACATGGAACAGTACAGCACAGAACAGGCCCTTCGGCCCACGATGTTGTGCCGAGCTTTATCTGAAACCAAGATCAAGCTATCCCACTCCCTATCATCCTGGTGTGCTCCATGTGCCTATCCAATAACCGCTTAAATTTTCCTAAAGTGTCTGACTCCACTATCACTGCAGGCAGTCCATTCCACACCCCAACCACTCACTGCGTAAAGAACCTACCTCTGATATCCTTCCTATATCTCCCACCACGAACCCTATAGTTAGCCCCCCTTGTAATAGCTCCATCCACCCGAGGAAATAGTCTTTGAACGTTCACTCTATCTATCCCCTTCATCATTTTAGCAACCTCTATTAAGTCTCCCCTCAGCCACCTCCGCTCCAGAGAGAACAGCCCTAGCTCCCGCAACCTTTCCTCATAAGACCTACCCTCCAAACCAGGCAGCATCCTGGTAAGTCTCCTCTGCACTCTTTCCACCGCTTCCACATCCTTCTTATAGTGAGGTGACCAGAACTGCACACAATATTCCAAATGTGGTCTCACCAAGGTCTTGTGCAGTTGCAGCATAACCCCATGGCTCTTAAACTCCAACCCCCTGTTAATAAAAGGTAACACACTCGAGGCGTTCTTCACAGCTCTCTCCACTTGAGTGGCAACTTTTAGAGATCTGTGGATATGGACCCCACGATCTGTCTGTTCCTCCACAGTCTTCAGAACCCTACCTTTGACCCTGTAATCCACATTTAAATTTTGTCCTACCAAAATGAATCACCTCATATTTATCAGGGTTAAACTCCATTTGCCATTTTTCAGCCCAGCTCTGCATCCTTCGAAATCATAGAAATCATAGAAACCCTACAGTGCAGAAGGAGGCCATTCGGCCCATCGAGTCTGCACCGACCACAATCCCACCCAGGCCCTACCCCCACATATTTACCCGCTAATCCCTCTAACCTCCGCATCCCAGGACTCGAAGGGGCAATTTTTAACCTGGCCAATCAACCTAACCTGCACATCTTTGGACTGTGGGAGGAAACCGGAGCACCCGGAGGAAACCCACGCAGACATGAGGAGAATGTGCAAACTCCACACAGACAGTGACCCGAGCCGGGAATCGAACCCAGGACCCTGGAGCTGTGAAGCAGCAGTGCTAACCACTGTGCTACCGTGCCGCCCAAATCCTATCTATGTCTCTTTGCAGCCTACAACAGCCCTCCACCTCATCCACTACTCCACCAATCGTGGTGTCACCAGCAAATTTAGTGATCCACCCTTCAGCCCCCTCCTCTAAGTCATTGATAAAAATCACAAAGAGCAGAGGACCAAACACTGATCCCTGCGGCACTCCGCTAGCAACCTGCCTCCAATCCGAAAATTTTTCATCCACCATCACCCTCTGTCTTCGATCAGACAGCCAGTTACCTATCCAATCGGCTAAAATTTCCGTCTATCCCACACCTCCTTACTTTCTTCATAAACCTCCCATGGGGGACCTTATCAAACGACTTACTAAAATCCATGCATATGACATCAACTGCCCGAACTTCATCAACAAAATTAGATACCTCCTAAAATTTTTTTATCAAATTAGTGAGGCACGACTTGACTCTGTCACGATTTAGAGTGATCGTTCGGGATTGTGTCACTATTTAGAGTGATCCTTGAGAATTGTGTCACTATTTAAAGTGATCCTTGGGGATTGTGTCACTATTTAGAATGATACTTGTGGATTGTGTCACTATTAAGAGTGACCCTTGGGAATTGTGTCACTATTTGGAGTGATCCTTGGGGATTGTGTCACTATTTAGAGTGATCCTTGGGGATTGTGTCACTATTTAGAATGATACTTGTGGATTGTGTCACTATTTAGAGTGACCCTTGGGAATTGTGTCACTATTTGGAGTGATCCTTGTGGATTGTGTCACTATTTAGAGTGATCCTTGGGGATTGTGTTACTATTTAGAGTGGTCCTTGGGGATTGTGTCACTACTTAGAATGATACTTGTAGATTGTGTCACTATTTAGAGTGACCCTTGGGAATTGTGTCACTATTTGGAGTGATCCTTGTGGATTGTGCCACTATTTAGAGTGACCCTTGGGGATTGTGTCACTATTTAGAGTGATCCATGGGGATTGTGTCGTTATTTAGAGTGATCCTTGGGGATTGTGTCACTATTTAGAGTGACCCTTGTGAATTGTGTCACTATTTGGAGTGATCCTTGGGGATTGTGTCACTATTTAGAGTGATCATTGGGGTTTGTGTCACAATTTGGATGTGGTCCTTGAGGGTTGTGTCATTTTTTAGAGTGATTCTTGGGTATTGTGTCACTATTTAGAGTGATCCGTGGGGATTGTATCACTATTTCGAGTGACCCTTTGGAATTGTGTCACTATTTAGAGTGTTCCTTGGGGATTGTGTCACTATTTAGAGTGATCCTTGGGGATTGTGTAACTATTGAAAATGATCCTTGGGGATTGTGTCATTATTGAGAGTGATCCTTGGGGATTGTGTCAGTATTTAGAATGATCCTTGGGGATTGTGTCACTATTTAGAGTCATCCTTGGGGATTGTGTCACTATTTAGAGTGATCCTTGGGGATTGTGGCACTATTTAGAGTGATTCTTGAGGATTGTGTCACTATTTAGAGTGATCCTTGGGGTTTGTGTCTCTATTTAGAGTGATCCTTAGGGATTGTGTCACTATTTAGAGTGATCCATGGGGATTGTGTCACTATTTAGAGTGATCCTTGGGGATTGTGTCACTATTTAGAGTCATCCTTGGGGATTGTGTCACTATTTAGATTGATCCTTGGGGATTGTGGCACTATTTAGAGTGATCCTTGGGGATTGTGTCACTATTTAGAGTGATCCTTGGGGTTTGTGTCTCTATTTAGAGTGATCCTTAGGGATTGTGTCACTATTTAGAGTGATCCTTGGGGATTGTGTCACTATTTAGAGTGATCCTTGGGAATTGTGTCACTATTAACAACATAGAACATGGAACAGTACAGCACAGAACAGGCCCTTCGGCCCACGATGTTGTGCCGAGCTTTATCTGAAACCAAGATCAAGCTATCCCACTCCCTATCATCCTGGTGTGCTCCATGTGCCTATCCAATAACCGCTTAAATTTTCCTAAAGTGTCTGACTCCACTATCACTGCAGGCAGTCCATTCCACACCACAACCACTCACTACGTAAAGAACCTACCTCTGATATCCTTCCTATATCTCCCACCACGAACCCTATAGTTAGCCCCCCTTGTAATAGCTCCATCCACCCGAGGAAATAGTCTTTGAACGTTCACTCTATCTATCCCCTTCATCATTTTATCAACATCTATTAAGTCTCCCCTCAGCCACCTCCGCTCCAGAGAGAACAGCCCTAGCTCCCGCAAACCTTTCCTCATAAGACCTACCCTCCAAACCATGCTGCATCCTGGTAAGTCTCCTCTGCACTCCTTCCACCGCTTCCACATCCTTCTTCTAGTGAGGTGACCAGAACTGCACACAATATTCCAAATGTGGTCTCACCAAGATCCTGTACAGTTGCAGCATAACCCCATGGCTATTAAACTCCAACCCCCTGTTAATAAAAGGTAACACACTCGAGGCGTTCTTCACAGCTCTCTCCACTTGAGTGGCAACTTTTAGAGATCTGTGGATATGGACCCCACGATCTGTCTGTTCCTCCACAGTCTTCAGAACCCTACCTTTGATCCTGTAATCCACATTTAAATTTGTCCTACCAAAATGAATCACCTCACATTTATCAGGGTTAAACTCCATTTGCCATTTTTCAGCCCAGCTCTGCATCCTTCGAAATCATAGAAATCATAGAAACCCTACAGTGCAGAAGGAGGCCATTCGGCCCATCGAGTCTGCACCGACCACAATCCCACCCAGGCCCTACCCCCACATATTTACCCGCTAATCCCTCTAACCTACGCATCCCAGGACTCTAAGGGGCAATTTTTAACCTGGCCAATCAACCTAACCTGCACATCTTTGGACTGTGGGAGGAAACGGGAGCACCCGGAGGAAACCCACGCAGACATGAGGAGAATGTGCAAACTCCACACAGACAGTGACCCGAGCCGGGAACCGAACCCAGGACCCTGGAGCTGTGAAGCAGCAGTGCTAACCACTGTGCTACCGTGCCGCCCAAATCCTATCTATGTCTCTTTGGAGCCTACAACAGCCCTCCACCTCATCCACTACTCCACCAATCTTGGTGTCACCAGCAAATTTAGTGATCCACCCTTCAGCCCCCTCCTCTAAGTCATTGATAAAAATCACAAAGAGCAGAGGACCAAACACTGATCCCTGCGGCACTCCGCTAGCAACCTGCCTCCAATCCGAAAATTTTCCATCCACCATCACCCTCTGTCTTCGATCAGACAGCCAGTTACCTATCCAATCGGCCAACTTTCCCTCTATCCCACACCTCCTTACTTTCTTCATAAACCTCCCATGGGGGACCTTATCAAACGACTTACTAAAATCCATGCATATGACATCAACTGCCCGAACTTCATCAACAAAATTAGATACCTCCTAAAAAAAATTTATCAAATTAGTGAGGCACGACTTGACTCTGTCACGATTTAGAGTGATCGTTCGGTATTGTGTCACTATTTAGAGTGATCCTTGGGGATTGTGTCACTATTTAAAGTGATCCTTGGGGATTGTGTCACTATTTAGAATGATACTTGTGGATTGTGTCACTCTTCAGAGTGACCCTTGGGAATTGTGTCACTATTTGGAGTGATCCTTGGGGATTGTGTCACTATTTAGAGTGATCCTTGGGGACTGTGTCACTACTTAGAATGATACTTGTAGATTGTGTCACTATTTAGAGTGACCCTTGGGAATTGTGTCACTATTTGGAGTGATCCTTGGGGATTGTGTCACTATTTAGAGTGATCATTGGGGTTTGTGTCACAATTTGGATGTGGTCCTTGAGGGTTGTGTCATTTTTTAGAGTGATTCTTGGGTATTGTGTCACTATTTAGAGTGATCATTGGGAATTGTGTAACTATTTAGAGTGATCCTTGGGGATTGTGTCACTCGTTAGAGTGATCCTTGGGGATTGTGTCTCTATTCAGTGTGATCCTTGGGGATTCTGTCACTATTTAGAATGATCCTTGGGGATTGTGTAACTATTTAGAGTGATCCTTGGGTTTTGTGTCACTATTTAGAGTGATCCTTGCGGATTGTGTCACTATTTAGAGTGATCCTTGGGGATTGTGTAACTATTTAGAGTGATCCTTGGGGATTGTGTCACTCGTTAGAGTGATCCTTGGGGATTGTGTCTCTATTCAGTGTGATCCTTGGGGATTCTGTCACTATTTAGAAGGATCCTTGGGGATTGTGTAACTATTTAGAGTGATCCTTGGGTTTTGTGTCACTATTTAGAGTGATCCTTGCGGATTGTGTCACTATTTAGAGTGATCCTTAGGGATTGTGTCACTATTGAAAATGATCCTTGGGGATTGTGTCACTATTTAGAGTGATCCTTGGGGATTGTGTCACTATTTAGAGTGAGCCTTGAGGATTGTGTCACTATTGAAAGTGATCCTTGGGGATTGTGTCACTATTTAGAGTGATCCTTGGGGGTTGTGTCACTATTGAGAGTGATCCATGGGGATTGTGTCGTTATTTAGAGTGATCCTTGGGGATTGTGTCACTATTTAGAGTGACCCTTGGGAATTGTGTCACTATTTGGAGTGATCCTTGGGGATTGTGTCAGTATTTAGAGTGATCATTGGGGTTTGTGTCACAATTTGGATGTGGCCCTTGAGAGTTGTGTCAATTTTTAGAGTGATTCCTGGGTATTGTGTCACTATTTAGAGTGACCCTTGGGAATTGTATCACTATTTAGAGTGACCCTTGGGAATTGTGTCACTATTTAGAGTGTTCCTTGGGGATTGTGTCAGTATTTAGAGTGATCCTTGGTGATTGTGTCATAATTTAGAGTGATCCTTGGGGATTGTGTCCCTATTTACAGAGATCCTCGGGGATTGTGTCTCTATTTGGAGTGATCCTTGGGGATTGGATCATAATTTAGAGTGATCCTTGGGGATTGTGTCACTATTTAGAATGATCCTTGGGGTTTGTGTCACCATTTAAAGTTATCCTTGGGGTTTGTGTCACTATTTAGAGTGGTCCTTGGGGATTGTGTCATTATTTAGAGTGAACCTTGGCCATTGTGTCACTATTTAGAGTGATCTTTGGGGATTGTGTCACTATTTAGAGTGATCCTTGGGGATTGTGTCAGTATTTAGAGTGATCCTTGTGGATTGTGTCACTATTTAGAGTGATCCTTGCGGATTGTGTCACTATTTAGAGTGATCCTTGGGGATTGTGTCACTATTTAGAGTGATCCTTGGGGATTGTGTCAGTATTCAGAGTGATCCTTGGGGATTGTGTCAGTATTTAGAGTGATTCTGGGTAATTGTGTCACTATTTGGAGTGATCCTTGGGGATTGTGTCGCTATTTAGAGTGATGCATGGGGATTGTGTCATAATTTAGAGTGATCCTTGGGGATTGTGTCACTATTTAGAATGATCCTTGGGGATTGTGTCTCTATTTAGAGTGTTCCTTGGGGTTTGTGTCACTATTTAGAGTTATCCTTGGGGTTTGTGTCACTATTTAGAGTGATCCTTGGGGATTGTGTCACTATTTAGAGTGACCCTTGGGGATTATGTCAGTATTTAGAGTAATCCTTGGGGATTGTGTCAGTATTGAGAGTGATCCTTGTGGATTGTGTCGCTATTGAGAGTGATCCTTGGGGATTGTGTCACTATTTAGAGTGACCCTTGGGGATTATGTCAGTATTTAGAGTAATCCTTGGGGATTGTGTCAGTATTGAGAGTGATCCTTGGGGATTGTGTCACTATTTAGAGGGATCCTTGGGGACTGTGTCACTATTTAGAGTAATCCTTGGGGATTGTGTCACTATTTAGAGTGATCCTTGGGGATTGTGTCAGTATTTAGAGTGATCCTTGGGGATTGTGTCATTATTTTGAGTGATCCTTGGGGATTGTGCCACTATTTGGAGTGATCCTTGTGGATTATGTCAGTATTTCGAGTGATCCTTGGGGATTGTGTCACTATTTAGAGTGATCCTTGGTGATTGTGCCACTATTTGGACTAATCCTTGGGGATTATGTCAGTATTTCGAGGGATCCTTTGGGATTGTGTCACTATTTAGAGAGATCCTTGGGGATTGTGTCACTATTTAGAGTGATCCTTGGGGATTGTGCCACTATTTAGAGAGATCCTTGGGGATTGTGTCACTATGTAGAGTGATCCTTGGGGATTGTGTCAGTATTTAGAGTGATCCTTGGGGATTGTGTCACTATTTAGAGTGATCTTTGGGGATTGTGTCACTATTTAGTGTTATCCTTGTGGATTGTGTCTCTATTGAGGGTGATCCTTGGGGAATGTGTCACTATTTAGAGTGATCGTTGGGGATTGTGTCACTATTTAGACTGATCCTTGGGGTTTGTGCCACTATTTAGAGAGAGCCTTGGGGATTGTGTCATTATTTAGACTGTTCCTTCGGGTATTGTGTCACTATTTAGAGTGATCCTTGGGGATTGTGTCACTATTTAGAGTGATCCTTGGGGATTGTGTCACTATTTAGAGTGATCCTTGGGGATTGTGTCACTATTTCGAGTGATCCTTGGGTATTGCGTCACTATTTAGAGTGATCCTTGGGGATTATGTCAGTATTTAGAGTGATCCTTGGGGATTGTGTCAGTATTTAGAACAAGAACAAAGAACAAAGAACAATACAGCACAGGAACAGGCCCTTCGGCCCGCCAAGCCCGCGCCGCTCCCTGGTCCAGGATTGAACCCTGAATCCAGGATCCCCGCCCAATTTTCCAGCCTATCTACATACCAATATCCTATCCACCGAGCTGTCCCTCACAGCTACGATGCTTTGTTCATTACAACCTATTAACTCACCCTCACCCCCCCATTCCAGACCATGTGATCTCCAGGGAGAGGCGAAAACCCAGAGTGAAAAACCCCAGGGCCAATATGGGGAAAAAAAATCTGGGAAATTCCTCTCCGACCCCCTGAGGCGATCGAAACGAGTCCAGGAGATCACAATGGCCCTGATCGGAAAATGCTTCCCAACCCTAGTCATTTCCACTTCCACGAACACCATATGAATTCCCTGCCCCCGAGACAGGTTCCCAACTATCCGCAGTCTCACTCTGTACTGGCACCAGCAAGATGATCATAGAATGAAGCCTTGAAACGAGAAAACAGGAGCAATTAGCCCGCGCCGCTCCCTGGTCCATACTAGACCACTCTTTTGTATCCCTCCATTCCCACTCCGTTCATATTGCTGTCTAGATAAGTCTTAAACGTTCCCAGTGTGTCCGCCTCCAACACCTTGCCCGGCAACACATTCCAGGCCCCCACGACCCTCTGTGTGAAATATGTCCTTCTGATATCTGTGTTAAACCCCCCCCCCCTTCACCTTGAACCTATGACCCCTCGTGAACGTCACCACCGACCCGGGTAAAAGCTTCCCACCGTTCACCCTATCGATGCCTTTCATAATTTTATACACCTCTATTAAGTCTCCCCTCATCCTCCGTCTTTCCAAGGAGAACATCCCAAGTTTCCCCAATCTCTCCTCATACCCAAGCCCCTCCATACCAGGCAACATCCTGGTAAACCTCCTCTGTACTCTCTCCAAAGCCTCCACGTCCTTCTGGTAGTGTGGCGACCAGAACTGGACGCAGTATTCCAAATGCGGCCGAACCAACGTTCTATACATCTGCAACATCAGACCCCAACTTTTATACTCTATGCCCCGTCCTATAAAGGCAAGCATGCCATATGCCTTCTTCACCACCTTCTCCACCTGTGACGTCACCTTCAAAGATCTGTGGACTTGCACACCCAGGTCCCTCTGCGTCTCTACACCCTTTATGGTTCTTCCATTTATCGTGTAGCTCCTCCCTACATTATTCCCACCAAAATGCATCACTTCGCATTTATCAGGATTGAACTCCATCTGCCATTTCCTTGCCCAAATTTCCAGCCTATCTGTATCCTTCTGTAGCCTCTGACAATGTTCCTCACTATCTGCAAGTCCTGCCAGTTCTGTGTCGTCCGCAAACTTACTGATCACCCCAGTTACACCTTCTTCCAGATCATTTATATAAATCACAAACAGCAGAGGTCCGAATACAGAGCCCTGCGGTACACCACTGGTCACAGGCCTCCAGCTGGAAAAAGACCCTTCCACTACCACCCTCTGTCTTCTATGACCAAGCCAGTTCTCCACCCATCTAGCCACCTCCCCCTTTATCCCATGGGATCCAGCCTTTTTCACTAGCCTACCATGAGGGACTTTGTCAAATGCTTTACTAAAGTCCATATAGACCACATCCACGGCCCTTCCTTCGTCAACCATTCTGGTCACTTCTTCAAAAAACACCACCAGGTTAGTGAGGCATGACCTCCCTCTCACAAAACCATGTTTACTATCGTTAATGAGTTTATTCCTTTCTAAATGCGCATACATCCCATCTTTAAGAATCTTCTCCAACAACTTCCCCACCACGGACGTCAAGCTCACAGGCCTATAATTACCCGGGTTATCCTTCCTACCCTTCTTGAATAACGGGACCACATTGGCTCTCCTCCAATCCTCTGGGACCTCACCTGTGTCCAGTGACGAGACAAAGATTTGCGTCAGAGGCCCAACGATTTCACCTCTCGTCTCCCTGAGCAGCCTTGGATAGATTCCATCAGGCCCTGGGGATTTGTCAGTCTTTATATTCTCTAACAAACCTAACACTTCCTCCTTTGTAATGGAGATTTTCTCCAACGGTTCAACACTCCCCTCCGAGACACTCCCAGTCAACACATCCCTCTCCTTAGTGAATACCGACGCAAAGTATTCATTTAGGATCTTCCCTTCCTCTTTGGGCTCCAAGCATAAGTCCCCACTTTTGTCCCTGAGAGGTCCGATTTTTTCCCTAACAACCCTTTTGTTCCTAACGTATGAATAAAATGCCTTGGGATTCTCCTTAATCCTGTCTGCCAAGAACATTTCGTGACCCCTTTTTGCTCTTCTAATTCCCCGTTTGAGTATTTTCCTACTTTCATTATACTCCTCCAGAGCTCCCTCCGTTTTTAGCTGCTTGGACCTAACATACGCCTCTCTTTTCCATTTGATCAGTCCCTCAATTTCCCTGGTTATCCACGGTTCTCTAATCCTACCCTTCCTATCCTTCTTTTTTACAGGCACATGCTTGTCCTGTAGCCCTAACAACCGTTCCTTAAAAGACTGCCACATACCAGAGTGGATTTACCCTCAAACAGCCTCTCCCAATCAAGAGCTGCCAATTTATGCCTGATCCCAATAAAGTTAGCCTTCCCCCAATCCAACACCTTACCCTTGGGACACCACTCATCCTTTTCCATCACTATCCTAAAGCTAACAGAATTGTGGTCACTATTTGCCACATGTTCCCCAACCAAAACTTTGAAGACCTGACCGGGCTCATTCCCCAGTACCAGGTCCAGTATAGCCCCCTCTCTAGTCGGGCTGTCCACATATTGTTCCAACGAACCCTCCTGTACACATTTTACAAATTCCTCCCCATCCAGAGTCCCTGCCCTCAGCGATTTCCAGTCTATACCAGGGAAATTGAAGTCTCCCACTACAACAACCCTATATGTCCTGCACCTATCCAGTATCTCCTGACATATCCATTCTTCCACTTCCCTTGGGCTGTTGGGGGGCCTGTAGTACACCCCCAACATAGTGACTGCGCCTTTCCTGTTTCTAAGGCGTGTCACTATTTAGAGTGTTCCTTGGGAATTGTGTCACTATTTAGAGTGATCCTAGGGGATTGTGTCGCTATTTAGAGTTATCCTTGGGGATTCTGTCACTATTTAGAGTGATCCTTGGGGATTGTGTCACTATTTAGAGTGATCCTTGTGGATTGTGTCACTATTTAGAGTGATCCTTGGGGATTGTGTCACTATTTAGAGTGATCCTTGGGGATTTTGTCACTATTTAGAGTGATCCTTGGGAATTGTGTCACTATTTAGAGTGATCCTTGGGGATTGTGTCACTATTTCGAGTGATCCTTGGGGATTGTGTCAGTATTTAGAGTGATCCTTGGGGATAGTCTCATTATTTTGAGTGATCCTTGAGGATTGTGTCACTATTTAGAGTGATCCTTGGGGATTGTGCACTATTTGGAGTGATCCTTCAGGATTATGTCAGTATTTCGAGTGATCCTTGGGGATTGTGTCACTATTTACAGTGATCCTTGGGGATTGTGCCACTATTTGGAGTGATCCGTGGGGATTATGCCAGTATTTTGAGTGATCCTTGGGGATTGTGTCAGTATTTAGAGAGATCCTTGGGGATTGTGTCACTATTTAGAGTGATCCTTGGGGATTGTGCCACTATTTAGAGAGATCCTTGGGGATTGTGTCATTATTTAGACTGATCCTTGGGGATTGTGTCACTATTTAGAGAGATCCTTGGGGATTGTGTCATTATTTTGAGTGATCCTTGGTGATTGTGTCACTATTTAGAGTGATCCTTGGGGATTGTGTCTTTATTGAGGGTGATCCTTGGGGATTGTGTCAGTATTTTGAGTGATCCTTGGGGATTGTGTCACTATTTAGAGAGATCCTTGGGGATTGTGTCACTATTTAGAGTGATCCTTGGGGATTGTGCCACTATTTAGAGAGATCCTTGGGGATTGTGTCATTATTTAGACTGATCCTTGGGGATTGTGTCACTATTTAGAGAGATCCTTGGGGATTGTGTCATTATTTTGAGTGATCCTTGGTGATTGTGTCACTATTTAGAGTGATCCTTGGGGATTGTGTCTCTATTGAGGGTGATCCTTGGGGATTGTGTCATTATTTAGAGAGATCGTTGGGGATTGTGTCACTATTTAGAGTGATCCTTGTGGATTGTGTCACTATTTAGACTGTTCCTTCGGGTATTGTGTCACTATTTAGAGTGATCCTTGGGGATTGTGTCACTCTTTAGAGTGATCCTTGGGGATTCTGTCTCTATTGAGAGTGATCCTTGGGGATTGTGACACTATTTATAGTGATCCTTGGGGATTGTGTCAGCATTTAGAATGATCCTGGTGGATTCTGTCTCTATTGAGAGTGATCCTTGGGGATTGTGTCACTATTTAGACTGATCCTTGGGGATTGTGCCACTATTTAGAGAGATCCTTGGGGATTGTGTCATTATTTTGTGAGGTCCTTGTGGATTGTGTCTCTCTTTAGAGTGATCCTTGGGGATTGTGTCACCATTTAGGGTGATCGTTGGGGATTGTGAATCGTGTGGACGTCGTAGAAGGTCTGCAGAGAGATTTGGACAGGCTGAGTGGGTGGGCGAGGATCTGGCAGATGGAGTATAACGTTAACAAATGCGAGGTTATTCACTTTGGAGGAAATAATAGAAAATTGGATTATTATCCAAATGGAAAAAAATTACAACATGCTACTGTGCAAAGGGACCTGGGGGTCCTTGTGCATGAGATGCAAAAACCCAGTCTGCAGTTGCAACAGGTGATCAAGAAGGCAAATGGGATGTTGCCCTATACCGCAAGGGGATAGAATATAAAAGCAGAGATGTCTTGCTGCATCTGTACAGGGCATTGGTGAGGCCGCAGCTGGAATACTCTGAGCAGTATTGGTCCTCTTATTTGTGGAAGGATATATTGGCCTTGGAGGGAGTGCAGGGAAGGATCACCAGGTTGATACCAGAGATGAGGGGTGTTTATTATGAGGAGAGACGGAGCAGATTGGGTTTGTATTCGTTGAAATTTAGTAGGCTGAGGGGGGTTCTTATAGAGACGTATAAGATAATGAAGGGGCTGGATAGGGTAGAGGTGGAGAGATTCTTTCCACTTGGAAAGGAAACTAGAACTAGAGGGCACATCCTCAAAATAAAGGGGGGTCAGTTTAGGACAGAGTTGAGGAGGAACTTCTTCTCTCAGAGGATGGTGAATCTCTGGAATTCTCTGCCCACTGAAGTGGTGTAGGCTACCTCGTTGAATATGTTTAATTCACGGATAGATGGATTCCTGATCGGTAAGGGAATTAGGGGCTGTAGGGATCAGGCGGGTCGGTGGAACTGATCCACTTCAGATCAGCCATGATCTTATTGAATGGTGGGGCAGGGTCGAGGAACTAGATGGCCTACTCCTGCTCCTATTTCTTATGTTCTTATGTTCTTATGATTGTGTCACTATTTAGAGTGATCCTTGGGGATTGTGTCACTATTTAGAGTGATCCTTGGGGATTGTGTCACTATTTAGAGTGATCCTTGGGGACTGTGTCACTATTTAGAGTGATCCTTGGGGATTGTGTCTCTATTGAGAGTGATCCTTGGGGATTGTGTCACTATTTAGAGTGATCCTTGGGGATTGAGTCACTATTTAGAGTGATCCTTGGGGATTGTGTCACTATTGAGAGTGATCCTTGGGGATTGTGTCTCTATTTAAGTGATCCTTGAGGATTGTATCACTATTTAGAGTGAACCTTGGGGTTTGCGTCACTATTTAGAGTGATCCCTTTGTATTGTGTCACTATTTAGAGTGATCCTTGGGGATTGCGTCACTTTTTAGAGTGATCCCTTTGGATTGTGTCACTATTTCGAGTGATCCTTGGAGATTGTGTCACTAATTAGAGTGATCCTTGGGGATGGTGTCTCTATTTAGAGTGATCCTTGGGGATTGTGTCACTATTTAGCGTCATCCTTGAGAATGGTAGGGTTCTGAAGACTGTGGAGGAACAGAGAGATCTTGGGGTCCATATCCACAGATCTCTAAAGGTTGCACTCAAGTGGATAGAGCTGTGAAGAAGGCCTCGAGTGTGTTACCTTTTATTAACAGGGGGTTGGAGTTTAAGAGCCGTGGGGTTATGTTGTAACTATACAGCACCTTGGTGAGACCACATTTCGAATATTGTGTGCAGTTCTGGTCACCTCACTATAAGAAGGATGTGGAAGCGCTGGAAAGAGTGCAGAGGAGACTTACCAGGATGCTGCCTGGTTTGGAGGGTAGGGCTTATGAGGAAAGGTTGAGGGAGCGAGGGCTGTTCTCTCTGGAGCGGAGGAGGCTGAGGGGAGACTTAATAGAGGTTTATAAAATGATGAAGAGGATAGATAGAGTGAATGTCCAAAGACTATTTCCTCGGGTGGATGGAGCTATTACAAGGGGGCATAACTATAGGGTTCGTGGTGGGAGATATAGGAAGGATATCAGAGGTAGGTTCTTTACGCAGAGAGTGGTTGGGGTGTGGAATGGACTGCCTGCAGTGATAGTGGAGTCACACACTTTAGGAACATTTAAGCGGTTATTGGATAGGCACATGGAGCACGCCAGGATGATAGGGAGTGGGATAGCTTGATCTTGGTTTCACATAAAGCTCGGCACAACATCGTGGGCCGAAGGGCCTGTTCTGTGCTGTACTATTCTATGTTCTATGTCCTATAAAACTCCAATGCCCTCGACAATTGCAGCAAAACATCCCTATTTCTCTCCTCAAATCCTCTCGCTGTGAAGGCCAACATCCCATTTGCCTTTGTTACTGCCTGCTGTGCCTGCTTGCTTACTTTCAGTGACTGATGCATGAGGACACCAAGGTCTCGCTGAGTATCCAGCTCTCAATTTACATCCGTTCCATTAATAACCTGTGTTCTTATTATTGCTGCCAAAGTGGATCACCTCACACTGAGTCACATTATACTGCATCTTCCATGCAGATGCCCACACACACATCCTCTCCAAATCACGCTGAAGCATCTCTCCATCCTGCCCAGTTTAACCTTCCACACCAGTTTATTTTCATACTCTGATTTTTTTCCCTTCTTAATCAATGCCTTTCTTGAATTTGGATAAGGAACCTCAATCACATCCTCCCATAGGTTGGATTTATAAACAGCGACTCTGTAACTGGGGGTGAATCCGTGCTGTTGTGTTTTACCCTTTCATCAATTCACATCTACTCTTTTGTTTTCTATCTGGCTGCTAACACGTTGCGTTTGGCGTGTCTGTGGGATCCTGCTGTGCAGGATGGCCAGCAGGATTTCTGACATGACTCTGGAACGTTAATGTTCCCCTCAAATCCACCCTAAATCCACTGCTCCTGGATATTGACCCCTCTGCTAAGAGGAAAAAGTTTCTTCTTAACTCTCCTATCTTTGTCCCTCATTATTTTGTAACCACAATGACGTCCACGCTCCACGTTCACTGTTCTGAAGAAAACAACCCCAGCCTCACCATCCTGTCTTCACTGCAGAAACACTCCAGCCCAGGAAACATCCCGGTGAATCCCTCTTCCGTCCCTCACTGGGAAATCACATCCTTCTTCTAGTGAGGCCACCGGAACTCCTCACAGTCCTCCAGCTGAGGCTCAATGAGGGTTTTATACAGCTCCATCACAACCTGCCTGCTCCTATCTCCTACAACTCGGCTAATAAAGACAACTGTCATGTCTGCCTTCTTAACCATCACAGCATCAGAGGTTAACCACAGGATTGGAAAGCAGCAGATGGTTTCTGTTATTATTGTCTTTAAATCAGGAAAGAAACAACATTCCAAAGATCAATGGTCCAGTCTCAACATCAACAGTCTGAACATGAAGAATTGAACCAACTCCAAAAGAGTCAAACAAATCAAGTAACACAGGCTGTGATAAAGAGAGCTCAGCACATATTCACTGGGAGGTTGAGTTCTTCGTATAAAAGTCCGTTCCCTGGGGGGGGGGTTCGACCTCTTTGTTCGACTGGAACATAAAAAGCCGGCCGCACTCTACAGCGGGCAGCGTCGGGAGCGGGCAGTGGACTGAGTGGGAAGCAGAGTGAGAGCTGGAAGGGCTTTGGCTCGCCGGGCTTAGGCGGAAGCGGGCGACACAGGACAGGTTAAAATTCATTCTGTTACCCTTCAATTTTGAATCCTTGTTCTTTCCCAGTGCACTCTGAGGAAGGGGAAAAAGGGTTCAGTGTTCCATTGGAGCAATTCTTTTTCTTTGTAGCAGTAAGTTATATGGAGGGGATGGAAGTGAAGGCAGTGCAATGTTCCTCCTGCAGAATGTTTGAGGTGAGGGACACCGTCAGTGTCCCTGCTGATTACACCTGTGGGAGGTGCACCCATCTGCAGCTCCTCCAAGACCGCGTTAGGGAGCTGGAGTTGGATGAGCTTAGGGTCATCAGGGAGGCAGAGAGGGCCATAGACACAAGCTTCAGGGATATAGTTGCTCCAGGGAATGAAAATAGATGGGTGACAGTGAGAGGGGCTGGGAGGAAGCAGTCGGTGCGGGGATCCCCTGTGTTCGTTCCCCTTAGCAACAAGTATTCCACTTTGGATACAGGTGAGGGGGGCGACCTACCAGTGGTGAGCCGCAGTGACCAGATCGCCAGCGCTGAGTCCGTCCCTGTGGCTCAGAAGGGAAAGGGGGAGAGCGGTAGAGCTATAGTTATTGGGGCCTCGTTTGTTCGAGGGATAGATAGGAGGTTCTGTGGCAACAAGAGTGACTCACGGATGGCATGTTGCCTCCCGGATGCCAGGGTCCGTGACATCTCCAACCGTGTCTTCAGGATTCCAAAGGGGGAGGGGGAACAGTCACAAGTCGTGGTGCACGTCGGCACCAAAGACATAGGTAAGAGAGGGGACGGGGATTTAAAACAGGAATTCAGGGAGCTTGGGTGGAAGCTGAGAGCCAGGACAAAACAGGTTGTCATCTCTGGTATGTTGCCGGTGCCACGGGATAGCGAGTTGAGGAACAGGGAGAGAGTGCAGTTAAACACATGGATGCAGGGTGGTGTAGGAGGGAGGGTTTCAGCTATGTGGATAATTGGAACACTTTCTGGGGAAGGTGGGACCTGTACCAACAGGACGGGGTGCACCTGAACCAGAGGGGGACCAATATCCTGGGAGGGAAATTTGCTACGGCTCTTCGGGGGGGTTTAAACTAATTTTTCAGGGGGATGGGAAAAGGAGTTGTAGTCCGGAGGTCAGTGAGTGCAGTGAGGTACTGGGAAGGGTATCATGGTCAAAGGTGGGTCCCAGCAGACAAGAAGGTGGGTTGAAGTGTGTCTACTTCAATGCAAGGAGCATCCGAAATAAGGTAGGTGAACTTGGGGCGTGGATTGGTACTTGGGACTACGATGTTGTGGCCATTACGGAGACATGGGTAGAACAAGGACAGGAATGGTTGTTGGAAGTTCCGGGGTATAGATGTTTCAGTAAGTGTAGGGTAGCTGGTAAAAGAGGTGGAGGAGTGGCACTGTTAATCAAGGAGAGTGTAACGGCTGCAGAAAGGCATTTTGAAGGGGATCTGCCTACAGAGGTAATATGGGCTGAGGTTAGGAATAGGAAGGAGCGGTCACGTTGTTAGGAGTTTACTATAGGCCCCCAAATAGTAATAGAGATGTGGAGCAAGAAATTGCGAAGCAGATTATGGATAGGTGTGGAGGTCACAGGGTAGTTGTCATGGGGGACTTTAACCTTCCAAATATTGATTGGAACCTTTATAGGTCGAATAGTTCGGATGGGGCAGTTTTTGTGCAGTGTGTGCAGGAGGGGTTCCTGACACAATATGTGGATAGGCCGACAAGCGGTGGGGCCACATTGGATTTGGTACTGGGAAATGAACCGGGACAAGTGTTGGTTTGGTTGTGGGAGAGCACTTTGGATATCGTGACCACAATTCCGTGTCTTTTGTTATTGCAATGGAGATGGTGAGGGCCGTACGGAAGGGCATAGTTTACAATTGGGGGAGAGGTAATTATGATGCAATCAGGCGGGAATTAGGAAGCATAGGATGGGAACAAAAATTGTCAGGCAAAGGCACTAATGATAAGTGGAACTTTTTCAAGGAACAAATACTGCGTGTCCTTGATAGGTATGTCCCTGCCAGGCAGAGAGGAAATGGCCGAGTGAGGGAACCATGGTTCACAGAAGAGGTGGAATGTCTTGTCAAGAGGAAGAAGGAAGCGTATGTTAGGTTGAGAAAACAGGGTTCAGTTGGCTCGATGGAGGGTTACAAGTTAGCAAGAAATGAGCTGAAAAAGGGGCTTAGGAGAGCTAGGAGGGGGCATGAGAAGTCCTTGGCGGGTCGGATCAAGGAAAACCCCAAGGCTTTTTACTCTTATGTGAGGAATAAAAGAATGACCAGGGTGAGGCTGGGGCCGGTCAAGGACGGCAGTGGGAATTTGTGCATGGAGTCAGAAGAGATAGGAGAGGTGATCAATGAATACTTTTCTTCGGTGTTCACCAAGGAGAGGGGCCATGTTTTTGAGGAAGAGAGGGTGTCACAGGCTGATAGGCTGGAGGAAGTAGATGTTCGGAGGGAAGATGTACTAGCAATTTTGAATAAACTGAAAGTTGATAAGTCCCCTGGGCCTGATGAAATATATCCTAGGATTCTTTGGGAGGCAAGGGATGAGATAGCAGAGCCTTTGGCATTGATCTTTGGGTCCTCACTGTCCACGGGGGTGGTGCCAGAGGACTGGAGAATGGCGAATGTTGTTCCTCTTTTTTAGAAAGGGAATAGAAATGACCCTGGTAATTATAGACCGGTTAGTCTTACTTCGATGGTCGGTAAGTTGATGGGAAAGGTCCTTAGGGATAGGATTTACGACCATTTAGAAAGATGCAGCTTAATCCGGGATAGTCAGCATGGATTTGTGAAGGGCACGTGTTGCCTCACAAATTTGATAGAATTTTTTGAGGAGGTGACTAAATATGTAGATGAAGGTAGTGCAGTTGATGTCATATACATGGATTTTAGTAAGGCTTTTGATAAGGTCCCCCATGGTCGGCTTATGAAGAAAGTAATAATATGTGGGATAGAGGGAAGTTTGGCCGATTGGATAGGTAACTGGCTATCTAACAGAAGACAGAGGGTGGTGGTGGATGGAAAATTTTCGGACTGGAAACCGGTTACCAGCGGAGTGCCGCAGGGATCAGTGCTTGGGCCTCTGCTTATTGGAATTTTTATAAATGACTTGGAGGAGGGGGCTGAAGGGTGGATCAGTAAATTTGCTGAGGACACCAAGATTGGTGGAGTAGTGGATGAGGTGGAGGGCTGTTGTAGGCTGCAAAGAGATATAGATAGGATGTAAAGCTGGGCTGAAAAATGGCAAATGGAGTTTAACCCTGACAAATGCGAGGTGATTCATTTTGGTCGAACAAATTTAAATGTGGATCACAGGGTCAAAGTTAGTGTTCTGAAGAATGTGGAGGAACAGAGAGATCTTGGGGTTCATATCCATAGATCTCTGAAGGTTGCCACTCAAGTGGATAGAGCCGTGAAGAAGGCCTGTAGTGTGTTGGCGTTCATTAACAGGGGGTTTGAGTTTAAGAGCCGTGGGGTTATGCTGCAACTGTACAGGACCTTGGTGAGACCACATTTGGAATATTGTGTGCAGTTCTGGTTCTCTCACTACAAGAAGGATGGGGAAACACTGGAAAGACTGCAAAGGAGATTTACCAGGATGCTGTCTGGTTTGGAGGGTAGGTCTTATGAGGAAAGTTTGAGGGAACTTGGGCTTTTCTCTTTGGAGTGGAGCAGGTTGAGACGAGACTTGATAGAGGTTTATAAGTTGATGAGGGGGATAGATAGAGTGAACGTTCAAAGACTATTTCCTCGGGTGAATGGAGCGGTAACTAGGGGGCACAACAATAGGGTTCATGGGGGGAGATTTCGGTAGGATGTCCGAGGTAGGTTTTTTACTCAGAGAGTGGTTGGGGTGTGGAACGGACTGCCTGCAGGGATAGTGGAGTCAGAAACTTTCGGAACATTTAAGAGGCTGTTGGATAGGCACATGGAGTACTTCGGGATAATTGGGAGGAACTAGCTGGATCTTGGTTTTAGATAAAGCTCGGCACAACATCGTGGGCCGAAGGGCCTGTTCTGTACTGTTCTATGTTCTATGTTCTAAGATCATTCTTGACAGATTTTGTTGAATTATTTGAGTAATAATCTGGAATAATCGATGAGATTAATATGATTCATGTCAGACACCTTGAGTTTCTAAATGTCTGAAGTAAGTTAACACTTAACAGAGTGGTGAGTAATCTCAGAGCAAGTGGAGTAAGAGGACAAGCACCAGAGTGGACAAGAAGTTGGCTTCAAAGACAGAACACAGTGAATCGGAGTTAATGGGATTTACTCTGATTGCTGCTGTGGCTGAATGGAGTTTTAACTTTTAATATCCTGAAAGATCTTCAATCAAGCAAACCTGACTTCTTGGTTAAAGTTGTTTTGTTCACGATGTTGAATTTCCTTGTGGTCAGTGGCCTGGAATTTGACAAAGGACAGAAGGTGTCACATTTAACAGCTTGTCCCTGGCAGGGATGAGGTCTGATGTGGAGATGCCGGCGTTGGACTGGGGTAAACACAGTAAGAAGTTTAACAACACCAGGTTAAAGTCCAACAGGGATGAGGTCTGTACAGACTTCTGGGAGACACTCTTCCTCATATGGCCATTGGAATGCAAACAATATGCACTGAGATGATGAGGCCTCAAGTGACCAATGATGCTATTCTGGTTGGATATGTTGGTCCTAATCGAACGATGCAATTGGTGTTCAGATTAATGAATGGGCTGGTTACCAAGGAACTTTTGGAATTTTAACTCTGCTAACACAAATAGCTTGTTCAGAAAGGCAGTGTGAAGAACCCGGGAACCAAGCTCACAAGGAGAGACAACATCTGGAAGGAGGAGAGAACAAGTGACTGATTCTATTTAACAACAGAATCCTGACCAGGTTTTAATTCCAAGTGGAAATCAACCTTAAGTTAGGTTAAGTAACAGATAATGAGAATTTGGTTTATGTATTGCAAGTATTTGCTGTTGTTTAAGTAGCTATAGAATAAAGGAAATTGTGTTTAAGTACTTAAAGTCGACTTTCTGTCTTTATTCGCGACAGAGGGTAAAACACACAGGTTTGGACAACACTGGAAGGTGAGAAGTGGTTTTCCACAAGGATCAGCGCTGGGATCAATGTCTTTCACCATTTACATCAACAATATGGAATCAGGAAACACAATTATAACTTCAATATTTATGAAATAATCCAAACTGAGAATGGGAATAACCATCGTGGAAGAATGCAACTAAATACAATAACACAACAATAATAAATTATAAGCATGTAAATTGGATATTCGAATTGGAAATAAATTCCATGAAACTCAGTCATCAGAACATTATGTTTCTGAACCGTACAGAAATCAAAAGTGTCAGAATTATTTCCAGGAGTTTAAGGATTCAGGGATCAAATTGACAGAAAGTTTGAGGCAGCAACACAGCTTCAAAGGAACCATATCAATCAGGAAAGAAAATCAGTGGAGTTCATTTCTAGATTCATACAAATGTGGACAACTTACAATTGTTTTGGAAAAAGCAGAGAATTCTGCTGGGTTGTTGTGTTGTTGAAATGTCAGGAATTAGCTGACGCTTGTTCCTTTTCAAAAGAAGACAGAGCAATCGAGACATTTCACATCATTCACTGACAAAGAAACATTAAAAACTAAAACTAAATCAAACTTCTCCTGTTTTTAAACTCTTCCAAAATCAAAGATGGAGGCAGCTCCATGAGGTGGAGATTTCACTCACAATGTACAAGATTTCACTCAACCCAATAGTTTCATTGATCAGTGTGCCCTTGAGTTCCTTATGGAAGTATTTCTATTCATGAAAACGATTAAAATGGATGAGCATAAATTGCAAAATTCCATGAATCAAAAATCTGGAACTACTTAATTTCCAAAATAATATTCCATCCCTCAATCTACTGCAGCTCAACAACAATGGGACTTCTCAGAAAATTCAGACCCTGCAGCAGATCCAAACACATCACCTCTTAGTGGGAGAGAGGGGATGAGGGAGGGAGGGAGGGGGCCAGGGAGGGAGAGAGGGCGCGAGGGAGGGAGAGAGGGGGCGAGGGTGGGAAGAAAAAGGGCAAGGCTGGGAGAGCCGGGGCGACTAAGGGAGAGTCACAGAGTTGAAGAGGTTTACAGCATGGAAACAGGCCTTTCGGACCAACTTGTCCATGCCGCCCTTCTTTTTAAACCCCGAGATCTCTTTGTTCTGCAACTCTCCCCAACGCTCTGCCATTAACTGAATAAGTCCTGCCCTGGTACAATCTACCAAAATGCATCACCTTACATTGATCTAAATTAAACTCCATCTGCGATTTGTCAGCTCACTGGCCCAATTGACCAAGATCCCGTTGCAATCCGAGGTAACCTTCTTCACTGTCCACTATGCCACCAATCTTGGTGTCATCTGCAAACTTACTAACCATGCCTCCCTATCTTCTCATCTAAATCGTTAATATAAATGACAAATAACAGTGGACCCAGCACCAATCCCTGAGGCACACCGCTGGTCACAGGCTTCCAGTTTGAAAACCAAACCTTTACAGCCACCCTCTGTCTTCTGTCATCAAGCCAATTTTGTTTCCATTTAGCTACCTCAGACTGGATACCGTGAGATTTAACCTTACTCAACAATTTACCATGAGGTACCTTGTCAAAGGCCTTGCTAAAGTCCATGTAGACAACATCAACTGCACTGCCCTCATCTACCTCCTTGGTTACCCTTTCAAAAAACTCAATCAAATTTGTGAGACATGATTTTCCACTCGCAAAGACATGCTGACTGTTCCTAATCAGTCCCTGTGTCTCTAAATGCCTATAGATCCTGTCTCTCAAAATACCTTCCAAAAACTGACCCACCACAGATGTGAGGCTCACCGGCCTGTAGCACCCAGGCTTTTCCCTGCAGCCCTTTTTAAACAAAGGCACAACATTTGCCACCCTCCAATCTTCAGGCATCTCACATGTGATTATCAATGATTCAAATGTCTCTGCTCGGGGAACCGCAATTTCCTCCCTAGCCTCCCACAACGTCCTGGGATATACCTCATCAGGGAATTTATCTACCTTGATGTGCTTTAAGACTTCCAGCACCTCCTTCTCCGTTATAGGTACACTCCTCAAGACATCACTATTTATTTCCCCAAGTTCCCTCACATCCATACTTTTCTCAACAGTGAATAATGATGAGGAATATTCATTTAGGATCTCCCCAACTCTTGTGGATCCGCACATAGATGACCCTGTTGATCTTAGTGAGACACAACTCTCTCCCTAGTTACTCTTTTGGTCTTTTTGTATTTGTAGAAGCTCTTTGGATTCTCCTTTGACTTGTCTGCCAAAACAATCTTGTGTACCCTTTTTGCCCCCCTGATTTCTCTCAACTCTACTCCTAAACCCCTATTCTCTTCAAGGGATTCACTCGATCAAGCTGCCTATGCATGTCATGGTCTCCTTCTTCTTCTTGACCAGGACCTCAAGAACCCCAGTCATCCAGGGTTCCCTACTTCTACCAGCCTTGCCCTTCACTCTAAGAGGAATGTGCTTACCCTGATCCCTCGTTAACACACTTTTGAAAGCCTGCCACTTATCAGGCATCCCTTTGCCTTCCCACAGACTCCCCCAATTAACTGTTGAAAGTTCCTGCCTGATACCATCAAAATTGGCCTTGCCCCAATTTAGAATTTTAAACTTTGGGACAGACCTATCATTCCCCATAGCTATCTGAAAACTAATGGAATTATGGTCACTGGTCCCAAAGTGATCCCTCACTAACACTTCTGTCACCTGCTTTTCCTTATTTCCCAAGGGATGAGGGAGGGAGAGAGGGAGAGCTGGGGAGAGGGATTGACAGTTGTGGAGACAGGTGTTTGTGGAATCCAGGGGAGTTAACAGAACGCAACTGGGGAGAATACAGGTCAGTTTTAATTTAATCTGAATCAATGAAGTGTTAACAGCCTTATGGGCAGTTTTGAAGACAGTCACAATCGATATACAGTCCACAGTGAGATTGGTAACACATCCCTTTTCTCTCTCCACTCCCTCATGTTGTGGGGACTCGCTGCAAGTATTTTACTGGTTTGCATGGCTTTCAGAATTTCTGTAATCGAGGAACACAACCAACAGTGTGTGTGACAGAGAGAATTTGAGAGATTTAGAGAGAGAGAGAAAGAGCGAGGGAGAGATTGAGAGAGACTCAGAGAGTGGGTGAGAGTTCTGCAGTAGGTCATGCTTCTCGCTGGGACGGAGATGGACAAATTGAGCAATTGTGTAACAGAGAGAGTCACAGAGAGACGGGGAGATATTCACCAATTTAAACATTATTGTGGATTTGCAATGGACCGCAGGCTGTTTGAGATTCAGAAACAAGTATATTAAGCTGGAACATTACGGCAAATTGGCACTTATTAAAACATGAACACAAAGAAAACACTCAGACACAGAGAGACACACACAGACACAGGCATGCAAACATGTAGGCAGAGACACAAAGAGTGACTGATTAACACTTAGATTTCTAACAATACAAGCCCTGATTAAACTGTCACTGGATGGTGGGGTTAACCCAGCAAACCCACACAGTTGGGTTAGGATCAGAACTCACCTTCTGCACTCACTGAAACGCTCCTGTATCACCTGCCTTATTGCAATGGGATGCTGCGTTTGGGAGCAGGACAGGGACATGGGGTGTGGACAACTGCACATGGGGAGGATAAGGACGAGGAATCTGTCAGAGAATCCACACAAACCAGGGAGAAACAAACAAGGAAACACATGCTGAAACTGAGAGATTGCTGTGTGGAAAGATTTAGGAATTGTTGGGAACATTGACCCAGTGAAATGTTGCCAATGTGATCAGAATAGATATGGTAAAATCTTTCTGCAGCATTAAGGCACGCAGTGTACTGAGTGGAACAATATTGTAGCATTCCAAAATAAACTACATTGGGCTTTGCACTGTCTGAATGCACCTGCTATTGGTCTGTGGTTCTGCAATTTCCTCACTGACAAAAACATGAATACAGTCTGTATAAATGATTCGAGCTTTCAACATGAGGTGCGCTTTGGATGTCAAGGAGAATATAGGACAGGAGAAGACAAGGAAGGGAAGCTTCTGTTAGATTCTGAAATCTCCCACACAGCACAAGATAGGCACACAATCACACTCACAGCCACAGACTCACGCTCAGACTGTGCTGCAGGCGAAGATTATGAAGGGAAATTGCCAAAAGCATTTGATGGGGACGGTGTAGAGGAAGCTTTACTTTGTATCTAACCCTTTGCTGTACCTGTCCAGGGTGTGTTTGATGGGGACAGTGTAGAGGGAGCTTTACTCTGTATCTCACTCCGTGCTGCACCTGTCCTGGGAGTACTTGATGGGGGACAGTGTAGAGGAATAATTACTCTGTATTTAACCCAATGCTGTAGCTGTCCTGGGAGTGTTTGATGGGGGACAATGTAGAGGGAGGTTTGCTCTATATCTATCCCAATGCTGTACCTGTCAGGGAATGGTTTCAGATCAAAGGGGGCCTGGTGGACTGAAGTGCATTTGCTTCAATGCGAAAAGTTTTGCAGGTAAGTCAGATGAACTTAGAGCTTGGATTATTATTTGGAACTTTGATGTTGTTGCCATTCCAGAGACTTGGTTAAGGGAAGGACAGGATTGACAGTTTAACATTCACGGATACAGATGCTTAAGGCTGGACAGAGGGGCATGTAAAAGGGGTGGTGGAGTTGCACTACTGGTTAAGGGGAATATCGCAGCTGTAGTGCAGGAGGACAGCTCGGAGTGCTCAGACAGCGAAACAATGTGGGAAGAGCTCAGGAATAGGAAGGGTGTAGTTACAATGTTGGGAGTTTCCTACACGCCTCCCAAGGCCTGCGGGAGATAGAGGAACAGATATGGAGGCAGATTTCGGCAAGGTGTAAAAGTAACAGGGTTGTTGTGATGGGTGATTTTAACTTCACCTGTATTACCTGGGACTCACTTCGTCCTGGGGTAATGGGGCAGAGTTTGTAAGGACCATCTAGGAGGGCTTCATCAAACAGGATGTAGATAGTCCAACTGGAGAAGGGGCCATACTAGACCTGCTATTGGGGAATGAGTCCAGCCAGGTGGTCGAGGTTTCAGCAGGGGAGCAGATCAGGAACAGTAACCACAACAGTAAGCTTCAAGGTACTGATGGATAGAGATAAGTGTCGTCCTCAAGTGAAGATGCTAAATTGGAAGAAGTCTAATTACAACAGTGTTTGGCAGGAACTGAAGGATGTAGATTGGGGGCAGATGTTTGAGGGCAAATCAACGTCTGGCATGTGGGAGGCATTGAAGTGTAAGTTGATAGGAATTGAGGAACGGCACATTCCTGTCAGGATGAAGGATAAATATGCATTTTTCGGGAACTTTGCGTAATGGGAGACATTTTGAGCCTCGTCAAAGGGGAACAGGAAGCATTTGTCAAGGTCAGGAGGCTGGAAAAACATGAAGCAAGTGTGGAATACAAGGAAAGCAGAAAGAAACTGAAGCAAGGAGTCAGGAGGGTTTAAACGGATCATGAAAAATCATTGGCCTGCAGGATTCAGGAAAAACCCAAGGTTTATATAATATATATATATATATATATATATATATATATATATAAATCCATACGTGGAGCCGTAAGAAATGGGTGAGGTGTTAAATGAGTATTTTGCGTCAGTATCCACCAAAGAAAAGGGCTTGGTGGATGATGAGTCTGGGAAAGGGTGTGTAGGTTGTTGGAGTCATGTTGAGATCAAAAAGGAGGAAATATTGCAGGACTGGAAAACATTAAGGTAGACAAGTCCCCAGGGCCTGATAGGATCTACCCCAGAATACTGAGAGAGGCAAGGGAGGAGGCTGGGGCCTTGAGAGAAATCTTTGTATCCTCACTGGCTGCAGGGGAAGTCCCAGAAAATTGGAGAATAGCCAATGTTGTTCCTCTGTTTAAGAAGGGTAGCAAGGATAATCCAGGTAATTACAGGCAACCCTTATGTCAGTGATAGGGAAATTATTGGAGAGGATTTTTCGAGACAGTTTTACTGCCAATTGGAAATAAGTGGACGTATTAGCGACGGGCAAGATGGTTTTCTGAAGGAAAGGTCGAGCCACAAGATCTTGATGTAGTTTTTCGAGCAAGTGACGAAGATGATAGATAAGGCAAAGGCAGTGGATGTTGTGGACATGGACTTCAGTCAAGGCTTTGACAAGATACCTCATGCTGGAATGGCAAAAGAAAGGTGAAGTCACACGGAATCGGAGGAGAGCTGGCAAGATGGATACAGAATTGGCTTGGCCATAGAAGGCAGTGTGTAAGAGTAGGTGGTGGCGTTTCTGATTGGAAGGCTGTGACTAGCGGTGTTACACAGTTCTGGGACCTTTGTTCTTCGTTGTTTATTGCAAATGATTTGGAGGAAAATGCAGCTGGTCTGATTGGAAAGTTCGCAGACGACGCAGAAATTGGTGGAGTTGCAGGAGTGAAGAGGATTGTCAGAGGATACAGCAGGATATAGACTGGTTGGAAACATTGGCGGAAAAATGGCAGATGGAGTTTAATCCACATAAATGTGAGGTGATGCAATTTGGAAGGTTTAATACATGTAGGAATTATACAGTTAACGAAATAACCATTTAGGAGTATTGACAGCAGAGAGACCTGGGCGTATATATCCCCCGATCAATGAAAGTGGTAACACAGGTGGATAAGGTAGTCAAGAAGGCAGACGGCAAGCTCGCCTTCATCGGACGGGGCATTGAGTTTACAAATTGGCAGGTCATGCTGCAGCTGCACAGAAACTTAGTTCGGTCACATTTAAAATATTGATGTAGAATTCTGGTTGCCACACCACAAAAGGGTGTGGATGCCGTGGGGAGGGTACAGAAGAGGTTTACCTGAATGTTGGCTGCACTGGATGGTATTAGCTGTGAGGAGAGATTGGATGAGCTCGGTTTGTTTTCACTGGAACAACGGAGGTTGAGGGGCGACCTGATAGAGGTTTACAAGATTATGAGTGTCATGGATCGAGTGGAGAGTCAGATGTCCTTTCTGAGGGTAGAGACGGCAAGTACGAGAGGACATAGGTTTAAGGTGCATTCTTGATTTTCCCCAGAGTACAAAAAATGCCAGGCAAGATGTTGGAATGCTCCTCCTGCAGGATGTGGGAGATCAGGGAGACCTCCCACACTCACATTCACACTCCCCCTCTCACACTCACACTCCCCCTCTCACATTCACACTCCCCCTCTCACATTCACACTCCCCCTCTCACATTCACACTCCCCCTCTCACATTCACACTCCCCCTCTCACATTCACACTCCCCCTCTCACATTCACAGTCCCCCTCTCACATTCACACTCCCCCTCTCACATTCACACTCCCCCTCTCACATTCACACTCCCCCTCTCACATTCACACTCCCACTCTCACATTCACACTCCCCCTCTCACATTAACACTCCCCCTCTCACATTCACACTCCCCCTCTCACATTCACACTCCCCCTCTCACATTCACACTCCCCCTCTCACATTCACACTCCCCCTCTCACATTCACACTCCCCCTCTCACATTCACACTCCCCCTCTCACATTCACACTCCCCCTCTCACATTCACACTCCCACTCTCACATTCACACTCCCCCTCTCACATTAACACTCCCCCTCTCACATTCACACTCCCCCTCTCACATTCACACTCCCCCTCTCACATTCACACTCCCCCTCTCACATTCACACTCCCCCTCTCACATTCATACTCCCCCTCTCACATTCACACCCCCCCTCTCTCATTCACACTCCCCCTCTCACATTCACACTCCCCCTCTCACATTCACACTCCCCCTCTCACATTCACACTCCCACTCTCACATTCACACTCCCACTCTCTCTCTGTGTGCCTGTGTGTATCTGTGATTCTCTCTCTTTTTGTGTTCCTCTGTGTTTCTGTGATTTTCTCTGTGTCCCTGTGTGTATCTGTGATTCTCTCTCTTTTTGTGTTCCTCTGTGTTTCTGTGATTTTCTCTGTGTCCCTGTGTGTATCTGTGATTCTCTCTGTCTGTCCCTGTATGTATGTGTGAATCTCTCTGTGCCCCTGTGTGTATCTGTAGTTCTCTCTCTGTGTCCCAGTGTGTATCTGTGATTCTCTCTGTGTGTCCCTGTATGTATGTGTGATTCTCTCTGTGCCCCTGTGTGTATCTGTAGTTCTCTCTCTGTGCCCCAGTGTGTATCTGTCATTCTCTCTCTGTGTGTGCCCCAGTGTGTATCTATGATTCTCTCTCTCTGTCCCTGTGTGTACCTGTGATTCTCTCTCTGTGTCCCTTGTGTATCTATGATTCTTTCCCTGTGTCCCTGTGTGTATCTGTGATTCTCTCTCTGTGTTCCTGAGTGTTTCTGTGATTTTCTCTGCGCTCCTGTGTGTTTCTGTGATTTTCTCTGTGTCCCTGTGTGTATCTGTGATTCTCTCTCTGTGTTCCTGTGTGTATCTGTGATTCTCTCTCTGTGTCCCTGTGTGTACCTGTGATTCTCTCTCTGTGTGTTCCTGTGTGTATCTGTGATTCTCTTTCTGTGTCCCTGTGTGTATCTGTGATTCTCTCTCTGTGTTCCTGTGTGTATCTATGATTCTCTCTCTCTGTGTCCCTGTGTGTATCTGTGATTCTCTCTCTGTGTTCCTGTGTGTATCTGTGATTCTCTCTCTGTGTTCCTGTGTGTTTCTGTGATTTTCTCTGTGTTCCTGTGTGTATCTGTGTTTGTCTTTCCCTTTCTGTCCCTGAACAGTGTCTTTAAAAGCAAAGATGACTGAATGAATGATGCGGATATCGCCTTAAACATTCCCTCTGTCCACCTCTGTGCAGTTTTCCAACAATGTGTACTGTCTACAAACTGCAGGGAAGAAGCATTTCCCTCCTGTGACGGCTCCTTACACACCTCCAATCTGTAACCTGGAAGGACAAGGATGTGAGAAACATTACAACGACACCACCTGAAAGTTCATCTCCGAATCACACACCATCCTGACTTGCAATCTATATTGTCGTTCCTTCACTGTCGCTGAGTCAAATCCAGTAACTCCCTCCTGAACTGCAAGGCCAGCAGGAATGAACCATCACATGTTGCCCTTGAGAATGTGATGGTGAGCTGCTTTTTGACATTGCTGCTGTCCATTGGGTGTTGGGGAGGAAGTGTCTGGATTTGACTCAGTGACAGCAATGGAACAGTGATAGCGTTCCAAGTCAGCATGGTGTGTGTATTGGAGGTGGTGTTGTTGCTGGTGATGTTCTCAGTTTCTGTTCTGTCTCGGAATAGTGTTTACTGGTTAGGAAGGTGCTGTTGAAGGAGTCTTGGTGAATTCCTGCAGTGGATCTTGTTTGTGTGACAGACTGCAGTCCCTGTACAATGGTGATGGACGAGGTTAATGTTTATTAGATGTGATGGGGTGACACTTTAATTCCCCTCTGTACCTGTGGTTAGCTATGTTTGCTTTTCTCTCAGTCCATCTTTGCCTCTCGGTAACATTCTGTCTCTCTCCCCAGTCTGTATCTGTGAATCTCCCGCACTCCCACAATCGCCGTGCAAATAGATTTCCCATGCACCATACCATTTTTCACATGCGGTTCCTATGTAGAACATAGAACATAGAACATTACAGCGCAGAACAGGCCCTTCGGCCCACGATGTTGCACCGACCAGTTAAAAAAAAAAACTGTGACCCTCCAACCTAAACCAATTTCTTTTCGTCCATGAACCTATCTACGGATCTCTTAAACGCCCCCAAACTAGGCGCATTTACAACTGATGCTGGCAGGGCATTCCAATCCCTCACCACCCTCTGGGTAAAGAACCTACCCCTGACATCGGTTCTATAACTACCCCCCCTCAATTTAAAGCCATGCCCCCTCGTGCTGGATTTCTCCATCAGAGGAAAAAGGCTATCACTATCCACCCTATCTAAACCTCTAATCATCTTATATGTTTCAATAAGATCCCCTCTTAGCCGCCGCCTTTCCAGCGAAAACAATCCCAAATCCCTCAGCCTCTCCTCATAGGATTTCCCCTCCATACCAGGCAACATCCTGGTAAACCTCCTCTGCACCCTCTCCAAAGCCTCCACATCCTTCCTGTAATGTGGGGACCAGAACTGCACACAGTACTCCAAGTGCGGCCGCACCAGAGTTGTGTACAGTTGCAACATAACGCTACGACTCCTAAATTCAATCCCCCTACCAATAAACGCCAAGACACCATATGCCTTCTTAACAACCTTATCTACTTGATTCCCAACTTTCAGGGATCTATGCACACATACACCTAGATCCCTCTGCTCCTCCACACTATTGAAAGTCCTCCCGTTAGCCCTATACTCAACACATCTGTTATTCCTACCAAAGTGAATTACCTCACACTTCTCCGCATTAAACTCCATCCGCCACCTCTCGGCCCAACTTTGCAACCTGTCTAAGTCTTCCTGCAAACTACGACACCCTTCCTCACTGTCTACCACACCACCGACTTTGGTGTCATCAGCAAATTTGCTAATCCACCCAACTATACCCTCATCCAGATCATTAATAAATATTACAAACAGCAGTGGCCCCAAAACATATGTGTATGTGTCATTCCCTCTTATTGTCCCTGTGTGCATCAACGATTTTCTCTCTGTGTCTTTGTGTGTATCTGTGATTCTCTCTGTGTCCCTGTGTGTATCTGTGATTCTCTCTGTGTCCCTGTGTGTATCTGTGATTCTCTCTGTGTCCTTGTGTGTATCTGTGATTCTCTCTGTGTCCCTGTGTATATATGTGATTCTCGCTCCGTGGCCCTGCGGTTATCTGTGATTCTCTTTGAGTCCCTGTGTATATCTGTGATTTTCTCTGTGTCCCTGTGTGTATCTGTGATTCTCTCTGTGTCCCTGTGTGTATCTGTGATTCTCTCTGTGTCCCTGTGTGTATCTGTGATTCTCTCTCTGTGTCCCTGTGTGTATCTGTGATTCTCTCTCTGTGTCCCTGTGTGTATCTGTGATTCTCTCTGTGTCCCTGTGTGTATCTGTGATTCTCTCTCTGTGTCCCTGTGTGTATCTGTGATTCTCTCTGTGTCCCTGTGTGTATCTGTGATTCTCCCTGTGTCCCTGTGTGTATCTGTGATTCTCTCTGTGTCCCTGTGTGTATCTGTGATTCTCTCTCTGTGTCCCTGTGTATATCTGTGATTTTCTCTCTGTGTCCCTGTGTATATCTGTGATTCTCTCTCTCTGGCCCTGCGGTTATCTGTGATTCTCTTTGAGTCCCTGTGTAGGTCTATTTCATTGTCTTTTGTGTACATGTGAACATATCTGTTGTGGTGTCTGTCGATGCAAATCTTTCACAATCTCGCTGTGATTCTATTTCACAATCGTTTTGTTTACCTTGGATTCTCTCAGTGTCTCTGTGTGTATCTCTGATTCTTTCTCTCTGTTCCTGTGTGTATCTGTGATTCTCTCGATGACCCTGTGTGCACCAATGATTTTCTCGCTGTGTCCCTGTGTGTATCTCTGATTCTTTCTCAGTGTCTCTGTGTGTATATGTAATTCTCTCTCTGTCTCCCTTGTGTATCTATGATTCTTTCCCTGTGTTCCTGTGTGTATATGTGAATCTCTCACTGTGTCCCTGTGTGTATCTGTGATTCTGTCTCTGTGTATCCCTGTGTGTATCTGTGATTCACCCTCTGTCTCCCTGTGTATATCTGTGATAATCTCTCTGTGTGTCCCTGTGTGTTTCTCTGATTCTCTCTCGCTGTGTGCCCCGGTGTGTAGCAGTGATTCTCTCTCTCTCTATGTCCCTGTGTGTTTCTGTGATTTTCTCTGTGTCCCTGTGTGTATCTGTGATTCTCTCTCTGTGTGTCCCTGTGTGTATCTGTGATTCTCTCTCTGTGTGTCCCTGTGTGTATCTGTGATTCTCTCGCTGTTTCCCTGTGTCCACCTCTGTGTTCCACAGGAGCAGGCTGAGGAGTAAGAAAAAAATGCCAGGCAAGATGTTGGAATGCTCCTCCTGCAGGATGTGGGAGATCAGGGAGACCTCCGGTATCCCTGACGACAGCACCTGCAAAAGATGCATTCAGCTGCAGCTGCTAGCAAAGCTTGTTAGGGAACTGGAGAAGGGGCTTGATGACCTCCATCTAATTCGGGAAAATGAGAAGTATATAGACAGTAGCTTTAGGGAGATAGTTACACTTAAGCAGCAGAGCACAGGAAATTGGGTTACTGTAAGGAGAGGAAATGGCAGTGTGAAAGGACAGGCAGAGCAGGGTTCCCCTGTGGCCATACCCCTCCACAACAGGTATACTGAATTGGATACTGTTGTGGCAGATGCTTTACCTGGGACAAGCTGCAACAGCTGGAACTCTGATACTCAGTCCGGTTCTACAGCGCAAAAGGGTGGGATGAAGAAGAGGAGAGCAGTAGTGATAGGGGACTCGATGGTCAGAGGTACGGACAGGAGGTTCTGTGGTCGGGACAGAGACTCCCGCATGGTTTGTTGCCTCCCGGGTGCCAAGGTCAAGGATGTCTCTGATCGCGTGCACAGCGTTCTAAAGTGGGAAGGTGATCAGCCAGATGTCGTGGGACACGTCGGTATCAATGACGTGGGAAGGAAGAGTGAGGAGGTCCTAAAGAGTGAGTACAAAGAGCTTGGAAGGAAGTTAAAAAGCAGGACCCCGAGGGTAGTAATCTCAGGATTGCTACCTGAGCCACATGCCAGTGAGGGCAGGAGTAGGATGCTTGGGCGGATGAACACGTGGCTGAGGAACTGGTGCAGGGGGCAGGGTTTCCAATTCTTGGATCATTGGGAACTCTTTTGGGGCAGGTGGGACTTGTACAAGAGAGACGGGTTACACTTAAACTACAAGGGGACCAATATACTTGCAGGACGATTTGCTAGTGTTATTGGGGAGCGTTTAAACTAGATTTGCAGGGGGATGGGAACCAGAGTGCAAGAGCAGATAGTGGAGCAGGGGTAAAAAGACAGGTTAGTTCAAGCAAAATCACAAATGGAAGAGTTGAGTGTGGTGGAAATAATATTTTGCGGTGTGTCTATTTCAATGCCAGGAGTATTGTGGGGGAGGCAGATGAGCTGAAGGCGTGGATAGACACGTGGAAATATGACATTATAGCCATTAGTGAAACTTGGCTACAGGAGGGGCAGGACTGGCAGCTCAATGTTCCAGGGTTCCAATGTTTCAGGCGGGATAGAGGCAGAGGGATAAAAGGTGGGGGGGTGGCATTGTTGGTCAAGTGACACAATCCCCAAGGATCACTCTAAATCGTTACACAATCCCCAAGAATGACTCTAAAAAGTGACACAATCCTCAGGGATCACCCTAAATAGTGACACAATCCCAAAGGATCACTCGAAATCGTGACACAATCCACAAGGATCGTTTCAAATAGTGACACAATCCACGACGATCACTCTAAATAGTGACACAATCCCCAAGGATCACTCCAAATAGTGACACAATCCCCAAGGATCACTCTAAATAGTGACACAATCCCCAAGGATCACTCACAATAGTGACACAATCCCCAAGGATGACTCTAAATAGTGTGATCCTTGGGGATTGTGTCACTATTCAGCGTGATCCTTGGGGACTGTTTCAATATTGAGAGTGATCCTTGGGGATTGTATCACTATTTAGAGTGATCCTTGAGGATTGTGTCACTATTTAGAGTGATCCTTGGGGATTTTGCCATTATTTAGAATGAGCCTTGGGGATTGTGTCACTATTTAGAGTGATCCTTGGGGATTGCGTCACTATTTAGAGTGATCCTTGGGGATTGTGTCACTAATTAGAATGATCCTTGGTGATTGTGTCACTATTTAGAGTAATCCTTGGGAATTGTGTCACCATTTACAGTGATCCTTGGGGATTGTGTCACTATTCAGAGTGATCCTTGGGGATTGTGTCACTATTCAGAGTGATCCTTGGGGATTGTGTCACTATTTAGAGTGATCGTTAGGGATTGTGTCACTATTTAGAGTGATCCTTGGGGATTGTGTCACTATTTAGAGTGATCCTTGGGGTTTGTGTCACTATTTAGAGTGATCCTTGGGGATTGTGTCACTATTTAGAGTGATCCTTGGGGATTGTGTCACTATTTAGAGTGATCCTTGGGGTTAGTGTCACTATTTAGAGTGATCCTCGTGGATTGTGTCACTATTTAGAGTGATCCTTGGGGATTGTGTAACTATTTAGAGTGATCCTTGGGGATTGTGTCCCTATTTAGAGTGATCCTCGGGAATTGTGTCACTATTTAGAGTGATCCTTGGGGATTGCGTCACTATTTAGAGTGATCCTTGGGATTTGTGTCACTAATTAGAATGATCCTTGGTGATTGTGTCACTATTTAGAGTAATCCTTGGGAATTGTGTCACCATTTACAGTGATCCTTGGGGATTGTGTCACTATTCAGAGTGATCCTTGGGGATTGTGTCACTATTCAGAGTGATCCTTGGGGATTGTGTCACTATTTAGAGTGATCGTTAGGGATTGTGTCACTATTTAGAGTGATCCTTGGGGATTGTGTCACTATTTAGAGTGATCCTTGGGGTTTGTGTCACTATTTAGAGTGATCCTTGGGGATTGTGTCACTATTTAGAGTGATCCTTGGGGATTGTGTCACTATTTAGAGTGATCCTTGGGGTTAGTGTCACTATTTAGAGTGATCCTCGTGGATTGTGTCACTATTTAGAGTGATCCTTGGGGATTGTGTAACTATTTAGAGTGATCCTTGGGGATTGTGTCCCTATTTAGAGTGATCCTCGGGAATTGTGTCACTATTTAGAGTGATCCTTGGGGATTGCGTCACTATTTAGAGTGATCCTTGGGATTTGTGTCACTAATTAGAATGATCCTTGGTGATTGTGTCACTATTTAGAGTAATCCTTGGGAATTGTGTCACCATTTACAGTGATCCTTGGGGATTGTGTCACTATTCAGAGTGATCCTTGGGGATTGTGTCACTATTCAGAGTGATCCTTGGGGATTGTGTCACTATTTAGAGTGATCGTTAGGGATTGTGTCACTATTTAGAGTGATCCTTGGGGATTGTGTCACTATTTAGAGTGATCCTTGGGGTTTGTGTCACTATTTAGAGTGATCCTTGGGGATTGTGTCACTATTTAGAGTGATCCTTGGGGATTGTGTCACTATTTAGAGTGATCCTTGGGGTTAGTGTCACTATTTAGAGTGATCCTCGTGGATTGTGTCACTATTTAGAGTGATCCTTGGGGATTGTGTAACTATTTAGAGTGATCCTTGGGGATTGTGTCCCTATTTAGAGTGATCCTCGGGAATTGTGCCACTATTTAGAGTGATCCTTGGGGATTGTGTCACTATTTAGAGTGATCCTTGGGGATTGTGTCACTATTCTGCGTGATCATTGGGGATTGTTTCAATATTGAGAGTGATCCTTGGAGAATTTGTCACTAATTTGAGTGATCCTTGTGAATTGTGTCACAGTTTAAAATGATCCTTGTGGATTGTGTCACTATTTAGAGTGATCCTTGTGGATTGTGTAACGATTGAGAGTGATCCTTGGGGATTGTGTCACTATATTGAGTGATCCTTGGGAATTGTGTCATTATTAAGAGTGTCCTTGGGGATTGTGTCACTATTTTGAGTGATCCTTGTGGATTGTATCACTATTTAGAGTGATCCTTGGGGATTGTATCTCTATTGAGAGTGATCCTTGGGGACTGTGTCACTATTTATAGTGATCCTTGGGGATTGTGTCACTATTTAGAGTGATCCCTGGGAATTGTGTCAGTATTTAGAGTGATCCTTGGGTATTGTGTCACTATTTAGAGTGATCCTTGGGGATTGTGTCACTATTTAGAGTGATCCTTTGGGATTGTGTCACTATTTAGAGTGATCCTTGGGGATTGTGTCACTATTTAGAGTGATCCTTGGGGTTTGTGTCACTATTTATGGTGATCCTTGGGGATTGTGTCTTTATTTAGAATGATCCTTGGGGATTGTGTCACTATTTAGAGTGATCCCTGGGAATTGTGTCAGTATTTAGAGTGATCCTTCGGTATTGTGTCACTATTTAGAGTGATCCTTGGGGATTGTGTCACTATTTAGAGTGATCCTTTGGGATTGTGTCACTATTTAGAGTGATCCTTGGGGATTGTGTCACTATTTAGAGTGATCCTTGGGGTTTGTGTCACTATTTAGGGTGATCCTTGGGGATTGTGTCTTTATTTAGAGTGATCCTTGGGGATTGTGTCACTATTTAGAGTGATCCTTGTGGTTTGTGTCACTATTTCGAGTGATCCTCGTGGATTGTGTCACTATTTAGAGTGATCCTTGGGGATTCCGTAACTGTTTCCAGTGATCCTTGGGGTTTGTGTCACCATTTACAGTGATCCTTGGGGATTGTGTCACTATTTAGAGTGATCCTTGGGGATTGTGTCACTATTTAGAGTGATCCTTGTGGATTGTGTCGTTATTTAGAGTGATCCTTGGGGATTGTGTCACTCTTTAGAGTGATCCTTGTGGATTGTGTCATCATTTAGAGTGATCCTTGGGGATTGTGTCACTATTTAGAGTGATCCTTGGGGATTGTGTCATTATTTAGAGTGATCCTTGGGGATTGTGTCACTATTTAGAGTGTTCCTTGGGATTGTGTCACTATTTAGAGTGATCCTTGGGGATTGTGTCACTATTTAGGGGGCTCCTTGGGGATTGTGTCACTATTTAGAGTGATCCTTGGGGATTGTGTCACTATTTAGAGTGATCCTTACGGATTGTGTCACTATTTAGAGTGATCCTTGGAAAATTGTGTCACTATTTAGAGTGATCCTTTGGGATTGTGTCACTATTTAGAGTGATCCTTTGGGATTGTGTCACTATTTGGAGTAATCCTTGGGGATTGTGTCACTATTTAGTGTGATCCTTGGGGATTGTGTCACTATTCTGCGTGATCAATGGGCATTGTTTCAATATTGAGAGTGATCCTTGGAGAATTTGTCACTAATTTGAGTGATCCTTGTGAATTGTGTCACAGTTTAAAATGATCCTTGTGGATTGTGTCACTATTTAGAGTGATCCTTGTGGATTGTGCCACTATTTAGAGTGATCCTTGTGGATTGTGTCATTATTTAGAGTGATCCTTGGGGATTGTGTCACTATTTAGAGTGATCCTCGTGGATTGTGTCATTATTTAGAGTGATCCTTGGGGATTGTGTCACTATTTAGAGTGATCCTTGTGGATTGTGTCATTATTTAGAGTGATCCTTGGGGATTGTGTCACTATTTAGAGTGATCCTTGGGGATTGTGTCACTATTTAGAGTGTTCCTTGGGATTGTGTCACTATTTGGAGTGATCCTTGGGGATTGTGTCTCTATTGAGAGTGATCCTTGGGGTTGTGTCACTATTTAGAGTGATCCTTGTGGATTGTATCAGGAGGGTTGAGGGGGGAGGGAGAGGGATGAGGGGAGAGGGTTGAGGCGAGAGGGAGAGGGTTGAGGGTGAGGGAGAAGGTTGAGGGGGGAGGGAGATTGCTGAGGGGAGCGGGAGAGTGCTGAGGGGAGAGCGTGGGTGCTGAGGGGAGAGGTTTGAGAGTGAAGGGGAGAGGGAGAGTGCGGAGGGGAGAGGGAGAGTGTGGAGGGGAGAGGGAGAGTGTTGAGGGGGAGAGGGAGAGGGTTGAGGGGTGAGAGAGAGTGTTTAGGGAGTGGGAGAGTGCTGAGTGGGGAGGGATGAGAGTGGAGGTGAGAGGGAGAATGTTGAGGGGAGAGGGAGAGGGTTGAGGGGAGAGGGAGAGGGCTGAGGGCAGAGGGAGAGGGAAAGGGTTGAGGGGAGAGGGAAAGGGTAGAGGAGAGAGTGTTGAGGGGGAGGGAGAGGGTTGAGGGGAGAGGGAGAGTGTTGAGGGGAGAGGGAGAGTGTTGAGGGGGAGGGAGAGGGATGAGGGGAGAGGGTGGAGGGGAGAGGGAGATGGTTGAGGGGGGAGAGGGAGAGTGCTGAGGGGAGAGGGTGGGTGCTGAGGGGAGAGGTTTGAGAGTGAAGGGGAGAGGGACAGTGCGGAGGGGAGAGGGAGAGTATTGAGGGGTGAGGGAGAGGGTTGAGGGGTGAGGGAGAGGGTTGAGGGGAGAGGTTGAGGGTTGAGGGGAGAGGGGGAGAGTTGAGGGTGGAGGGAGAGGCTTGAGGGGAGAGGGAGAGGGTTGAGGGGAGAGGGTTGAGGGGAGTGGGAGAGGGTTGAGGGGAGAGGGAGAAGGTTGAGGGGAGAGGGTGAGGGCTGAGGGGTGAGGGACAGGGTTGAGGGGAGAGGGAGGGTGTTGAGGGGAGAGGGTTGAGGGGAGAGGGTTGAGGGAAGAGGGAGAGGGTTGAGGGGAGAGGGAAGGGTTGAGGGGAGAGGGAGAGTGTTGAGGGGAGAGGGTTGAGGGGAGAGGGAGAGGGTTCAGGGGAGAGGGAGGGGTTAGAGGGAGGGGGTTGAGGGGAGAGGGTTGAGGGGAGAGGGCTGAGGGGAGAGGGTTGAGGGGAGAGGGTTGAGGGGAGAGGGCTGAGGAGGGAGGGGGGAGGGTTGAGGGGAGAGGGCTGAGGAGGGAGGGGGAGGGTTGAGGGGTGAGGGAGAGGGTTGAGGGGCGAGGGTAGAGGGGAGAGGGCTGAGGAGGGAGGGGGGAGGGTTGAGGGGGTGAGGGAGAGGGTTGCGGGGAGTGGCTTGAGGGGAGAGGGAGAGGGCTGAGGGGTGAGGGGGGCGGGTTGAGGGGAGAGGGGAGAGGGCTGAGGGCTGAGGGGGGAGGGTTGAGGGGTGAGGAAATGGAATGCATTATTATTAACTGTCCTTTGGTTCAATGGCAAACACATTCCTGAATGACAGTTTATTGGTGTGAATAATGGACAGCTTGAAATTCCACCTCCTGTTTATAATAATGCTGATCATATCCGATAGGGTCTGGTGATTTTAATGATGAATTCAATAATTCTGTATTTGAGAACTTCCTGCAAATGGAATATCAGAAAAGCAGCATAATACATATTTCTGGGATTGAGTGCTCTGTGCTGTGTTGGGGCTTTGAGAATGTCACGTACTCGCTCCCGAAATGTATCTATAAAAACTCAGTGACTAACGTGTTGGTCTGGAAATGCAAAAGGTTTTTTCTTTACATGTTTGAACCTGACTCACTGAGGTTCTGGTTTTTGACAATGTCCATCCAGATATTTTCTCTGGGAGGATATTTGACACTTCAGTCACGGTTTCATACGGAGCCAAGAGTTAGTTTTGGAAAAGCTGATTTATGTCCCTCCTGCAGGCTCAGAGTTAGTTTAAAATTATTAATTCAGCAAAGGACCTGCTAAAACTGACCGCTCAAACAACACAATGGGAAACAAATGTTATTCAGTCGGTCTCGGGGGCAATAAACTCGCTGGTGTCCAGGGAATTGGAAAGCGTCACAAACAACAGATGGAGCAAGTTGGCGTCAGGCTGTTTAACCACAGAGGAGACAAAACCCAGATTGAAAATGCTCCTTTGTCAGCAAAGTTAAAGCTGCTGTTTTAAAGTGTATAATACAACACAATCTAGGAGCCCGTGCGGGAGACAGACACTGGGACAGAGAACTTCAAACACTGTTCATCAACTCACAGAGAGAAAAAAAATCAACAAATAATTAAACACCCACCTCACTCAAGAAAAGCGTTGAGCATTCTGCCGTTCCAGTCTCTCCACTGAATTTTCTGTATCTCAGTCTGCTTGCTGTATCTCAGCCGCTAACACACTCTCCGTTAATTTCCAAGGTTCAAACAATCCGACAACTTCTGACCCGATTTTCCTCATTGCAGTCTGTTCCCGTCTCCTGCACGGAATTAAACAGCGGCGTTTACCTGTGTGTCTGTTTCCAGGGAATCAGCTTCTTCATCCTGCAACAGAATGGTCCTGGAAACAAACAGTGTCGGTTTTAAGTGGATAGCAGGTGAGGATCCGCCCCTATTGACAAAGGAAGTTAGAACCATAGAACCATAGAAAATTACAGCTCAGAAACAGGCCTTTTGGCCCTTCTTGTCTGTGCCGAACCATTTTATGCCTAGTCCCACTGACCTGCACTTGGACCATATCCCTCCACACCCCTCTCATTCATGAACCCGTCCAAGTTTTTCTTAAATGTTAAAAGTGACCCCGCATTTACCACTTTATCCGGCAGCTCATTCCACACTCCCACCACTCTTTGCGTGAAGAAGTCCCCCCTAATATTCCCTTTAAACGTTTCTCCTTTCACCCTTAACCCATGCCCTCTGGTTTTTTTCTCCCCGAGCCTCAGCGGAAAAAGTCGAAGTCACTCTCCTTGTACTAGCGTTCAGGTGAAGAGCAGGTAATGTTTATTTTGACACTGAAATGTTTAAACATTACGTTTTGAATATGTTTAACACTTGTTTCAAATTCACTAAATTAAATTCTAATGCGAACAATTAAAATCCATCAAATTATCATTGGAACATCCTATCATTGTCCCTAGTTGAAAATGTAGCGACTGTTCCTTGGTAATATGTTTTTTAAAAAATATCTGAATCAGTTTGGAATGTATTCGAGGATTAGCGCCGTCCTACCACTCTCCCCTGTCCCCACCCCAAAATCCCCAACGCCCCCAACGCCCCCAACGCCCCCAATCCCCAACGCCCCCAATCCCCAACGCCCCCAATCCCCAACGCCATCACCTCTCTCTGAAAACAGAAACCAACAGGCTACTGACGCACTGAGAGTGGAAATTCGAACTCATCATCATTTTAAATAGTCTTATTCTCTGACGTTGCCCCAACTTCTTGATCCGCGCCTGTCCAAAAGAGGAAATATTACCTGAGAATTCTCCCTGCTCGATAGGAAAGTTTTATTTCGTTTATCGCTCGTTAATAATTTGTTTGATTGCAGAAACAAGGTGATGACATTAAATATCAGCAGAGGTTCGAGCGTTGGACAAATACATTCTGCTCCGACATTCCCATTTTTTTCATCTTACATCAAACATGTGTTCAGATTGTCGACAGTTTCGGATTTTTTTGGCCTTTCTTCATGCATTAAACCTACATCTGGAGAGAATATAAACTGAATATATTCTCTTATTGAAAACTTAATTCGATCCTTAATAACAACCTCTGATTCAAAGCTCCAATCTATTCCATTAGTCTGTTCCCAGTAACTCTCATAGATTTACAGAGTCAGTCAGCACATAAACAGTCCCTTCGGCCCATCATTTCCATGCTGGCCATCAATTACCAATCTGCAATCATCTCATTTACCAGCACTTGATCCGTATTGGATTATGCCTTGACTATTAAAGTGCTAGTCCAGGCGCCTGTTCCATATTCCCACCATTCTGTGTGTGAAATAACATTTCCTCATATCCCCTCTTAACCACTTTCCCCTCTCCATGTTCCCATGCCCACCTGCCAGAGACACATGAAGTAAAAGTTTACTTCATCGTCACTAGGAAGGCTTACGTTAACACTACAATTAATTACTGTGTAATTCCCCTAGTCGCCACACTCCGGCGCCTGATCGGGTCAATGAACTTAACCAGCACGTCTTTCTGACTGTGGGGAGAAACTGGAGCACTCGGAGGAAACCCAGGCAGTCACGGGGAGAACGTGCTAACTCGACAGATACAGTGACAAACGCCAGGAATCTGAGCGGATTCCTTGGTGCTGTGACACAGCAGTGCTAACCACTGTGCCACGCTTCTGCCATTGGGAGAGATTCTGACAACATACCGTGTCTACCTTTCTGATAATTTTGTGTATCTCTATGAAGTTTTCCCTCAGCCTCCGTGCCTCCAGTGAAAGTGAACCCCGATTACCCTGTCTCTCCATAATGGCTGCAATTTCCCGTTCCAGACAACTCCTTGCTGAACCTCACTCTGAGCCCTCTCCAGTGGAATTATTCCATCCAAGAGTTTGGCGACCAGACTTTACACAATATTCCATCTGTGGATTAACTAATGATCTGAGATGGGCCTGGACCCCACTGCTCCTATAGCCTGTGTCTTGGATAATGAAGGCAAGCATTCAGTATGTCTTCTAAACTAACATATCTAGCAGCACCGGCTCCATCAGGGATCAAGGGACTTGCACCCCAGGTTCACGTTAGTCCTCAGTACTCCCTGCTGCCATTCTTGAATAAAGGGATCACATTAGATATCCCACGGTCACTTCGGCGAAGATGTCGATATCTCCCTCAGTGTGTCCCTGCAATCTCCTTCCGTGACTGCCACAGAAGACTGAGGTATAATTGCTTCAGGCCCTGGGGGTTTATGCACCAATATTCCCGCTAACACATCCAATCCCTCCTTCTTATTGATCTTAACGTGTTCTTGAATCTTACTGTTCCTGCTGAAATCTCCAGGTTTAAAATGTTTCCCCTCTGTGTATAAAGATGAAAAAATAATGTTCGGCCTCAACCACGTCCTCTGACTCCTCGCACAGAGGTTCCTTTGTGCTCTGATGGGCCCCACTTTTCCCTGGTCATCCTCTCGCACCCAACATACTGAGAAAATGCCTTGCGGTTTTCCTTAGTGTGGTCTGCCAATTATATGTTGTGGCCCCTCTTTTCCCTCCTGATTGGTTTTTCAGCAGCTTGCTGAGACCCTCCCTCATTTTCCGTGCTCTGCACATACCACTTACTCCTTTTCCTCCCTTTTATGGAACCCTCGATACCTCTTGACTTCCAGGATTCCCTGGACTTGCCAAACTTACTCTTCACTCTGAGAGAAAACCAACAGGCCCTGCATTCTCACTCTGGCACTTTAATAGACATCCATTTTCCAAATATATATTGACCTGTAGGGAACTGATCCCAGTCTAAGTTTGCTGGAAACTGTCTTATGATATTGAAATCGTCTTTCCCCCAATTCAAGTACTTGTTCACTGAACTCTCTTTATTCCTTTCCATATAACTGAGAAGCTGAGAGATTTCTGGCCATTGTTCCAAAAATGCCCGCCTCCTGACACTGCGACCAATTGCCTGGCTTCTTTCCCTTTGATTAGGTCTGGGACAGCACTTGCCCCATTCCAAACTGATTCAGATATTAAAAAAATATATATTACCAGTGAACAGTCGTTACATATTCAACAAGGGACAATGATAGGATGTTCCAATGATAATTGGATGGATTTTAGTTGTTCGCATTAGAATTTAATATAATGAATTTGAAACAAGTGTTAAATGTATTCAAAACGTAATGTTTAAACATTTCAGTGTCAACGTAAGCATTTCCTGCTCTTCACCTGAACGCTTGTATAAGGAGAGGGAGAAAGACACTAGTAGGTGTGGTATATAGGCCCCCAAATAATAATGTTGAGGTAGGGAGGGCTATAAACAAGCAGATAAGGGATGCGTGTAAAAACGGAACGGCAATAATCATGGGGGACTTCAACATGCACATTGACTGGCAGACTCAAGTCGGTAAGGGTGGAATGGAGGAAGAGTTCTTAGAATGCTGTCGGGATAGTTTCCTTGAACAGCATGTTACGGAACCGACGAGGGAACGAGCTATTTTGGATCTGGTATTGTGTAACGAGGTAGGTAGAATTAAGGATCTTATTGTGAAGGACCCTCTTGGGTCTAGTGACCACAATATGGTCGAATTTATGATTCAGATGGAAGAGGAGAAAGTTTGGTCCCAAACCAGTGTCCTCTGTTTGAACAGAGGGAAATATGGTAGGATGAGGGATGAATTGGCTAAGGTAGACTGGGAGAGCAGGCTGGCAGGTAGGATAGCTGAGGAACAGTGGAGGATTTTTAAGGAGATCCTTTTCAGTTCTCAGCAAAAATATATTCCAGCAAAAAACAAGGATTGTAAGAAAAGGGAGAACCAGCCGTGGATAACGAAGGAAATAAAGGAGAGTATTAAAATAAAAACAGCTGCGTACAGAGTGGCCAAAAATAGTGGAGAAACAAGTGATTGGGAAAAATTTAAGAAACAACAAAGAGAGACTAAGAAAGCGATAAAGAAAGGAAGGATAGACTATGAAGCTAGGCTAGCAATTAATATAAAAAATGATAGTAAAAGTTTTTATAAATATATAAAAAGGAATAGAGTGGCTAGAGTGAATGTTGGACCCTTGGAGGACGAGAGGGGGGAGTTAATAGTGGGAAATGAGGATATGGCTGAGTCTTTAAATAAGTTTTTTGTGTCGGTCTTCACGGTGGAGGACACAAATAGTTTGCCAAATATTAACGATAGAGGGTTGGCAGCAGGAGAAATACTTAATACAATTAATGTTACCAGAGAGGCAGTGCTGGGTAGACTAATGGGACTGAAGGTGGATAAGTCCCCGGGTCCGGATGGAATGCATCCCAGGGTATTGAAAGAAATGTCAGAGGTAATAGTGGATGCGTTAGTGATTATTTATCAAAACTCGTTGCATTCTGGGGTAGTGCCGGTTGATTGGAAAACGGCTAATGTTACGCCGCTGTTTAAAAAAGGAAGGAGACAAAAGGCGGGTAACTATAGGCCGGTCAGCTTAACGTCTGTAGTAGGGAAAATGCTGGAATCCATTATTAAAGAGGAGATAGCAGGGCATCTGGATAGAAATGGTTCGATCAATCAGACGCAGCATGGATTCATGAGGGGAAAGTCGTGCTTGACGAACATGTTGGATTTTTATGAAGATGTGACTAGGGCGGTTGATGGAGGAGAACCGTTGGATGCGGTGTTTTTGGATTTCCAAAAGGCGTTTGATAAGGTGCCCCATAAAAGGCTACTGAAGAAGATTAGGGCACACGGAGTTGGGGGTAGTGTGTTAAAGTGGATTGGAGACTGGCTATCCGACAGGAAGCAAAGAGTCGGAATAAATGGGTGTTTTTCCGGTTGGAGGAAGGTAACTAGTGGCGTGCCGCAGGGATCGGTACTCGGGCCGCAACTATTTACCATTTATATAGATGATCTGGAGGAGGGGACGGAGTGTAGGGTAACGAAGTTTGCAGACGACACAAAGATAAGTGGAAAAGTGAATCGTGTGGAGGACGGCGAAGATCTGCAGAGAGATTTGGACAGGCTGAGTGAGTGGGCGAGGATATGGCAAATGGAGTATAACGTTGAGAAATGCGAGGTTATACACTTTGGAGGAAATAATAACAAATGGGATTACTATCTCAATGGAAACAAATTAAAACATGCTACCGTGCAAAGGGACCTGGGGGTCCTTGTGCATGAGACGCAAAAGCCCAGTCTGCAGGTACAACAGGTGATCAAGAAGGCAAATGGGATGTTGGCCTATATTGCGAAGGGGATAGAATATAAAAGCAGGGATGTCTTGATGCACCTGTACAGGGCATTGGTGAGGCCGCAGCTGGAATACTGTGTGCAGTATTGGTCCCCTTATATGAGGAAGGATATATTGGCATTGGAGGGAGTGCAGAGAAGGTTCACCAGGTTGATACCTGAGATGAGGGGTTTGGATTATGAGGAGAGGCTGAGGAGATTGGGTTTGTACTCGTTGGAGTTTAGAAGGATGAGGGGGGATCTTATGGAGACTTATAAGATAATGCGGGGGCTGGATAGGGTGGAGGCGGAGAGAATCTTTCCACTTAGTAAGGAAGTTAAAACTAGAGGACACAGCCTCAAAATAAAGGGGGGTCGGTTTAAGACAGAGTTGAGGAGGAACTTCTTCTCCCAGAGGGTGGTGAATCTCTGGAATTCTCTGCCCACTGAGGTGGTGGAGGCTACCTCGCTGAATATGTTTAAAGCGCGGATGGATGGATTCCTGATCGGTAAGGGAATTAAGGGTTATGGGGATCAGGCGGGTAAGTGGTACTGATCCACGTCAGATCAGCCATGATCTTATTGAATGGCGGGGCAGGCTCGAGGGGCTAGATGGCCTACTCCTGCTCCTATTTCTTATGTTCTTATGAGAGTGACTTCAACTCCCTTTGTCAATAGGGGCGGATCCTCACCTGCTATCCATTTAAAATCGGCACTGTTTGTTTCCAGGACCATCCTGCTGCAGGATGAAGAATCTGATTCCCCAGAAAACAGACACACAGGTAAACGCCGCTGTTTGTTTCCAGGACCATCCTGCTACAGGATGTCGGACCTGCTTTCCCAGCAAACAGACACAACGGTAAACGCAATTCAGGTTCAATTCAGAGCATTAGACATGGTCCCATAATTCACCTTCAGACTACATCACCCACAAGATTGCGCCCATCAAACACTTACAAGGATAAGCTCCCTCGACATTGTCCACCAACTGCAATGAGTGCAGAGGTAGCACAGGCTGAGATACAAAGATATTGTCCTTCTGCACAGTCCAAACACTAAACTTCAGTGCAGTTGTAGTAAAGTCTCTCAAACTCCAAATCACCCTGAGTGAGCAGTATGTACACTGCACCCCTCTGAGTCTCTGTCATCTTTAAATCTCTGTCTCTCCATTGAAATATTCATGTGGGAAAACTATCCATTGTGCCAGTCTCCATCTTCATTTTTTGTTTCAGATCATTTTCAAGCTGCCTTTCCCCCGTTGGCCGTGTTCCTTTAATTCTCAAAGCCGGATTTTGACACAAGGCCCTAAAATCCTTGCAACCAGTCGCCATAATACAGGGACTGGAAAGAGAAGCCGGAACGGATCTCACTGAGGTTTGGCCATATCCATTTTTATAAGATGATGCGACAGCGTGGCGACTCTTTGCGAGCTCTGCACGATATGATTAGAATGGATAACCCGCAAAACAATACTTCACATCAACCAATCAGATCAGTGACCACCCTTGCAGCACATGTTCAGAAGTGGAGGTGTTCGCTGATATCTGTACAATCTTCAGCATGATTTGTGAATCATTAGATGCTGAAACAGTGCGTGTCCAAATGCAGAATGACCAGACCAGTTTCCAGGTCTGGTAGTCACTTCAGAAACAGAATCCGTGCGAGAAAATCAACAAAGATTAAACACTCACCTCAACCAACAGAAGAGTGGAACATTCTGCTTTCCCGGTCTGGACACTGAATCCTCTGAATCTCAATCTGTGTGTAATGCCTCAGCCGCTGGTGCACTCTCCCTTAATGTCCAAGGTTCAAACAATCCGACAGTTCATGACACGGTTTTCCAGAGTTCTGTCTTTTGCCGCCATCTGAAGCAGCGGCGTTTACCTGCCTGGCTGTTTGCAGAATGACCATCATCTTCATCCTGCAGCAGATTTGTCCTGGAAACAAATAAACATCGACTTTCAGCACAGCGGACAGCAGGTGGGGATCCGGCCCTATTGAAAATGGAAGGTGAAAACATACCAAAACAGCTATGATTCAGGACAAGAGCAAGTTTAAACATAGAAACATAGGAGATAGCAGCAGGAGGAGGCCTTTTGTCCCTTCGAGCCTGCTACGCATTTCATTTCGATCATGGCTGTTCATCCAACTCAATAGTCTAAATCTCTCTTTAGTGCTTATTCAGATAGATTTAGAGAAAAGTTCACTGCATTTCTGTTATAAGAACTGTTTCCTTTAACTTGCAAATGTTCTTAATAACACTAAGTTTGAACCTCCGAACAAGTCCGTGTCCTTTGATTGTCTCGCAGCAGCACCTGGGTAAAGGCGTTTTTCAGCAACAAACTGGTGGAAAGTCTGTCTGTGAGTTGCCACTGACAACACATGTTTCCAGAATCTGAACAAATCTGGATTCTGTGTCGGCGAAAGGCAGTTCTTCCCCCGTTCTTTAAACAGGAATTAAATCACATCACAACAAAATAACACAGAAAGCTGGACCTTCAAAAACAGGTCAAACCAAATCCGCCGATACAGCAACACAGAAAGCGATTCTGTTCCAGGATCAGTCAACAGACCTGGGAATAAAAATAGATGCAAAAGGATGTCAGGTGGTTCAAATGGGTGTCCATGGACTGGTGGAAGGGGTTTCAGTGGAACGAATAAACACACACAAGATTGGAAGGCAGGTGATGGGATAGGCGAAGGCAGACATTTCACCAACATGTGAGTGACAAAACACTTCGATGAACACGTCTTCAGAAAATGTCCATAATCCTCCATTACAAACAATACACGTTCAAATGGAATGCATTATTATTAACTGTCCTTTGGTTCAATGGCAAACACATTCCTGAATGACAGTTTATTGGTGCGAATAATGGACAGCTTGAAATGCCACCTCCTGTTTATAATAATGCTGATCATATCCGATAGGGCCTGGTGATTTTAATGATGAATTCAATTATTCTGTATTTGAGAACTTCCTGCAAATGGAATATCAGAAAAGCAGCATAATACATATTTCTGGGATTGAGTGCACTGTGCTGTGTTGGGGCTTTGAGAAAGTCACATACTCGCTCCCGCCGAAATGTATCTATAAAAACTCAGTGACTAACGTGTTGGTCTGGAAATGCAAAAGGTTTTTTCTTTACATGTTTGAACCTGACTCACTGAGGTTCTGGTTTTTGACAATGTCCCTCCAGCTATTTTCTCTGGGAGGATATTTGACACTTCAGTCACGGTTTCATACGGAGCCAAGAGTTAGTTTTGGAAAAGCTGATTTATTTCCCTCCTGAAGTCTCAGAGTTAGTTTAAAATTATTAATTCAGCAAAGGACCTGCTAAAACTGACCGCTCAAACAACACAATGTGAAACAAATGTTATTCAGTCGGTCTCGGGGGCAATAAACTCGCTGGTGTCCAGGGAATTGGAAAGCGTCATAAACAACAGATGGAGCAAGTTGGCGTCAGGCTGTTTAACCACAGAGGAGACACAACCCAGATTGAAAATGCTCCTTTGTCAGCAAAGTTAAAGCTGCTGTTATAAAGTGTATAATACAACACAATCTAGGAGCCCGTGCGGGAGACAGACACTGGGGCAGAGAACTTCAAACCCTGTTCATCAACTCACAGAGAGAAAAAAAATCAACAAATAATTAAACACCCACCTCACTCAAGAAAAGCGTTGAGCATTCTGCCGTTGCGGTCTCTCCACTGGACTTTTTGTATTTCAGTCTGCTTGCTGTATCTCAGCCGCTAACACACTCTCCTTTAGCTTGGAAGGTTCAAACAATGTGGTTGCAGGGATGGTGCAGGAGGGAGGGTTTCAGCTACGTGGATAATTGGAACACATTCTGGGGAAGGTGGGACCTGTACAAACAGGACGGGGTGCACCTGAACCAGAGGGGCACCAATATCCTGGGAGGGAAATTTGCTATGGCTCTTCAGGGGGGTTTAAACTAATTTGTCCAGGGGGTGGGAAAAGGAGTGGTAGTCTGGTAGTCAGTGTTGAGGGTAGTGAGGTATTGGGGAAGGTATCAGGGTCAAGGGTGGATACCAGTCGACAGGAAGGCGGGTTGAAGTGTGTCCACTTCAATGCAAGGAGCATCCGGAACAAGGTAGATGAACTTGGGGCGTGGATTGGTACTTGGGACTACGATGTTGTGGCCATTACGGAGACATGGGTAGAACAAGGACAGGAATAGTTGGACGTTCGGGGTATAGATGTTTCAGTAAGTGTAGGGAAGCTGGTAAAAGAGGTGGAGGAGTAGCATTGTTAATCAAGGATATTTTAACGGCTGCAGAAAGGCACTTCGAGGGGGATCTGTATACTGAGGTAATATGGGCTGAAGTTAGAAATAGGAAAGGAGCGGTCAAGTTGTTAGGAGTTTACTATAGGCCCCCAAATAGTAATAGAGATGTGGAGGAAGAAATTGCTAAGCAGATTATGGATAGGTGTGGGGGTCACAGGGTCGTTGTCATGGGGGACTTTAACTTTCCAAATATTGATTGGAACCTTTGTAGGTCGAATAGTTCAGATGGGGCAGTTTTTGTGCAGTGTGTGCAGGAGGTTTTCCTGACACAATATGTGGATAGGCCGAAAAAAGGTGAGGCCACAGTGGATTTGGTAGTGCATACACACAGGGACACAGAGAGATAGAATCTCAGATACACACAGGGACACAGAGAGAGAATCACAGATACACACAGGGACACACAGAGAGAATCACAGATACACACAGGGACACACAGAGAGAATCACAGCACACACAGGGACACAGAGAGAGAATCACAGATACACCATAGAACCATAGAAAATTACAGTTCAGAAACAGGCCTTTTGGCCCTTCTTGTCTGTGCCGAACCATTTTATGCCTAGTCCCACTGACCTGCACTTGGACCATATCCCTCCACACCCCTCTCATCCATGAACCCGTCCAAGTTTTTCTTAAATGTTAAAAGTTCCCACTTTATCTGGCAGCTCATTCCACACTCCCACCACTCTCTGCGTGAAGAATCACCCCCTAATATTCCCTTTAAACTTTTCTCCTTTCACCCTTAACCCATGCCCTCTGGTTTCTTTCTCCCCGAGCCTGAGAGGAAAAAGCCTGCTTGCATTCACTCTATCTATGCCCATCAAAATCTTATACACCACTATCAAATCTCCCCTCAATCTTCTACGCTCCAGGGAATAAAGTCCCAACCTATTCAATCTCTCTCTGTAACTCAGCTTCTCAAGTCCCGGCAACATCCTTGTGAACCTTCTCTGCACTCTTTCAATCTTATTTACATCCTTCCTGTAACTAGGTGACCAAAACTGTACACAATACTCAAAATTCGGCCTCACCAATGCCTTATATAACCTTACCATAACACTCCAAAATCTATACTCGATACTCCGATTTATAAAGGCCAATGTACCAAAGGCACTCTTTACGACCCTTTCCACCTCTGACGTCACTTTTAGGGAGTTCTGTACCTGTATTCCCAGATCCCTCTGTTCAACTGCACTCTTCAGAGTCCTACCATTTATCCTGTATCTTCTACTTTGATTTGTCCTTCCAAAGTGCAATATCTCACACTTGTCTGCGTTAAATTCCATTTGCCATTTTTCAGCCCATTTTTCTAGTTGGTCCAATTCCCTCTGCAAGCTTTGAAAACCTTCCTCACTGTCCACTACACCTCCAATCTTTGTATCATCAGCAAACTTGCTGATCCAATTGACCACATTATCATCCAGATCATTGATATAGATGACAAACAACAATGGACCCAACACCGATCCCTGCGGCACACCACGAGTCACAGGCCTCCACTCAGAGAAGCAATCCTCCACAACCACTCTCTGGCTTCTTCCATAGAGCCAGTGTCTTATCCAATTTACTATCTCCCCATGTATACCCAGCGACTGAACCTTCCTAACTAACCTCCCATGAGGGACCTTGTCAAAGGCCTTGCTGAAATCCAGGTAGACAACATTCACCGTCTTCCCTTCGTCCACTTGGGAAATAGGTTAACAAGTAGGGTCACTAGGGTGGCCATCTCTGGGCTGCTCCCAATGCCTCGTGCCAGTGAGGCTAAGAATAGGGAGTTGGTACAAATGAATGCCTGGCTAAAGGACTGGTCCAGGAGGGAGGGCTTCATTTTCATAGACCAATGGGAGGTTTTCAGGAGAGGATGGCACCTGTACAAGAGGGAGGGGTCACAACTAAGTTGGAAGGGCACACATATCCTGGCTGGGAGCTTTGCTAGTGCAGTTCGGGGGGGTTTAAACTAGTATGGCAGGGGGGTGGGGATCAAAATATTAGGTCTACAAGTGTGGAGGCTGGGGACGAGCTTGGGGCTGGGACAAGGCTGGCAAAGAAGAAGAGCACTCTGGGGGAGGACGACCTCACTGGGCCTGGAGGTCTGGGGTGCTTATACTTCAATGCAAGGAGCGTAGCAGGTAAGACAGACGAACTTGGTGCCTTAATGCGCACGAGGGATTTGGATGTGGTTGCGGTGACAGAGACTTGGTTGAAAGAGGGACAGGACTGGCAGCTGAATATTCCAGGGTACAAGTGTTTTAGGCGAGACAGAGGAGGGGCCAAAAGAGGTGGGGGAGTAGCGGTATTCGTTGGAGAGCATATTACAGCGGTGCAGAGGGAGGACAATTCAGAGGGGTCGTGTAACGAGTCACTCTGGGTGGAGCTTAGAAACAGGAAGGGCGCAGTCACTATGTTGGGGGTGGACTACAGGCCCCCCAACAGCCCAAAGGAAGTGGAAGAATGGATATGTCAGGAGATACTGGATAGGTGCAGGAAAAATAGGGTTGTTGTAGTGGGAGACTTCAATTTCCCTGGTATAGACTGGAAATCGCTGAGGGCAGGGACTCTGGATGGGGAGGAATTCATAAAATGTGTACAGGAGGGTTCGTTGGAACAATATGTAGACAGCCCGACTAGAGAGGGGGCTATACTGGACCTGGTACTGGGGAATGAGCCCGGTCAGGTCTTCAAAGTTTTGGTAGGGGAACATGTGGCAAATAGTGACCACAATTCTGTTAGCTTTAGGATAGTGATGGAAAAGGATGAGTGGTGTCCCAAGGGTAAGGTGTTGGATTGGGGGAAGGCTAACCTTAGTGGGATCAGGCAGAAATTGGCAGCTCTTGATTGGGAGAGGCTGTTTGAGGGTAAATCCACATCTGGTATGTGGCAGTCTTTTAAGGAACGGTTGTTAGGGCTACAGGACAAGCATGTGCCTGTAAAAAAGGATAGGAAGGGTAGGATTAGAGAACCGTGGATAACCAGGGAAATTGAGGGACTGGTCAAAAAGAAAAGAGAGGCGTATGTTAGGTCCAAGCAGCTAAAAACGGAGGGAGCTCTGGAGGAGTACACAGAAAGTAGGAAAGTACTCAAACGGGGAATTAGAAGAGCAAAAAGGGGTCACGAAATGTTCTTGGCAGACAGGATTAAGGAGAATCCCAAGGCATTTTATTCATACGTAAGGAACAAAAGGGTTGTTAGGTAAAAAATCGGACCTCTCAGGGACAAAAGTGGGAACTTATGCTTGGAGCCCAAAGAAGTAGGGGAGATCCTAAATGAATACTTTGCGTCGGTATTCACAAAGGAGAGGGATGTGTTGACTGGGAGTATCTCGGAGGGGAGTGTTGAACCGTTGGAGAAAATCTCAATTACAAAGGAGGAAGTGTTAGGTTTGTTAGAGAATATAAAGACTGACAAATCCCCAGGGCCTGATGTAATCTATCCAAGGCTGCTCAGGGAGACGAGAGGTGAAATCGTTGGGCCTCTGACGCAAATCTTTGTCTCGTCACTGGACGCAGGTGAGGTCCCAGAGGATTGGAGGATAGCTAATGTGGTCCCGTTATTTAAGAAGGGTAGGAAGGATAACCTGGGTAATTATAGGCCGGTGAGCTTGACGTCCGTGGTGGGGAAGTTGTTGGAAAAGATTCTTAGAGATAGGATGTATGCGCATTTAGAAAGGAATAAACTCCTTAACGATAGTCAGCATGGTTTTGTGAGAGGGAGGTCATGCCTCACTAACCTGGTGGTGTTTTTTGAAGAAGTGACCAGAATGGTTGACGAAGGAAGGGCCGTGGATGTTGTCTATATGGACTTTAGTAAAGCGTTTGACAAAGTCCCTCATGGTAGGCTAGTGAAAAAGTTTGGATCTCATGGGATAAAGGGGGAGGTGGCGAGATGGGTGGAGAACTGGCTTGGTCATAGAAGACAGAGGGTGGTAGTGGAAGGGTCTTTTTCCGGCTGGAGGCCTGTGACTAGTGGTGTTCCGCAGCGCTCTGTATTGGGACCTCTGCTGTTTGTGATTTATATAAATGATCTGGAAGAAGGAGTAACTGGGGTGATCAGTAAGTTTGTGGACGACACAAAACTGGCAGGACTTGCAGATAGTGAGGAACATTGTCAGAGGCGACAGAAGGATATAGATAGGCTGGAAATTTGGGGAAGGAAATGGCAGATGGAGTTCAATCCTGATAAATGCGAAGTGATGCATATTGGTGGGAATAATGTAGGGAGGAGCTACACGATAAATGGAAGAACCATAAAGGGTGTAGAGACGCAGAGGGACCTGGGTGTGCAAGTCCACAGATCTTTGAAGGTGACGTCACAGGTGGAGAAGGTGGTGAAGAAGGCATATGGCATGCTTGCCTTTATAGGACGGGGCATAGAGTATAAAAGTTGGGGTCTGATGTTGCAGATGTATAGAACGTTGGTTCGGCCGCATTTGGAATACTGCGTCCAGTTCTGGTCGCCACACTACCAGAAGGACGTGGAGGCTTTGGAGCGAGTACAGAGGAGGTTTACCAGGATGTTGCCTGGTATGGAGGGGCTTGGTTATGAGGAGAGATTGGGGAAACTGGGGTTGTTCTCCTTGGAAAGACGGAGGATGAGGGGAGACTTAATAGAGGTGTATAAAATTATGAAAGGCATGGATAGGGTGAACGGTGGGAAGCTTTTCCCCGGGTCGGTGGTGACGTTCACGAGGGGTCATAGGTTCAAGGTGAAGGGGGGGAGGTTTAACACAGATATCAGAAGGACATATTTCACACAGAGGGTCGTGGGGGCCTGGAATGTGTTGCCGGGCAAGGTGGTGGAGGCGGACACACTGGGAACGTTTAAGACTTATCTAGACAGCTATATGAACGGAGTGGGAATGGAGGGATACAAAAGAGTGGTCTAGTTTGGACCAGGGAGCGGCGCGGGCTAATTGTTCCTTGTTTCTCGCTTTAAGGCTTCATTCTATGATCATCTTGCTGGTGCCAGTACAGAGCGAGACTGCGGATAGTTGGGAACCTGTCTCGGGGGCAGGGAATTCATATGGTGTTCGTGGAAGTGGAAATGAATAGGGTTGGGAAGCATTTTCCGATCAGGGCCATTGTGATCTCCTGGACTCGTTTCGATCGCCTCAGGGGGTCGGAGAGGAATTTCCCAGATTTTTTTTCCCCATATTGGCCCTGGGGTTTTTCACTCTGGGTTTTCGCCTCTCCCTGGAGATCACATGGTCTGGAATGGGGGGCGGGGGGTGGGGGTGAGTTAATAGGTTGTGATGAACAAAGCATCGTAGCTGTGAGGGACAGCTCGGTGGATAGGATATTAGGATGTAGATAGGCTGGAAAATTGGGCGGGGATCCTGGATTCAGGATTCAATCCTGGACCGGGGAGCGGCGCGGGCTTGGAGGGCCGAAGGGCCTGTTCCTGTGCTGTATTGTTCTTTGTTTGTTCTTTGTTTGTACATGAATAATGGTTGGAATGCGAATACTTACAACTAATCAAGTCTTTAAGAAACAAAACAATGGGAGTGGAGAGAGCATCAAGACAGGCTAAAAAGATGTGTATTGTCTCCAGACAAGACAGCCAGTGAAACTCTGCAGGTCCACGCAACTGTGGGAGTTACAAATAGTGTGACATGAATCCAATATCCCGGTTGAGGCCGTCCTCGTGTGTGCGGAACTTGGCTATCAGTTTCTGCTCAGCGACTCTGCGCTGTCGTGTGTCGCGAAGACGCTGCGACAACGGGTGAATGAACACCGCTCGACAATCACCAGGCAAGACTGTTCTCTTCCTGTTGGGGAGCACTTCAGCGGTCACGGGCATTCGGCCTCTGATATTCGGGTAAGCGTTCTCCAAGGTGGCCTTCGCGACACACGACAGCGCAGAGTCGCTGAGCAGAAACTGATAGCCAAGTTCCGCATACACGAGGACGGCCTCAACCGCGATATTGGGTTCATGTCACACTATTTGTAACTCCCACAGTTGCGTGGACCTGCAGAGTTTCACTGGCTGTCTTGTTTCTTAAAGACTTGATTAGTTGTGGGTATTCGCATTCCAACCATTATTCATGTAAATTGAGTCTGTGTCTTTATAAGCTCTGTTTGTGAACAAAATTCCCACTCACCTGAAGAAGCGGCTTAGAGCTTCGAAAGCTTGTGTGGCTTTTGCTACCAAATAAACCTGTTGGACTTTAACCTGGTGTTGTTAAACTTCTTACAATAATATAAAACAGACTTAGATACCATCTGAGTCATGAGCGCAAATCAGGCCTCTAAACTGTCTTCTGAACAGAAATTGAGTTTAGCCACGCCAGGTCAATACCTCTGCCCTCACTTTTTATTCCCCTCTCATCCATACCCGCACCCACGTTTCAAGAATTCAGTATTCGTAAATTGAAAGATAGTGGAAAGGGCAAATGCCTCAGCCACATTAAATGGACTGCAGTTGCTGAAGAAGACAGCATGACACCACTTTTTCTAGGGCAGTTAGGGATGGACAGGAGTGCGATAAGAACTCGAGAACCCTGAGTGAGATGTTGCTTTGGAGGGTCGGTGCAGAATCGATGGGCCGAATGACCTCCTTCTGCACTGTATGAATTCTGTGATTGCCGAAATATAGAGGAAGCTCGTTATTCGGGAATGTATATGAATCACTCTGCAATTAGAGCAGAGCAGTATTCGGTTTTCTTTTCAGAAATCTCAGCGCTGTCGAAGCCAATGGCTTCTCTTCCTCAGTTATTATAAATTGTGCTGTGCCCGGCAGTGATCCAGCCATTCCCTTTTGCCTGTAGGAGGAACCTGAGCAGTGAGTCCAGAGGCGCATTAAGTCAACCTTCCTGTCGCCCAATTAAATATTGCAACAAATTTATTATTGCAAAAGTAATGTAATCAGTAATGGATTATTATAGTCATTCAAGGAATATTGTATTTGTTTTCGTCCAGAAATTGTTGCAATGTTGCAGCAAAATGGGCAGGAATGCGTCCCTGTTATTAAGTCGCGACATTATTAATAAGAGTGTACGGGAATACCAAATAGGAGCAGTGATCTGTTATTCACTTCCTCGACACTGCACCGCTATTCTATAAGACAATGTCTGGCTTATTCGTATTTAGATATATGCATTACGACCTCCACTCAATAACGTTTGATCCCTTTGTCCAATAATCATCTATCGAACTGTCTTAAAAAGAAAGCTCCGCATTTGTCCGCTGCCTTCTGAGGCAGACCGCGTATTATTTGTGGATAAGACATTAATTTCCCGAATTATCAGGGTTTGTACCTGAACAGATTACTGCAAAACCTTGCTGGTGTCCACAACCTTCTCGACCAATCACAGGCCCTGACCCTGGACCAAAGTAAGAGATAAGCGGCATCGCTGTGACAGAACCACAATCCAACAGCTGGCAAACAGCTTCCGCCTCAGGTGACGACCATGCCTCATCTTTGCAAACTGTTCCCAGTTTCCATTCCAATAAATCTCCAGCCTCCCAGCACAGGGATCGCTTCCATTCAGCAGCCTGGGCAGTGTACTTCCTGAGAAATATGTTTGGATAAACATAATTCTGAAACTATTTTCGCTGAAAAATTCGAGAAAATGTCGGCAAAACTCAACATTAATCCCACATCGCTATTGATCAACGTCACATGGCACATTTAATCGCATGAACTCTATTGTCCCCCTGTGTGGGAAAGTGCTGGAGATATCAGTTTTAACGTAGTTGCTATTATATTCATTATTTTTTACATATCACTCTATGTTGCCTTGCTTTCTTTTCAAGAATGAAAATGTCACTGAAATGCTGCAGTCTAACCATTTCTACGAAATAAAATGCGTATTGAATTACATCACAAATAATATTTGGCCAATTAATATTAATTATTTTTAATTATGCCAACGGAAGCTTGGCCTTTTATCATTCCGACTCATGCTTAATAAACTGTCCGAATTCAACATTTCAACTGTACATTCCTGTCACCTGGCTGTGTTTGTGGAACCTGATGAGATTTCAAATTAGGAAGTTATTGCAAACAAGGGAATCCCATCAAAATCAGTTTAAGAATTGGCCATCTCTATTCTGTGGGACAATTGGTCATTCTGTTCACACCCCGAGAATATGCAGTCGAGAGAAATTGGAAGGATTTGGATGGGACATTCGGAATCTGCCAAATCAACGCGAAATCGGATAGGTACCTGAAGACATTCAGTTGGGACAATGGAAGCTGGCTGTGCAAAAGATTTATGGATTGTCAGCTTCGGTTAATTTGGCTATGTGCTTAAAGAGAGACTTACGAATGTTCGTAAACATTTCACTGGAAATATATTCGTAAAATGCACAAGCAGTTGATCAGCAAACGTCATTTCCGTTTACGTAGGAACAACCCACTTGTTATACATTTTGTAAATCGCCAATGAATCAACTGTGAGTGAGACCGGGAGAGCAATGTGGGTCAGGGACACTGATGAATTATGATTTCTTTCTCAACCTGTCACAGGGACGTGTCTGTGTTTCTTATGACCAATCTGTGTTTCCATCTCTGAGAGCACGGCATAAATATTCAAATGCGAATCAATATATCATGAAATATGCATCTTACTATGTCTCTTCATTCTCAGCTACCGATACCAACTGCTGACCCATTGGAGCTCAGAAACTTCCTTGGCCTACTTCACCTTCATGTACCCGACCAGACGCACCACAAACGGCCAATGCAACCAAGAGCCTTTTGGTTGATCAATGCCTGGTAGCGGCTGCTGGCTTTGCGAATGGGAATTTAAACTGTGATTGTGACATTCCCCGCAATCTAGATCAGTGGCTGTGGCTTTCGGAAAAACTTCACTGGACGATGTGATGAGCGGTAAAGGGCAAATATTCATGTACTGCTTATAGAGGGGTCTGTACATTGTAATATGAATGCAACATGAGTATGCACTGACAAATTGGACAAGGACTTTCATTCCATTTCTGGTGACGGGCAGTTTCAGGTTAGTTCCCTCGTCGTCGGGACAAAAAAGATAGAGATAGCAGAAAAATAAATACCTGAGCAGATGACAGAGGCATCATCGGAATGTGACCAGGGATATCGCGACCATCTACCTGACTTACATTCCCGCAGGGCGTTTTCGTTCCCTCTGCACTGAATATTATAGGTCACAATGTATCCGGATCCTTTGCCAAAGTAAGCCCCACGGGGTGCAGAGAGTGCAGTCATACAGCCCAGCTCTCGACACACAACAGCAGCATCTTCCAGGTCCCAGTAAGAATCATGCACTGTCCCCCATTGCCTGTTATGGCGAATCTCCACTCTCCCAGCGCACTCATTGTTCCCGTCTACCAGTCACAGGTTTTCTGTACAGTAGAGAAATTATAACAACTTGCAAAATCAATTGAACCCCCAGTCTCCCAGCACAGGCACGAAACATTCACGATTACAATGAAGAATGAATCTGCCAGTTGCACTCCCTCATGCACCCATTAAACAAGCCGATTAATTGGAAATATGAAACAAGACAAAGATAAACATATGGAAACCCATGTGAGCGAGCAGGGACCAGGAGTCACACGGAAGATTCCGCCAAGGCAACTGTTCAAAAATGATCTTGGTCGCTGCGGGCCCGGAATTTAATCCACATTCCAGGAAAGGTGTAAGGGGGAATGGATGGGCAGGCGAGGAGACAGCGCCTTTATCCACCTTGATTAGCAGTAATTGATGGTGCACCGTTATCTGAGTCCCGGGAATGCTTGGTGTATGCTGAAATACAATTGAGTCCGACAGTCAATAAGAAAAACTCATGCGTTCCTCTCGTCTCTATGCCAATGTTGTTGAGATGCAAAACACAGCCATTTTGTCAGAGACAGCCGTATGATTGAAGAGGATCCTTCAACCTCTGCACTGAAGGGAACGACATTAATTGTCATTATGCATTAACACAACAGCAGTCTCTCAACTGTAATGACACACCTTTAGGTAATGCCTGGTGAGCCACTCTACTTGTGATTGCTAAACGGCAGAGGGGCTATTCACTGATAAGAAATGCACTGAGATTCTCAGCCAGTCTCCGCATGTAATGATATACATTGGAGCAGATAAAATCAGATAGTGTGTAAATAAAGGGCAATTACCTAGGCGCTGACTGTGTCCGGGTCCGTCTGTAATGAAATGCTGAGAGTTAGAGTTTGCCCAGAATTGACATGAGCGAAGATCTCATACAAATATACCAGCCGATGGTGGAAAACAAATCCCCTCACTTTGCATAAGTAATGATATTGACATCTGTGATTTCATTAGATCCGCATTCCTTATCAAACAATACATGTAATTCTGCAGAAATCCAACATTGGTAATACGCTATAATAACACGAATTGTTTTCACAGATACACACTGACACCTGGCTATCGTCTATCCTTGCAGTTTCTGTCGTTGGGTCCCTTCTTTCCACAATGCAAATAAGATTGCGTTTGGACTGTTTCGTTGGGATGACTCGAATGAAACACCACAGTGACATTCAGTGAATCGTGCTTATTCCAGCTGCTTAAATTAGTTAATAGGTCTAAGTACGCCTATTAACCTTCTCCAATGTACTTAAAATGTCTTTTGGTGTATGAGCTTAAAAACTCCAGAGATTGTGAAATCTTGATAAGGCATACAGACAAGATATTGGAAATTATGTCAGGTGATTCAGAAAAAAACAGTACGGCCAAAATGATATGGGTCATTAACAAAGAGTCTGTGAAGACTATTAATTATTGCAAAGAACTGTACATAAAAACATATGAAATAAAACATGCCATTGAATGTTATAGTTTAGAATGTTGGAGGCCATCACTAACCAGGCATAATGTTGATGCAAGAAATGTAAGTGTAATCAGTGGTATTATTTTGAATCTTCTCGCTGCTATGATTAGTCTTAATTTTTAATAGCAATAAAGCTACTTTCTTGCATCCTCCCCTTAATACATGTCTGCAACACTTTTTTTTCCTGAATATTCTAAATTCAGTGCAAGGGATTTTAAATTAATTATTTTAATTCCTTACACCACACCAAAATTCTAGTTTGAAATTCCAGTGACATAATGTTCGCTGTGGGAAGAGTCGGCGCAGCTGCAGTTTTTCGCTCTGCATTCTGATTCAGAGCTCGCAATATTCTGTCACTGAGCATTCTCTCTTCTGATCTGTTTGTAAATCGCAAGAGGATAAATTCACCTCCAGGCTGACGGCAACAAATGTTGGAAATAAAACTGCCTATTTCAAACTGTACAGCTGGAAGTCAAATAACACTAGTTACCTATTAACTTGTGAATTTTCCTCGAAACAAACTGTTCCGATATTCGCTAAAGATGATCGTTCATCTGAATTGAATGTGCACTTTTCCTGTTCATTGATTTTGGTCAGCTGTCGCCTGGTAAAAACGATTCACGGTGCAACATGCATTTCAGTCACACGAAGGAGAAAACTGCCAAGTCCATTCTCCGTGGACACAACTCCGTGTCCATTCACCCCGCCGCTTGCTGAGTAGAATCAGTATTTTAAATGGGCATATTTCATAAAAATGAATTAGTTATTTCCTTCCGCCATGAAGTGAAAAGTGAAATTGTTTACTTGAACGGCAAAACTCATGCGTAAAACACATCTCAAAACATTCTATTCGAAATTTCAACTGCAACAAGAAATAGAATTTACCTAATTTTGTCGTAGGAAATATTTTTACATTTTAGAATTAATTGGAACTGATTAAGCAACATTCTAATTTTGCAAACGTGAATATTAGATTTTAACAAGTTAAATTCCACAGCCCATTTTTGCAGCCACTGAGACTCTTATGATTACATAGCAGACAGGAACTGCAAATCCGAGCAAATCGTGCAGAAAGCAAAGCTGTTAAAACCACAAGACTGGGAGAAAATTAAGTCTCTTAGTGCAGAACATCACCCAAACCAGGGCATGCTGCCGACTGAACTCGCACGGTTATTTTTCCCATCTATATCTCAATAAAACTGGTTTCCGAACCCGTGCAAAATAATCTATGGAATTCCCTTTCCCACATGAAGCATAGTTTTTTGATCCAGTTAGATAATATTCCAGGATGTACAATTCGTGAAAAGCATAAATGCTGTGACAGGGATATCGCGTCAGTTAAAGAGTATATTTAAAAATTATTGGTCGATTAATAAATGCTATCAAACACGGTTTGGCAATAGTGAGTAAGGAAACTGAGAATTCTGCATTGCAACTCAAACAAACAGACTCGCCCTCGGAAGGAAGCCTAAAACACTGTTCAAAAACAGCATATTCATAAAATCGTTTTTGCAAATGTGCAATTCAAAATACATGCAATAATGAATACATGTACTGAACGTATCAGTTGGGTATCTAACAATTGGATCGTCACACACATTTCTGTCACTGAGCAATAAATTTTAGTTCTATGAATTTTGACAGTTGTGGCGTCTGCTCAGAAATCTCTGTGACAGAAATGTGTGCATGTGGGCCAAGTGCCCTCGCTAGCTGCTTTATCTTTTACTCCACGACATTACATTCTGCGTAATAGAATGGCGCTCCAATTCTATAACATTTGGTTCACAGTAAGTGGGTAGGATCAGTATTTTACTCTGTTGTGACTGGAAAAGAACTGCAGTGCACAAAGTCACACAATCAATGGCACTTATTGCGTTGGACTGAGTGTCAAATCTAAGACTGACTCAACTCTCATAGGGAACATAACATATATTTGTATCCAATGGAAAGCTGCCAGGAAAAGGGAAACGGCGAAAGTTGGCTCATTTTTCGCACTCTCAATTTAATGTCATTGTATCAGTCCGTTTTTAAAGTCTTGTTCAACAGACATGAGCATAATTTCTCGACAGATATCTCAGTTCAGATCGGAGAGTGTGCTGCATTGCCTGAGGTCATCACTTTCGGACAAGACCTTAATGCAAATGTCCCATTGTTCGTTCATAAGGAGAACTCGAACAAGGCAGGGGAATAACTCGGCTGGACTGTCTAATATCTGCTGCTCTAATAGCATGGCAAACCGGATTAAGGTGACCGTGCTCAAACTGTTGCACGGAGCAGCACACGGAGTTTAAACTGACTCCAAATTTTCCTACAGTACAATAGTTGATACAGGGATTTTAAATGTATCTCATGGCAGTTAACCTGGTGGAATTCCGCAAGGAAATAAATGGCGTGAAATTTAACGGGGTTTGTTTTTCTCTATCCGGCGCAGTTGATTACCTTTTAAAATGTGATAGAACTACGAAAAATACACTCCAAAATAAGTTTTTGTTTAAACAAATGAATTAAAACACTTCAGTTTCCAATTTAATCAATCATACAAAAAGCCAAATTTGACTGAGATCGAACATTTTTTTTCCTGTAAATTGAACCCAAGCACCACAACAGCCTGTTCAAAAGCGTTCAACTGTATCTCTCACTAGACTCAGCTTAAATAATTAGATTGCCAATTTCAGCCATTGAGCTGTGCTGGGGAGGCGGGTGTCCCGCACCCCGCAGATACATTCTCACACAGCAGAATATATTCTAATGTAACAGCAGTGAGCTCTTATCCTTGCAGATTGTGTTTAACTGAAACGGTTATCATCCGAATTTGAGGCCTGTCTGCCTGGAAAACTAGCGCAGGGGCCTATCACACGGAATCAGCCGTGCTAATTGTATTTGATTCGGCTTCCAATCTGATTTTGACAAACACTGAGTAATAAGAAAAAAAAAGCTTTATTTTAATCAGAGTCAAAATATTGTTAACTCACACTGCCATGAGGATATTTCAACTGAGAACTCTGCCTTCTGTTAAGCACTCTTAACTTTGTGTCAGTCTATCTTATTTTTAAATCTCATTGTAGAGACTTGAGTACAGAGTCTCAGCTGACATCCCAATTCAGTGCTGAGGATATTGTCCGAGATTTCCCCTTACTATTTAGACATTAATACGTTTTCCTGAACGTCTGCTCAGGTGGATAATTCAGACAAGGTAACGGTGTACCCCCTTGCTTTTATGGCAAAAACATATCACTGAAACCACTTACAAAACATCTTTAATTGGCAATTGCCACAGAATTGTCCGTAGCAATAGTCTGGATTTAATTAGAAAGCAGCGTTTCCTACAGTGGACTACGTGGTGTGGACATTTTAAACATATCTCATTGGCATTTTGGCATTTCACTTTCCCTGAAGACGTGAATGGAATGATCTGAAAGGGGATTTTTTTTGCATGAAATAAGGCTGAATTCTTATTGAAGCGTGATAGAAATTAAAAATGAAACAAGCATTCCAAAATATACAACACTATATAAATTTTAGACCATAAGACATTGAAAAATCTGAATTAATGAGCACATAATACTGTATATTGAAACTTGGCCCCAGAACACGCTGTTCAACAGGAATCAGATTCTATTTCTGGTAGATGCAGGGTAAATAATCAAACTGGAATGTTAACTTCATTGTCTGTGCTGTGCTGAAACTGTGGATTGATTGTGATAGACAAATATGTCATGACAGCGAATATAACTTTCCACAATTTCTTTAAAATGTAAGAAAACATCTTTCACTTTCCAAAATAAAGTAATACGTTCCATAGCAAAAACTGATTAAACATAATAATGATACTCAAATCTGAGAAAAGAACAGCGTAACAGTAGATAAACGAATATGTCCAGTAATTTACGACTCACAGTTCAAAAGCTGCAGTAGAAACAAGGCAAGGAAAGATCGCAACATTTGTTCGACTGCCAGTTACAGTGATGAGGCCTAACAAATCAGTGGATTCTTCTCGAAGATAATGAGTGGACACTGCAAACCTTCTGACAGTCCCACTGAAGGAGAGAATAGTTTGACACAGGTTTACAGAAAAGATAGTCACCCAAATCAGCAATAGACTCTGGGAAGTATTCAGCGTCAATTTCGTCTGGTGAAATGCACCAATGAGCAGCAATATGACCAGTTAAAGGTAAAATGAAGTTATGACCCAATCACCAGCCTATCCAAAGACGCAAATTGCGGTTAACAATCTGAAATGTAACTGAATCCGCAATTGAAATCTGGACCTTCGAATCACAGAATGCCATTCAATTCGGGTTGCTTTGAAGGAGATGTGGACTTTCGTCTCACAATAATATTTAGATAATAAGCTTAAAATTAAACCTCACCAATTCATGTTCAATTAACTTAGCATAGTGCCGCTGAACTCTGCATCAGGTTGTGTCTTCAACATACTGACAACCTCTGTGTGAACCTGCTCCTGGGCCTGGCGAAACGCGCCATTTACCGGTCCAGGCTGCGGGCGATCGAGGGGGCCGTCCATCCCGACTGTCTGCCCCTCTACCGCGGCTACGTTCGCGGCCAGGTGTCCCTGGAGAGGGAGCATGCGGTGCCCACGGGCACGGTTGACGCTTTCCGCGCCCGCTGGGCACCGCAGGGGTTGGGTGCATTATTGACCCTAATAATCAAATTTTAATTTGATGTTTTTAACTTTCCTTTGTACTTTGATTTCTGTTCGGGCTGTTCCCCCTCCTTTTTGGGGAGCTGCCCCTTTTACTTTGTCCTGATTTAATCTGAGTTTGTTTACTTGGTTTGGTTTGACCTAAAAAGAGGACGACCTCTGTGTGAACTGACCCTCCTTGTCAACCCGCTAGTTATGTTAATCCTATCAACTTTTATTTTACCCAATTGCGAGAAAGCAAGTTCCCTCATCTTCCTTCATCAACGACTTGTATGAAATAAACAAACTGTTGAATCTACCGACAACTTCCCTGTTCCAAAGAACATATAAAATTCATCCAATCTCTCCTGGCCTATGAGATCTTTCCTCATCTCTTTCACGGAAATCTCCTCTGCACTCTCTCCAGGATATTGACATAACAATGACTTAGTACTTCCAAGAATTATAAAAAATACACCACAAAACAAGTATTTGACATAATTTCCTGATGTTTGAATTTAGATATTTCAATATGAAATATCCCATCTGAAGTTCTATCTTGCCCTGTAATCTTCATGGAAGAAAGCATATTTAGCCCTACTTACCATTGTACATGAATCAAATCCCATAGAACAATTTATGTTTTTTTAACGCGCTTGATGCTTTATTTCACTCCACGTTATTATACCAAAGTGCATAACTTCTCACATAAGCACATGAACTTGAATCTGCGATGTGTGCACATTTCACCAATGTCTATGTCTTCCTAAATTCTGCGTCTAATATTTTCAGAATTTCCACCATGTTAAATGCTGTACGATCCACAAGAAAAGTGAAAATGTTTTCTGTGCTCAAGTCAGTCACTTGCCCATTGGTGTGGAGTAATATCTTCTCGGATAAATGTCTCTAACGGCTCTTCCAACTAACACTAATAATAAATTAGCCTTTCGTTCCAGCAATTATATTCTCCTTTTGACCGATAGAGAAGTAATATTGGAACTGATTCAGTTCTCTGTCACCAGTGCAATGTCAAAGAAGAATGTCGTCAGCGTTTCCTTGGTATATATGTTTCCCCTTTTTATGTGGAATTTTGCATGCAACTGAAAGAAACGCAAATGCCAACAAAACAGCCACATAATTTTGGGGAGACGAGATTGTGGGTCAGAGTACATTTCTGCAGTTTGTCTTCTCGATGTCAGTCTTCGGCACATGCTGCTAGTCAAATGGAAGCCACTATCATCACGGTGCCATGTTTCATTAATTAGCTAACCGGCAATACCAATATTTATATCAGCCCTTTTTCATTTATTTGCACATTTTGCAGCGACAGACATTCTCAGCTCTGCCTTGCAGAGGATGTGGTGCGTGCATTTTCATCGGGCAATTTGCCAAATACTTGAGGAATTGTGAGCAGTCTGAATATCGGAGAGAAAACAAACGCACAAACACATTTACTAGCCATCGGTAATTAAATGTTGAATCACTCGTGCAACATAACTGGAGCGAAGTAATGTCTTCCCCGTTGAAGCCCACTTATATTTTTTGAACTTTCCATAACTTTCTTGACTTGTAAAGTATGACAAAATAACTCACAGTTTGCCAAGCCTCAGACCTCTTTTTAGGTCAAACCAAGTAAACAAACTCAAAGTAAATCAGGACAAAGTAAAAGGGGCAGCTCCCCAAAAAGGAGGGGGAACAGCCCGAACAGAAATCAAAATGCAAAGGAAACTTAAAAACATCAAATTAAAATGTGATTATTAGGGTCAATAATGCACCCCAACCCCTGCCGTGCCCAGCGGGCGCGGAAAGCGTGCCAAGCCTCAGACTGTGTGGTTTGCTATTCTGTTGAACGAACAGGAAACACCTGGAACAGTGGGGGTATTTCTGCTCTTGTTTTGATGGTCATTCTGTTTCAATAGTATGATACAGCAGTTGGACAATTACCCTTGCAATTAGCATTCCAACAACATAAAATACAAAACAGTATGATATATTCAGAGAGTATATCTGTCCGATGTTACTACTTCCCGTAAATGCAGCAAAACTTATTTGACGCAAACAAACTTATCCTCATGAGAATTCTCATCTGCAACGCAGAACTAACTTAATCTATGTACGATTGATGTCAAGAAAACGCAAGTAGTCAGATAATGGAATCTGAGACCAACTCTATCATTCATGTCGGGTAGACGAAAAGCAAAAATATCTTCGGTGGTATTATAAAGGTCTATGAACAACCACGCAATGCAAATATTGTGTCACTGCATGTGTACATGCAGCCAAATGAATAAAACAATATTGTGACAAATGATGAAGAGAATGGCCATTTATGAGTGTGTTTGTATGTAACTTGTTAATGGCATGATGCGACGTACAGACCAGATTTGAAGATAGTCCCTTCTTTCCTTTCACTGTACATTGCACCTGAATGGAAAACAAAGCTCGCCTTATTTCACTCAGTATAAACGTTGACCTGGAGAATGAGATGAACGCAGCTGTTTAATACAGATAAATAAATGCTGAGCTTATAAATTAAGCACAAGTCCATCATTTCAATTGATCCATGCCTCAAATGCTACATATTACACATGAAGTCCGTCTCCAGAAATGAAAATGGCAGTAAAGCATTCCATAAAACGCATTGCCCACAGAGAGGAAAGTGTATCGAAACAGTTTCCTGGCCTTCGTAGTTCTCCCATCTACCGACTGATCCTACATTTTATCCAGACACTCTCAGTCTGCGGGAGGTGTCCTACTTTGCAGATCTCAGGTAGAAATGCAATTTGCTGAGGAACACATATGGATTTTGACAGCAAACAACAACAATTGGAGTTTAAAGCACTCACACAGAATGAAAGCCTTTAAGTTTTTGGTGGGTTAGCCCTTCGTACTTCCCAGGTATCAGTGAACCGACTCTATTTCATGGAATAAGTGGGACAGGGATTGAACCTACAGTTGGGAGCGAGGAGCAATTCGGTCGAGAAGGAAAACCAGGTCTGTCCAGAAGGCAGACAACGTTAATACTGAGTGAAATTAGGCGAGCTTTTTCCCAGAGTGGAAGAGGCAATTACGAGGTGGCATAGGTTTAAGGTGCGAGCATCAAGGTTTAAAGGAGATGTAGGAGGCGTGACCTTTTACACATAGGGTGGTGGGTGTCTGGAACTCGCTGCCGGTGGAGGTAGTAGAAGCAGATACGATAGTGACACTTAAGGGGCACAATACATGAATAGGATGGGAATAGGGGATATGGTCCCTGGAAGGGTAGGGGCTTTTAGTTCACATCGGCAGCATTGTCGGTGCAGTCTTGGAGGGCTGAAGGGCGTGGTCTATGCTGTCATAACAAAGAACAAAGAACAGTACAGCACAGGAAACAGGCCCTTCGGCCCTCCAAGCCTGTGCCGCTCCTTGGTCCAACTAGACCAATCGTTTGCATCCCTCCATTCCCAGGCTGCTCATGTGACTATCCTGGTAAGTCTTAAACGATGTCAGCGTGCCTGCCTCCACCACCCTACTTGGCAGCGCATTCCAGGCCCCCACCACCTCTGTGTAAAAAACATCCCTGTAATATCTGAGTTATACTTCGCCCCTCTCACCTTGAGCCCGTGACCCCTCGTGAACGTCACTTCTGATCTGGGAAAAAGCTTCCCACCGTTCACCCTATCTACCCCCTTCATAATCTTGTACACCTCTATTAGATCTCCCCTCATTCTCCGTCTTTCCAGGGAGAACAACGCCAGTTTACCCACTCTCTCCTCATAGCTAAGACCCTCCATACCAGGCAACATCCTGGTAAACCTTCTCTGCACACTCTCTAACACCTCCACGTCCTTCTGGTAGTGCGGCGACCAAAACTGGACGCAGTACTCCAAATGTGGCCTAAGCAGCGTTCTATACAGCTGCATCATCAGACTCCAGCTTTTATACTCTATACCCCGTCCTATAAAGGCAAGCATACCATATGCCTTCTTCACCACCTTCTCCACCTCTGTTGCCACCTTCAAGGATTTGTGGACTTGCACACCTAGGTCCCTCTGTGTTTCTATACTCCTGATGACTCTGCCATTTATTGTATAACTCCTCCCTACATTAGTTCTTCCAAAATGCATCACTTCGCATTCATCCGGATTAAACGCCATCTGCCACCTCTCCACCCAATTTTCCAGCCTATGTATATCCTGCTGTATTGCCCGACAATGCTCTTCGCTATCCGCAAGTCCAGCCATCTTCGTGTCATCCGCAAACTTGCTGATTACACCAGTTACACCTTCTTCCAAATCATTTATATATATCACAAATAGCAGAGGCCCCAGTACAGAGCCCTGCGGAACACCATTGATCACAGACCTCCAGCTGGAAAAAGACCCTTCGACCACTACCCTCTGTCTCCTATGGCCAAGCCAGTTCTCCACCCATCTAGCCACTTCTCCTTGTATCCCATGAGCCTTAACCTTCTTAACCAACCTGCCATGTGGGACTTTGTCCTGTGAGTCTTGATTAAGATGCAAATATGTATGCAAAGCACAGAGAGATGTGAGAGCAATAGGATGATGAGAATAGCGCATTTAAAACTTCACCAATATTGACTGACATTGCCTTAATGTGACGTCATTAGACATGGTGGCATTTTTAAAGTGCATCCAGCAGAGATTGTTGTACCAGTGCGTAGATAGTCCGACTCGGGATGGGATAGTGCAAGACCTAATTCTCGGGAATGAAGCCGGGGACGTGTCGAAGTGTCTGTGTGAGCATTTTGGGAACAGTGACCACAGGTCTGTGAGTTTCAATGTAAAGGGATATGAATCCAGAAATCAAGTGTTTGAATTCGGTGAAGGCCGATTTCGATAATATTAGAATGGATCTGGCAAAGGTACACGGGAAGCAGCTACTTGCAGGTAAATCTACATGTGGAAAGTTGATAGTGACAGCACACTAAAAGGTTCCAGGCCCTTCAGCAGTATAAAGAATATCGGGGATGTTGAAGAAATAAATTCGGAGGACAAGGATGGGCCACGAAATTTCATTGGCAGATAACTTAATCCTGACATGCGTGAGGTGATGCATTTTGGGAAGTCTAATAAGGTAGGATACGTGTAATTAACGGTTGGGGCCTATGGCGTATTGAGGATCTAAGGGATCTTGGTGCACAAGTCCATACATCCCTGAAGGTGGCAGAACAGGTAGTTAGCGTGGTGAACAAGGCATATGGAAAACTTGACTTAATTAGCTGTGACGTAGAATATTTGATTTGATTTGATTTGATTTGATTTATTATTGTCACATGTATTAACATACAGTGAAAAGTATTGTTTCTTGCATGCTATAGAGACAAAACATACCGTTCATAGACAAGGAAACGAGAGAGTGCAGAATGTTATGTTACAGTCATGGCTAGGATGTAGAGAAAGATCAACTTAATGCAAGGTAAGTTCATTCAAAACTCTGACAGCAGCAGGGAAGAAGCCGTTCTTGAGTCGGTTGGGACGTGACCTCAGACTTTTGGATCTTTTTCCCGAAGGAAGAAGGTGGAAGACAGAATGTCCGGGGTGTGTGGGGTCCGTAATTATGCTGGCTGCCTTGCCGAGGCAACGGGAAGTGTAGACCGAGTCAATGAATGGGTCGCTGTTTTGCGTGATGGATTGGGCTACGTTCACGACCTTTTGTAGTTCCTGGCAGTCTTGGGCAGAGCAGGAGCCATACCAAGTTGTGATACAACCAGAAAGAAGCTTTCTAAGCTGCATCTGTAACAGTTGGGAAGAGTCGTAGCTGACATGCCATATTTCCTTAGTCTTCTGAGAAAGTGGAGACGTTGGTGGGCTTTCATAACTATAGTGTCCGCATGGGGGGACCAGGACATGTTGTTGGTGATCTGGACATTTAAAAACCTGAAGCTCTCGACACTTTCTACTTCGTCCCTATTCATGTAGACAGGGGTATGTTCTCCTTTACGCTCGCTGAAGTCGATGACAATCTCCTTCGTTTCCTGACATTTAGGGAGAGATTATTGTTGCCGCACCAGTTCACCAGATTCTCTATCTTATTCCTGTACTCTGTCTCGACATTGTTTGAGATCCGACGGTGGTGTCGTCAGCAAACTTGAATATCGAATTGGAGGGCAATTTCGCCACACAGTCATTGGTGTATAAGGAGTATAGTAGGGGGCCGAGAACACAGCCTTGTGGAGCACCTGTGTTGAGGATGATCGTGGAGGATGTGTTGTTGCCTATGCTTACTGATTGTGGTATGTGAGTTCGGAAGTTCAGGATCCAGTCCCAGAGGGAGGTGCCAAGGCCCAGGCTACGGAGATGAGTTTCGTGGGAATAATAGTGTTGAAGGCTGAGCTGCAGTCACTATATAGGAGTCTGACATAGGTGTCCTTGTTATGCAGGTGTTCCAGGGTTGATTGCAGGGCCAGATAAATTGCTTCTGCTGTGGACCCGTTGCAGCGGTAGGCAACAGTGGATCCAGGTAGTCCGAGAGGCTGGAATTGAATCATGCTATGGCTAACCTTTCGAAGCACTTCATAATGATGAATGTCAGAGCCACCGGCCGATAGTCATTAAGGCACGCTGCTTGGTTTTTCTTAGGTACCGGGATGATGGTTGTCTTCTTGAAGTATAAAGGGACCTCAGATTGTAGTAAAGAGAGGTTGAAGATGTCTGTGAATACATCCGCCAGCTGATCTGTGCAGAATCGGAGTGCACGTCCGGGTACCCGATCCAGACCAGTTGCTTCCCATGGGTTGCTTTCCATGGGTTGCGTTCCATGTGTTGACTTTCAAGAAAGCTGCTCTGACATTTATAATGGTGGCGCCCGATAGAGGTTCATCCAGGATTTCCAGTGTGGATGGCCTGCTCTCGCTGACCTCTTGCTCAAAACGGGCATAGAATGCATTGAACTCATCAGGGAGGGGTGGGTTGGAGCTGACGATTTTATATGCATTCGTCTTGTAGCCTGTTATGTCTTGCAGACCTTTCCATAGTCGGCGGGGGTCGGTGTGGCTAGCCTCCGATTCTAGCTTGGTCCGGTATTGCCTTTTGGAATCTTTGATGGATCTCCTTAGATCGTATCTGGCTCGTTGTCACCTGACTTGAACGCCTCAGACGTGAAACAGGGAGGACTTAGTGCAGCTTAAATAAATATTGGTTAGGCCACAGATGAGTTATTGAGTGCAGTTCTGATCGCCACACTATCATGAGGACGTGATTGCACTGGAAAGGGTGTATGGGAGTTTCAGCAGGATTTTGCCTGGAATAGAAGATTTCAGCTGTGAGGGGAGACTGAATAGGCTCGTTTTGTTTTCGAAGGAACACAGCAGGCTGAGGTGGATCTGATAGACGTACACATAATTATGAGATGCAATGATAGGTAGATCGTTAGTATACTTTCCCCATGGCGGGAGTGTCTAAGACTAGAGAACATAAGTTTAAGGAGAGAAGCAAGTTGTTTAGGGGGTTTATGAGAAACAAAAACATGCTGTGAAACATGCAGCCTGAGAGGGTGATCGGGGAAAGTACTCTCGCAGCATTTAGGAATTATTTGCACAATAACTTGAATCCCCACGGCAAAGTCGGCTATTGACCAAGTGCTACTAAATGCAATTACCATAGATTGGCATTTGATGGTCATGGTGTCTCTATGTTGTGTGACTCTATGGCTCTAAGACTTTATGTGAATGTACACTGAACTCCACCAGCCAATGACCTGACCAATCTACCAAATTTTCAAAGGCCAAATATATTGGGATTTTCAGAAAGATTTTGATAACACAAGAGGTTAGTGAATAGAATTAAAGTGAGTGGGAATCGGTAAAAATTACTGGCATAGATTGAGAACAGTTTAACGAACGACACCGAGCTTACGACAAATGGGTGATTGACAAGTTAGCGGACTGTGACTGGTTCTTTAATTTAAGCCTCCCCGTTGTTTATCATGAGGATCAGGACCCGGGATCCCAGCTACTCACATTCAGTATCAATGATGTGAAACTTTAAATGTAATATTTACGAGTTTTCAGGTGATATGGAAGTAAATGAAATTGTGGTTGTGAGGAAGAGGTAAAGACACCTCTATGTGATTTGGAATTAATGGCTGAATTAATGGCGAGAGGACACCTGAAGTGTTAGGTGCAGTTATGGTTTGCTTACCTAAGGAATGCTGTGCTTGTCAGACAGGAAGTTCAAATTGGGTACACCAGATTAACACCTGGGATGGAGGGATTGTCTTCGAGGGAGGATTAAACAAACCGCGTCTTTGTTCGATGTAATTTAGAAGAACGAGAGGTGATCCCCTGCTCTAGACTTTACAGCCAGTCTGTCCATCTTTGTCGGAATGTTATGTTTCACTTAGCTCCCCTCTCATTCTTCTAAATTTCAATGAAGACAGATACAACCGACTCTATCTTTGCGCATATGACAAGCCTGCCATCCCATGAATCAGTCTGGAGAACGTCTGGTTGCATTCCCTCTATGGTACCTATATCATTTCTTAAATATTAGGACCAAACAGCACTCATTTCTCCAGGTGTGGCCTCACCAATGCACTATACAGTAGCAGTAGGGCGTCATTGTTCCTGAACTAAGTTCCTCCTGCAATGAAGGCAAAAATGCCATTTGTCTTCCTGACTACAAGCTGTGATTGCTGGGAAAGGACCTAATAGAGAAATGGTCAGCAGTAAAATATTACATTGCGACGAAGGTAATATTCACAATGGCAATCACCAATGCAGTAATAATTCAGACAGAGTGTCAAGCAGCATTTACAGTTAATCAAACTGTGGTGCAATAAATTGAGCCAGGGCTTTGAATCGTATTATTAAAATATGGTCCATATTAATTGAAATTGAGAGGGACTAGTGTGAGGATTACTCATACATAATTGTAATAAACGAGATCGTCCAGTGATGTGTTTACACTGGAACACTCAAGAAATGGAAGCAGGAGAGGTCACCAGACACTTCAAGCCGGGCGCTCCATTCAGTAAGATAATGATTGATCTATGTTGACTTCAACTCCTTTCCGTTGTCATTTCCCCATCACTCTCTATTCCCCAATCTATCAAATATATTTCCACTTCCACTTTCATTATTTCTAATGACCCAGCCTCCACTACCCCATGGAGCAGAGAAATCCAGAGATACACCATCCTCTGCGTGAAGAAATTTCTACACAGCCCATTTTAATTGACCTGCTCTTTATCTTGTAGCTATGCCCCTTGTTCGAGACTCTCTCATTGGTGAAAACATCTTACCAGCTACCCTATCAAAACGCCTCAAATTCCGAGGAATACACAATTTAGTCTCTCTTGGCAGGACAACTCTCTGATCCAAGGAATTATCTGGGGAATCTCTGCTGGACTACAAAACCTCCCAATGTGTTAACGCTTTTGCAACAAAATGTTTTTTCCCTCATTAACAGCGTGTTAGACCTGCCTGCTAGCTTTTTGTGATTCCTGCACTAGAACACCTAGGGCCCGGTCCATTTAGTCTCTCTCTCCATTTAGATAATAATCTGCCCTTTTATTCCTCTTAATGAAGAGCATCTCCTCACACTTGCCCACATTAAACTCCATTTGCCAGGTTTTCGCCCAGACACCTACTCTATCTATCGCCCTTTTCAGAATCACAATATCCTCATCAGAACATAGCCTTGCACCTTGCACCTTTCTTCGGCAAATTTGTATAGGTTACATTCTGTTTCAGCCGATTTCAATCCATGCTCACAGACTTCCTCCAATTCCATTGTCGTTTACTTGATGCACCATCCTCCTAAGCAACACCATTGCAAATGTTCATACAATGCCCAGACTGTCATAACTGAGAGAGATCTAGTGCTGTGTTTACTCATAGATGCATTAGATTGCAATTTTGAACAGTGTTTTCTCACACAAGACCTAGATTGTAATCATTGAGAAGATCTAGTGACTATCAAATACATTCAATGACTTGGCCTTCACAGCTTTCAGTGGTACATGTTTCCAGTTTCACCATCCTGAGTGAAGATATTTCCACTGATCTCAGACCTAAATGGCCTTCCCCGTATTCTGAGACTGGGACCCCTTTGTTCCAGGCTCCATGCAGCCAGTAATTCCTGCAGTAGTCTGTCCAGCCGTATCGGAATTTTACACCTTTAAATTAGATCCGCTCTCATTCTGAAAAAATCCAGTGAATACAGGGCCAGTCGAACAAATCTGTCCTCATACGACAATTTTGCCATCCCATGAATCAGACTGGTGAACCGTCTCAGCAGTCCCGCTCTGGCAGGTATGTGCTAATACTCTGTTTCTCTCCCCACAGATGCTGGCAGACCTGCTTCGTATATTCACATTTTCTATTCCCGTATCTGAGGAGCCGTGAATGGTATTGAATGTGGTGCAATCATGAGTGAACAACCCACTTCTGACCTTATGATGAAGGGAAGGTCATTGATGAAGAATCTGAAGTTGGCTGGGCCGAGGACAATAACTCTGAGGAACTCCTGCGGCAATGTCCGGGACTGAGAGAATTGCGTTTGAGATAATCAGCACATTGGCGGATCGGTTGAAAAGGGGAGGATGCTGAGTTAAGGTACATAACGACAAAACGAACATGAGGATTTTTATTTTAACATTGTGAGTGGCTAGAATCTAGAATGCACATCCCGAGATTGTGGTAGAAGCACGTTCAATCAGGAACTTCAAGAGAAATTTGAATGGGAATCTGAAGGGAAAATATTTACAGGGTTAAGGGAAGAGAAGCACATCAGACCAACCATGGCATTATCGAGGGTAGCAGCAGAATTGAAGGGCAGAATAGCCTAATACGTTTCCTATAATTTTTTGCTACCACTCTACAAGACATTGGGAAGGCCACAATTGGCGTACTGCGTAAAATTCTGGTCTCCCTGCTGTAGAAAAGATGGTAGTAAACTTGAAGATGTAGACAAGATTTACAAGAATGTTACCGGGCCTGGAAGGATTTGATTCTAAGGAGAGGCTGGATAGGCTGGGAACTTTTACACTGGAGCGTATAATGATAAAGGATGACATTATAGAGCTTTATAAAGTCATGAGGGGCATGGATAAGCTGAGCAGCCAATGCATTTTCCCCCAAGGGTGGGGCAAACCAGAACCAAAAGGCGTAGAATTAAATTAAGAGGAAGTATTTAAAAGGGGCCTGAGGCGAAACGTTTTCAGACAGAGGTGCGTGTATCGAATGAGTTAAAAGGGAAGGTGGTAGAGGTGGGTACAATCACAACATTTAAAATAAATTTGTATAGGTAGATGAATGGGAGAAATTTAGAGGTATATCAGCTACATGCAGGCAAATGGGAGTTGTTCCATTTAGCAAACTTGGTCAGCATGGACGACTTGGGCCGCAGGACCTGTTTCCTTGCTCCATATCTCTATGACTCTATTCCTTATGCTCTGCATGGTACCTTCAAGGCCATTGCCCTCAGATTTGCAGCAACAGTACCCAGCACTCGCCATCGCAATCGCTTCCTCTCTCTCTCTCTCTTCAACTCTCAAATCATTGCTATCCTCCCCCTCTCTCTTATTCTCCCTCCATTTCAAGCCTGTCTCTCTTCCTCTCTGATATTCTCTCCAGGTGGTTGGAGGAGAACAGGCAATGGGATTCGTTTGGGGATTGATACAGGTCTATGTGGAGAACGTGGGGCAGTGGGATCAGTTTTGGGATTGATAGAGGATTATTGGGAAAGGGGAGGATAGTGGGATCTGTTTCGAGCGCTCTCCACACTCATTCTCCCCATTAATTCTCTCTCCCCCTCACTCACTCTCCCCATCTTTCTTTCTCCCCTTCAATTTTTCTGCCCATCACTATCACTGGTGCAAGGGACTGAGGGGCCGACTCCCCCCTAATTCAGATGTTTGTGTGCAGGGAGGGACCTCTTCTAAGGAAAATGAAAAGAGCTGATGAAGTGCAACTTTCTTTCTGCTGTATGGGGTGTGCGGGTCTTTGGGACATTGGCTCTCAATGTTTAGTATTTTAGGCTTTTATGGGTGGAATTCAGGAACGTTTTGCCACACCAGGTGTGGTTTTGTTTTGGAAAAAGCTTCTGCAAAATGGAAATTGATGCTCAGTCAATAATTAATGCTTAAACCCGAGGCTGAGAAATTTAATTTTCACAGAGGAAAGACAGTTTAAACTAAACGGGACAATGTTAAAATCGATGCAGGAACAGAGAGGCCTGGGATTTCATGTCATTTCTTCATTTTAGAGATACATTTTGCTGCCTAGGATCTGCCAGTTGAAACTGTTTTTCACGTCCTGAAAAAAGTGTTCACAATTGATTTGGTAAATGTGCAAAGCTGAAACACTTGGATCGTGGAATTGGAGGCTATTCTCAAACAGATTTAGGCATCTTTGAATGGGAGATTCAGGGATTGGTTATTGTGGAAGCTGTGAATTTTTCACAGAGAATGAAATCAAATACCAATTTCTCGCATTTCCAAGTCTCCATACGCATGAAGTGAGGCAAAGATAGTGTAATATACAGAGCGTCAGATGCCAAAGACCAACAACATCGAAGTTGTGAGTCACTCTCCTTTTTCAGAAAGTGAATGTGTATGTTTGAAACTTTAATCCTGGGGTAATAATTGAACATGTCCAATCCAACACTTTGCTGTTGTGAATTTGAGTACTGAATTTTCTAAAATGTATTCTGTCACCATTTGAATAACACTTTAGTGTTCTGTTTCATCCGTCCAGAATGGATAAATTCACATTTATCTACATTATACTATTTTTATCTATATTACATTGCCTTTCCATTGTGTATTTGGCCACGCACACAACTTGTTTAAATCACCTTGAAGCCACACACACACACGCACACACACACACGCGCAAACACGCACACAAACGCACACACACATACAGACACATTCACACATTTGTGAGGGTTGTTCAGGGGGATTTGGACAACTGTCAATAGTCAAGGATACGGCAGATGGAATATAATGTGGGTAATTGTGAAGTTTTCCACTTCGGTAAATGCAGGAAAGCAAAGTAATTATTCAGTGGTGTAAGATTGGAAAGTGTTGATGTCCAGAGAGTGTAGGGTGTCCTTGTTCATGGGACTCTAAAAGCTAGCAAGCAGGGACAGCAAGAATTTATCAAGGGTAATGGTCCGTTGGCCTTCACACAAGGGGATTTGTGTACAGCAGTAAAGATGTCTTGCTGCAATTTACAGAACCTTGGCCAGACCACACCTGGAGCAATTTGTACAGTTTTGGTCTCCTCATTTCAGTAAGGATATGCTTACATTAGAAATCTGGATTAAATTTTATTTTCTCATTGTGACATATAAAGTTTCCACTTTCAAAAGACAGAAGCTTCAGAAACATCGCAATGGGAGGGTCACTGGGATTTGAACTGGAATCCTCAGATGTGAATTCCTTCAGTTAGAACGTTCGAAATCATTAATTCACATTCAATTCAAATTATGATTTAATTTCATGAAATTATATTGTCCCCAACTGTTGTCTGTTAACTCCCCTTTCAACTCATCAATCTTTCCTTCTCCCCATCTGTTCGTCCCTTACACAGTTTCTCACTCCCTCAACCCTTTGCTCCTTCCCCCTCACACTCTCTCCCTTCACACCCTAACCACCTTCTCTCGCTCCTCATTCTCCCCCTCACTCTCTCCCCCTTTTTCTCTCTCCCCGCACACTCTGCCCCAGCTCTCTCCCGGTCAGACTCTTTCCCCCTCACCCCACTTCCCCTCGATGGATTCCCCCTAGCTCTATCCCGCCACACTCTCTCCGTCTCACTCTCTCTCCGCTCACTCTTTCCCTCTTCACTCTATTCCCGCACTATCCGTCGCCTCACAGTCGCCCCTCACTGTCCGCCCTTACTCTGTTTCCCATCACACCCACGTGTGCAGACACATGCACACACAAACGCACTGAGACAGACAAACGCACATACACACATACACACACACACATGCGCACACACACACACACACACACAAACACACTGGGCACACACAGGTGTACACACAGAAACACACATTGACACAGACAGACACATACATAGACCGAAATACACATAGGTCCCCACACACACACACACACAAACACATACAAGCAAACATAAACACACACAAACACTGTCTCCGCTCACTCTTTCCCTCTTCACTCTATTCCCGCACTATCCGTCGCCTCACAGTCGCCCCTCACTGTGTCTCCTCACTCTGCCTCTCGTCACACCCACGTGTGCAGACACATGCACACACAAACGCACTGAGACAGACAAATACACATTATCAAACACACACACACACACACACACACACACTGCGAGCACACACACACACAAACACCTATATATACACACACACACACACACATGGAACACACGCACACACACACAAATACACACACGGGGCGCACACAGGTGTACACACATAAACACACACTGACATATAGACACTGGAGCGAGCACACACACGAACACGACCATACACACAAACACACATTTCGACAATCACACACACACGCACACACACAAAGATACATGCACACAGGCAATCACACACACTGCGACACATGGACACACACACTGAGGCACACACATGGATACTGGGAAACACACACAGGCACATGCAGGTGGGCATACGCATACAGGGACACACACACATACACACACACACACACACACACATGCAGGCAGAAATACACACACCGACACTGAGACAAGCACACATGAACATATACACACACCCACATATACACCTCAACACACAGAGCATACTGAAACACACACACTGATATTGAGCCAAACACACAGAAACAAGCTGCACGCACAAACACAGATACACAAGCACACGCAGGCATGCACAAACATATGCAGACACACACACACACAGGCACTGATACACACACACAGATACGCGCAAGCACAGACAGAGACACATACACAAACGCACATGCAAACACACTCGTTCACATACACACACACCCAGACACATTCACACAGACACAGACCGACACATACACAAAAACACACACAAGTACACATCAACACACACAGCCACATCGACAGACATGCACGCATGTACAATTGGGCACACAGAGGCACACGCATGCACGCCCACTCGCACTCACACAAACACATGTGTACCACAGAAAAACGCACACACACACTGGGTCACACACAGGCACATGCACGCACACGCACACACACTGGGGCACACATATAGACAGATAGACACACACAAATTGGGACACACACACTCACACACACATAGACAATCGCGTTAATACAGGCACATGCAAACACAAACACGCACATACGGTGACAGCCACATGCACATGCACACATGAACACATACGCAGGCACATACATCCAAACTCACGTGAACACATGTGAATAGTCAAACACACGTAGAGATACAAACATAGACACGCACGCTGGGTGACACACACGGCCACACACACTGACACACACATACATGAACACGCAGGTACGCATATACAGATACACATTCTGACACTGAGAGAGACACACAAACATGCGTACACACACACATACACACACACACACCCCTACCTCTGTGTCTGTGGGCATTTTCCCAAGTCTGGATAAGTCCCTTCAGTCCCTGAAAGGGTAAACGTCCCTCATGAAAAGCGTGATGACTTTTTAAATCAACATGCCTGCTGCACAGCAAGATCCCACAATTTACAGTCGGCAGTGTGGACTGGTTTTTAAATCTGGTCAATGTTTGTACAGAGGCAAAAAGCGAGGTGGAGAGAGGCTGAGACAGCGATATCCACAGCCCGGGGTCCTCTGAATTTAATGGAGACTCCGTTCCCCATTGAGACCCCAAATACATTACTCACAGCTTCTTTGTTTCTCTCTCTGACTCGAACCCACAATCTGCAGCCGTTTCTATCTCTGTCCCTCTAACTCACTTTTCCTGTATCCTTCAATCTGTTTCTGCAACATTACTATCATGTTGGAATCCGCACAATTGTCGTCGACACACAGTAAGATCCCAAAAGCAACAGCATGCTGAGAGCTAAAAAAAATCCCCTCGCCCTCTCTCTCAGGTTCCACCGAGAACCTGAATTTCTGCTCTGGTCAAGTATAGGAACCGTTTAAATCAATACATTCAGGAGACTTTCTTTCTGATCTCTTTATGCTGGGTTATGTCACGTTCACGTTTTGTCCTTCGCTGCCTTCTCCTCGCCCTTTTTGACCTACTCTGACCAGTATAGCTCTAGTTCTCCCGCTTTTTGCCTGAGCCGTTCACGTCTTCCTGAGGCAGTTCAGTCCTGCAAACAATTTCTTTTCACTTCCTCCCGTGGTCACATCTTGCTCCTCATTACCTGGATATTTGTCATGTTGCTTTTCACTGGGCCACCTTATCCTTGTTCCTTATGCACTGGAAAGTTGGGTTACTTTAAACTGTTGTTTTAATCAATGTACTGAGCAATCGATACAAACGGATATATCAACATTTTCTTTAACTCTGCTCTGAAGTTGGGCTGAGTCGCCATATAAATAAAGGTATTTGTGCAACAGCTTAAATTCCGAAGCATATAGGCGACTGCCTCAAAGATATCATAGTTGTTAGCATGGAAAATGTGTTCTGGCACATCAAGCGTATACAAAAGATAGAATGACCGCAAAATGAAGAAGTTGCTGTCTCTGGCGAAGAGTAAAATAATAGGCATCTTTCTACTCTCCATCTCTGGGTCACAGTGTTTGTCTCCAATACTATGACCCTTCAACAACTTGCGAGCTCGGCTGGCCATTAAAATGGGTCGGAAAATCAGAACGTTAAGGATCAGAATTACAGCGATTGGAATCTTTGGCGTTAATGTTGTTGAAAACTTTGTGAACCCCTGCAATCTAGGGTGAGTATAGTAGATTATCTTAATGGAAAAGAGCCACGATACATTGTTGACTATTTTACTCGGTTCATATCTAAAGTCCCTGGGGATCTTTTTCGACAGAGCAGAATGGTTGTTGTTGCAATCATAACAGCCACAGTTTTATTGGTACAATATTTAGCTTTCAGCTTCTGGGAATCAATGGCGACAAAGCGATCAAAACTGAACATGATGGTGAACCAGACAGAACAGTCTATGGCTGCACAGAGAAGGCAATCGACAGCACTGCACACAGAGGTCAAGTCCAGGAAATACCCTGGGTAATAAGAGAAATTGAAGCGCCTCTGTATGATCTCAGTGATAATGACAATCACTGATCCCCGGCTGCCATGGCATCAGGTAGCGAGTGATGTAGCTGGAGAGACACACTTTCCCCGTAAATTAACTGCAGAAACGGAAGGGAACAGAGGATGGAAATGGCACAGCAACTATTGTTAACATATTATGGCGTAGGCGGGCCCTTGATAAGACCAGCGCGTATTGTGAAATTTCAGTTGCCCGTGAGAAGGTGATTCGCCTTCTTGAACTGAGAGTGAGGTGGGTGAGGGTGGGACGGGGGGAGGGGGGATTAACATATAAGACTTCAAACGGAGGATGCAGGGGTCCTGTAAGTGGATTATTTGTTTAGTATTGGTTACTTGAGAATTACAGTCTCCGCTACTATAAGTGAATGTTAACACTTCATTTGATGATACATATGACCTATATCGCCAAGCATAAATCATCCCCCACCATGAGCCCCATTCTTCCTCTTACTACTTGTAATTCAATCTGTGAAATTCTCTCATAGCAAGAAGCCAACATGTTATCCTCCTCCCTCGTTGCTTCTCTTATTTGATTTGTTTATAAGTTCTCTTGTCTTTGTATAGTGAGTCTGCTCCTTAGTCGTGTTAACTTCCTGGATCCTTTCTTTTTCTTATTAAATTTAATCGCTGTCATTTTCGATATTCAATGAGCTCTCTAATTGTTCTCTCTGCCTTTGCTTGGAATGTACATTGACTGTGGCCAAATTATCTCTGAGATGATGATGGCCCATTCCTGAGGTGCTGCTTCCATTGTCTACAGTCCAACTCGAAAGAATGCAGAAAAGATTTACTTGGATGTTACCGGGACTTGATGGTTTGAGTTATAAGAAGAGGCTGGATAGGCTGAGACTTCTTTCTCTGGAGCGCAGGAGGCTCAGGGGTGAACTTGTACAAGTCTATAAAATAATGAGGGGCATATATCTGCGAGATAGTCAATATATATTCCCAAAGGTAGGGGAGTCTAAAACTAGAGGGCATAGATTTAAGGTGAACGGGGAAAGATCCAAGAGGATCCAGAGGGGCATTTTCTTTCACACAACGGATGGCGAGTGTCTGAAACAAGCTGCTAGAGGTAGTAATAGAGGCAGGTCCAAGTTTACCTTTCAAGAAGCGTTTAGACAGTTCTCTGGGTAAGATGGGTACAGAGGGATATGGGCCAAACGTGGGCAATCGGGACTAGCTTAGCGGTTAAAAAAAGAGGCGGCATAGACAAGTTGAGCCGAAGGGCCTGTTTCCTGCTGTAAACCTATTTGATTGTATGACACTATGTGCTCATCTTCGGCAGGAGTGAAAAGGCAGACCTGCGAGGGATACTCGAGGGCAAATGAGGGGTCGAAAGGCATCGAACCGTACTGTATCGAGGCAAATCAGAGTGGATAAATCCCCAGGACCGGACAGGGTAATCCCACGGACCTTGAGGGAAGCTAGTGTTGAACTTGCAGGTGCCCTGGCAGACATATTTAAAATGTCAGTATTCACGGGGGAGGTGCCGGATGATTGGAGGGTGGCTCATGTTGTTCCGTTGTTTAAAAAAGGTTCCAAAAGAAATCCGGGAAATTATTGGCCAGTAAGTTTGACGTCGGTGGTGGGCAATTTATTGGAAGGTGTGATAAGGGATAGGATCTACAAATATTTGGATAGACAGGGACTTATTAGGGAGAGTCAACATGGCGTTGTGCGTGGTAGGTCATGTTTGACCAATCTATTAGAGTTTTTCGAGGAGGTAACCAGGAAAGTGGATGAAGGGAAGGCGATGGATGTTGTCTACCTGGATTTCAGCAAGGCCTTTGACAAGGTCCCTCACGGGAGTTTAGTTAGGAAGGTTCAGTCGCTGGGTATACATGGGGAGGTAGTAAATTGGATAAGACACTGGCTCAATGGAAGAAGCCAGAGAGTGGTTGTGGAGGATTGCTTCTCTGAGTGGAGGCCTGTGACTAGTGGTGTGCCGCAGGGATCGGTGTTGGGTCCATTGTTGTTTGTCATCTATATCAATGATCTGGATGATAATGTGGTAAATTGGATCAGCAAGTTTGCTGATGATACAAAACTTGGAGGTGTAGTGGACAGTGAGGAAGGTTTTCAAAGCTTGCAGAGGGATTTGGACCAACTAGAAAAATGGGCTGAAAAATGGCAAATGGAATTTAACGCAGACAAGTGTGAGATATTGCACTTTGGAAGGACAAACCAAAGAAGAACGTACAGGGTAAATGGTAGGACTCTGAAGAGTGCAGTTGAACAGAGGGATCTGGGAATACAGGTTCAGAGTTCCCTAAAAGTGACGTCACAGGTGGATAGGGTCGTAAAGAGTGCCTTTGGTACATTGGCCTTTATAAATCGGAGTATCGAGTATAAAAGTTGGAGTGTTATGGTAAGGTTATATAAGGCATTGCTGAGGCCGAGTTTGGAGTATTGTGTACAGTTTTGGTCACCTAGTTACAGGAAGGATGTAAATAAGATTGAAAGAGTGCAGAGAAGGTTCACAAGGATGCTGCCGGGACTTGAGAAGCTGAGTTACAGAGAGAGATTGAATAGGTTGGGACTTTATTCCCTGGAGCGTAGAAGATTGAGGGGAGATTTGATAGAGGTGTATAAGATTTTGATGGGTATAGATAGACTGAATGCAAGCAGGCTTTTTCCGCTGAGGCGAGGGGAGAAAAAAACCAGAGGGCATGGGTTAAGGGTGAAAGGAGAAAAGTTTAAAGGGAATATTAGGGGGGGCTTCTTCACGCAGAGAGTGGTGGGAGTGTGGAATGAGCTGCCGGAAAACTTGGACGGGTTCATGAATGAGAGGGGTGTGGAGGGATATGGTCCCAGTGCAGGTCAGTGGGACTAGGCATAAAATGGTTCGGCACTGAAAAGAAGGGCCAAAAGGCCTGTTTCTGAGCTGTAATTTTCTATGGTTCTATGGTTCTATGGTCACAGCCAGCAGGTAAGTGGTTGACTGTGAACGGTAAGAAATTTTTCTTTTTTTTGACATTGTAGTGTTGCTGTTTTACACTAAAATAGTGTCTCCCTGTAATTTTGTTAGTTTCTTAAGATTATTTTCAGTCGTAACAAGTATCAATAAGGAAGAGTCCGAGAGAATTGGATATAATCTGAAACACAACATCATTCAAATTTTTAATTTAAATGGTGAGACATGGCAGGAGTGCTCCCAGCTGTGGTTTGCTCCTCTTGCTCCCTGTGGCAGGCTGGGGGCAGTTCCAGTCCGCTTGGTCAGCACGTGTGCAGGACGTGACTCCAGCTACAATTCCTGGAAGCTCGAGTTTCAGAGCTGGAGCGGCGGCTGGAGACACTGTGGAGCATCCGCAATGCAGAGAGTATCGTGGATCGCACAAATAGAGAGGTGGTCACACTGCAGGTTCAGACTCCGCAGGCAGGAAGGAATGGGTGTCCAACAGTACAAGAGAGATAGGCAGGTATTGCACGAATCTCCTGCGGCCACTCCCCTGCAGACAGTTATACCGTTTTGGATAGTGTTGAGGGGAATGACCTCTCAGGGGAAAGCAGCAGCAGCCAAACTCGTTGGACCACGATTGGTTCTTCTGCAGATGGTAGGGGTAAAAAGCCTGTCAGTGCAAAAATTATAGGGCACTCAATTGTAAGGGCGTTCCAGTGGCCGCAAACGAGACTCCAGGATGGTGTGTTGCCTGCCTGGTGCCAGGGTCAAGGATGTCTCGAAGCAGGTGCAGGATATTCTGGGGGGTGGGGGTGGGTGGGGGGATGAACAGCCAGTGGTCGTGGTACATATCGTACAAACGGCATTGGCTAAAAAAGGTATGAGGTCCTAAAGGCAGAATACAGGGAGATAGGAAGAAAGTTAAGAAATTGGACCTCAACAGTAGTGATCTCAGGATTACTACCGGTGCCACATGCTAGTCAGAATCGTAATGACAGGATATATCGGATGAATACATGGCTGAAAATATGCTGTCAAGTGGAGGTTTTCAGATTCCTGGGGCATTGGGACCGGTTCTGGGAGAGGTGGGACCTGTACAAATTGGATGGGTTACACCTGGGCAGAATTGGGACTGATGTCCTCGGGGAACTGTTTTCGAGAATGGTTGAGGAGGGTTTACACTTAAATGCCTGGGCGGTGGGAATCTATAGAAGCAGTCAGAGGAGGGGGCAAGAACAAAAACAAAAGGTAGAAAAGGGAATACGAAAAGTGATAGCCAGATAAACAAAGGGCAAAATTGAAACTGGGATATTGAGAAAAATATTGGAGCCGAGACTAACGGTGTTAAAAAATACAAACTTAAAGGCTCTGTGCCTTAATACGGGGAACATTTACAATACGGTGGATCAACTAAATATGCAGAAAGATGAAAAACAGCACGATATGATTGGAATTACAGAGACGTGGCTGCAGGGTGACCAGTGGTGGGAACTGAATGTCCCACTGTATTCAATATTTAGGAAGGACAGGCAGAAAGGAAACGGTGGTGGAGTGGCACTGCTCGAAAGAGGAAGTTAACACAATAGTGAGGGAGGATATTAGCTGACAATGTGGAGCCTGTATTGTTAGAAGTGAGAAATACCAAAGGGCAAAAAGCATTATTGGGTGTCATATATAGACCCCAAACTGCAGTGGCGATGTTGGGAATGGCATTAAGCAGGAAATTAGAGATGAATGATGAGGGAATATCGGTGATCATGGGTGATTTTAATCTACATTTGGATTGGGCAAATCAAATTAGCTACAATTCCGAAGAGGACGCATTCCTGGAGTACACAAATGGTTTTCTTGACCAATATGTTGAGGAACCAACTTGAGAGCAGGCCATCTTAGACAGGATACTGTGTAATGAGAAGGGAATCTTGCTGTGCGAGACCCCTTGGGGATGTGCGACCATAGCATTATAGAATTTATTGTCAAGGTGGAGACTGAAGTAGTTGATTCGCTGACGAGAGTGCCGAACCTTCACAAAGGAAACTATGAAGATATGAGGCGTGAGTTGGCCTTGATAGATTGGGGAGAGTTGCTTAAACGGATGAAAGTGGATAGGCAATGGCAAACATTCAAGGAACACATGGGGGAACTGCAGCAGCTGTTTATTACAGTCTGGCAGAAAAGCAAAATGGATAAGAGGGCCAATCCATGGTTTACAAAGGGAACTAGAGATAGTATCTGGTCCAACGAAGAAGCATACATATTGGCGAAGAAAAATAATAGGATTGAGAACAGGTTAGAATTCAGCAAAGAAAGATCAAGGGATTGATTAAGAAGGGGAAAATAAAGCACGGAAGTAAGCTTGCAGGGAACATAAAGACTGACACTAACAGTTCATATAGATACGTGAAAAGAATGAGGTTGGTGAAGGCAAAGGTACAGAGGGAAACGGGGGAATGTATATCACGGGGCAAAGAAACGGCTGAGCAATTCAATACATATTTTGGTTTTGCCTCCGCAAAAGAGGACTCAAATCTGACACCAGAAATGTTGGAGAATGCAAGATTCAGTGAGACGGAAGAACTGAGGGTGACCAATATCAGTAAAGAAATGGTGCTGGGAAAATTGGTGGGATTGAAGGCGGATAAATCCCAGGGCCTGATATTATACATCCAAGGTTGCTTCAGGAAGTGGCTCCAGAAAGAGTAGGTGCATTGGTGATCAACTTCCAGCATTCTATAGTTTCTGGAACAGTCCCTGCAGATTGGAGGGTAGCTAATGTTACTCCAATATATAAAAAGGGAGGTAGAGAGAAAACAGTGAATGAGTGACCAGTAAGCTTAACATCGATCGTGGGGCAAATCATAGAATCCATTATCAAGGACTTTATAGCGGAGCACGTAGAACACAGTGGCAGGATCAGACAGAGTCAGCATGGAACTATGATCTGTTGGAATTCTTTGAAGATGTAACTAGTGGAGATAACAAGGGGAGCCAGTTGATATGGCATATTTGGACTTTCAGAAAGCGTTTAACAAAGTCCCACATAAGAGATTATTGTGGAAGGTTAAAGCATATGGAATTGCGGGAAGTGTATTGAGATGGATAAAAAACTTGTTGGCAGAGAAGAAACAAAGAGTAGGAATTCATGAGTATTTTCAAATTTGCAAGCAGTAACCAGTGGGGTACCACAGGGTTCGGTGCTGGGACCACAGTTATTCAAAATATATGCTAATGATTTGGATGAGGAAACAAAATGTAAAATTTGAAAGTTTGCAGACGATACTAAGTTCGGTGGGATGGGGAACTGTGACGAGGATGCATAGATCCTTCTACATGATCTGGACACGTTGGGTGAGTGGGCAAACCAATGGCAGATGCACTATGATTTGGATAAATGTGAAGTTTTTCATTTCGGAAACAAAAACAAGAAGGGAGACCACTACCTGATTGGCTGAAAATTGGGATCGTGGAGTGTGCAGCGGGACCTGGGCGTCCTTGTGCACCAGTCACTGAAGGTAAGCATGCAGGTGCAGCAGGTGGTAAAGAAGGCAAATGGTATGTTGATCTTCATTGCAAGAGATTTTGAGTACAGGAGAGGGATGTGTTGTTGCAATTATACAGGGCCTTGGTGAGGCCACACCGAGAGTATTGGTTGCAGTTTTAGTCTACTTTTCTGAGGAAGGACGTTCTTGCCCTCGAGGGAGTGCAGCGAACGTTCACCAGGCTGATTTCGGGGATGGTGGGACTGATGCATGATGAGAGATTGACTAGGTTAGAATTGTTTTCGCTGAAGTTCAGTCGAATGAGGGGGGATGTCATAGAGATTTATAAATTCTAACAGGACTAGACAGGGTTGATGCAGGGAGGAATTTCCGATGGTGGGGGAATCCAGAACCAGGAGTCACAGACTGAGGATTCGGGATGGATCATTTTGGACGGAGATGAGGAGACATTTCTTCACCAAAAACCAATGGCCAGCACGATTAAGGAAAAGTCACGAAATTAGCATTGGCCAGCACGATTAAGGAAAATCCCAAGGATTTTTATACATATATAAAGAGCAAGAGCGTAGTCAGGGAGAGGGTTGGCCCACCCAAGGACAAGAGAGGGAATCTGTGCGTGGAGCCAGAGGAAATAAGTGAGGTATTAAATGAGTATTTTGCGTCAGTATTCACTAAAGAGAAGGACTTGGTGGATGATGAGTCTGGGAAAGCCTGTGAGTCTGTGTGTATAGTCTGAGTCATGTTGCGATCAAAAAGGAGGAGGTGTTGTGGTTGTTGAGAAACATTAAGGTCGACATGTCCCCAGGGCCTGATGGGATATACTCAAGAATACTGACAGAGGCAAGGGAGGAAATTGCTGGGGCCTTGAAATAAATCTTTGCAACCCCATTGGCTGCAGGGGAGGTCCCAGAAGATTGGCGAATAACCAATGCTGTTCCTTTGTTAAGAAGGGTAGCAACAAAAATTCAGGTAATTACAGGGCGGTGAGCCTTACGTCAGTGTAGGGAAATTATTGGAGCGGATTCCTCGAGACAGGATTTAATCCCACTTGGAAATAAGTGGACGTATTGGCGAGAGGCAACATGGTTTTGTGAAGGGGAGGTCGTGTCTCACTAACTTTATCGAGTTTTTGGAGGAAGTGACGAAGATGATTGATAAGAGTAGGGCAGCAGATAGTGTGTACATTGACGTCAGTAAGGCCATTGACATGGTCGCTCATGGCAAACTGGTGCAGAAGGTGAAGTCGCATGGGATAACAAGTGAGCTGGCAAGGTGGATACAGAACTGGCTCTGTCATAGAAGACAGAGGGTAGAAGTGGAAGGGTGCGTTTCTGAATGGAGGACTGTGACAAGTGGCGTTCCTCAGGGATCAGTGCTGGGATTTTGCTGTTTGTAAGATATATAAATGATTTGGAGGGAAATGTAACTTGTTTGAATAGTAAATTGTAACTGGAGTGATTAGGAAGTTTGCAGAGAACACAAAGTTTGGTGGATTTGCGGATAGCGATGAGCACCATCGGAGGTTACAGCAGGATGTAGATCGGTTGGAGACTTGGGCGGAGAGATGACGGATGGAGATTAATCCGGACAAATGTGAGGAAATGCATTTTGGAAGGTCTAATACAGAGAGAAATATACTGTAAATGGCAGAAACCATTAGAGTATTGATCGGCAGAGGTATCTGGGTGTACAGGTACACAAGTCATTGAAAGTGGCAACGTAGATGAAGAAGGTAGTCAAGAAGGCATACGGTATGCTTGCCTTCATTGGCTGGGGCATTGAGTTTAGAAATTGGCAAGTCATGTTGCAGCTTTATAGAACCTTAGTTAGGGCTCACTTGGAATATAGTGTTCAATTCTGGTCACCACACTACCAAAAGGATGTGGAGGCTTTGGAGAGGATACAGAAAATATTTACCAGGATGCTGCATGGTATGGAAGGCATTAGCTATGAGGAGTGACATTGGTGAAAATGATGTAGGTAGGAAGAGCAGGGGGGTCATATGAGAGAAATTCAGGGAGTTAGGTGCTAGGCTGAAAAGTAAGGCCTCCAGGGTAGCAATCTCTGGACTGCTCCCGGTGTCGAGTGCAAGTGAGGCTCGGAACAGGGAGATTCTACAGTTGAACGCGTGGCTAAAGGACTGGTGCAAGAGGGAGGGTTTTAAATTCATAGATAACTGGGAAATCTTCAAGTCAGGATGGCAACTGTACAGAAAGGATGGGTTACACCTTAACTGGAAGGGAGAAAAAATCCTGGCTGGGAGTTTTGCTAGAGTGTTTCGGCAGGATTTATACTAGTGTGGCAGGGGGTGGGGAACAAAACAGTAGGTCAGTAAATACTGAGGCTGGGGTTGAGCTGGGGGCCAGGGCAAGGCTAGCTAAGAAGAGGAGCACTCTGGAGGAGGATGACCTGAGTGGGCCTGGAGGTCTTGAGTGCATCTGCTCCAATGCGATGAGCGTAACGGGTAAAACAGACGAACTTAGGGCCTTAATGCTTACGCGGAATTTGGATGTGGTTGCGGTGACGGAAACTTGGTTGAAAGAAGGACAGGACTGGCAGCTGAATATTCCGGGGTATACGTGTTTTAGGTGAGACAGAAGAGGGGCTAAAAAAGGTGGGGGAGTAGCGATATTAGTTAAGGAGCATATCACCGCGGTGCAGAGGGTAGACAACTTAGAGGGGTCATGTACTGAGTCGCTGTGGGTGGAACTCAGAAACAGGAAGAGCGTAGTCACTATGCTGGGGGTGTACTACAGACCACCCAACCGCCCACGGGAAGTGGAGGAAAGGATATGTCCGGAGATTCTAGATAGGTGCAGAAAAAATAGGGTTGTTGTAGTGGGGGACTTTAATTTCCCTGGCACAGACTGGAAAGTGCTTAGAGCTGGGGGTCCGGACGGGGAGGAATTTGTAAAATGCGTACTGGAAGGTTCTTTGGAACAGTATGTAGATAGCCCGACTAGAGAGGGGGCTACACTGAACCTCGTTCTGGGAATGAGCCCGGTCAGGTCGTCAAAGTCTCGGTATGGGAACATGTGGCAAATAGTGACCACAACTCTGTTAACTTTAGGATAGTAATGGACAAGGATGAGTGCTGTCCTACGGGCAGGGTGCTAAATTGGGGGAAGGCTAACTATAGCCGGATTAGGCAGGAATTGGTGGATGTTGATTGGGAGAGGATGTTCGAGGGTAAGTCCGCATCTGGCATGTGGGAGTCTTTTAAGGAACTATTGATAAGGCTGCAGGATAAGCATGTGCCTGTAAAAAGGAAAGATAGGAAAGGTAGGATTCGAGAGCCGTGGATAACCAGGGAAATTAAGGATCTGATTAAAATGAAAAGGGAGGCGTACGTTAAGTCCAGGCAACAGAAAACAGATGGAGCTCTGGAGGAATACAGAGAGAGTAGGAAAGAACTCAAACGGGGAGTTAGAAGGGCAAAAAGAGGTCACGAGATGTTCTTGGCAGGCAGGATTAAGGAGAATCCTAAAGCATTCTATGCACAGGTTAGGAACAAAAGAGTTGTCAGGGAGAAAATCGGACCTCTCAGGGACAAAGGAGGGGAATTATGCTTAGAACACAAGGGAATAGGGGAGATCCTAAATGAATACTTTGCATCGGTATTCACAAAGGAGAGGGGCGTGTTAAGCGGGAAGGTCTCGGAGGGAGGTGTTGACCCGTTAGAGAAAATCTCCATTACGAGAGAGGAAGTGTTAAATTTTTTAGGGAACATTAAAACTGACAAAGCCCCAGGGCCTGGTGGCATCTATCTTCGATTGCTCAGGGAGACGAGAGATGAAATTGCTGGGCCTCTGACGGAAATCTTTGTCGCTTCTTTGGACACGGGTGAGGTCCCTGAGGATTGGAGGATAGCGAATGTGGTCCCGTTGTTTAAGAAGGGTAGCAGGGATAACCCAGGAAATTAGAGGCATCCGTGGTAGGGAAGTTGTTGGAGAGGATTCTTAGAGACAGGATGTATGTGCATTTAGAAAGGAACAATCTCATTAGTGACAAACAGCATGGTTTTGTAAGAGGAAGGTCGTGCCTTACAAATTTGGTCGAGTTTTTTGAGGAAGTGACAAAAACGGTTGATGAAGGAAGGGCCGTGGATGTCGTCTATATGGATTTCAGTAAGGCATTTGACAAAGTCCCACATGGCAGGTTGGTTAAGAAGGTTAAGGCTCATGGGATACAAGGAGATGTGGCTAGATGGGTGGAGAACTGGCTTGGCCATAGGAGACAGAGGGTAGTGATCGAAGGTCTTTTTCCGACTGGAGGTCTGTGACCAGTGGTGTTCCGCAGGGCTCTGTACTGGGACCTCTGCTATTTGTGATATATATAAATGATTTGGAAGAAGGTGTAACTGGTGTAATCAGTAAGTTTGCGGATGACACGAAGATGGCTGGACTTGCGGATAGCGAAGAGCATTGTCGGGCAATACAGCAGGATATACATAGGCTGGAAAATTGGGCGGAGAGGTGGCAGATGGAGTTTAATCTGGATCAATGCGAAGTGATGCATTTTGGAAGAAATAATGTAGGGAGGAGTTATACAATAAATGGCAAAGTCATCAGGAGTATAGAAACACAGAGGGACCCAGGTGTGCAAGTCCACAAATCCTTGAAGGTGGCAACACAGGTGGAGAAGGTGGTGAAGAAGGCATATGGTATGCTTGCCTTTATAGGACGGGGTATAGAGTATAAAAGCTGGAGTCTGATGATGCAGCTGTATAGAACGCTGCTTAGGCCACATTTGGAGTACATGCGTCCAGTTCTGGTCGCCACACTACCAGAAGGACGTGGAGGCGTTAGAGAGAGTGCAGAGAAGGTTTACCAAGATGTTGCCTGGTATGGAGGGTCTTAGCTATGAGGATGGATTGGGTAAACTGGGGTTGTTCTCCCTGGAAAGACGGAGAATGAGGGGAGATCTAATAGAGGTGTACAAGATTATGAAGGGGATAGATAGGGTGAACGGTGGGAAGCTTTTTCCCAGATCAGAAGTGACGTTCACGATGGGTCACGGGCTCAAGGTGAGAGGGCGAAGTATAACTCAGATATTGGAGGGATGTTTTTTACACAGAGGGTGGTGGGGGCCTGGAATGCGCTGCCAAGTAGGGTGGTGGAGGCAGGCACGCTGACATCGTTTAAGACTTACCTGGATAGTCACATGAGCAGCCTGGGAATGGAGGGATACAAACGATTGGTCTAGTTGGACCAAGGAGCGGCACAGGCTTGGAGGGCCGAAGGGCCTGTTTCCTGTGCTGTACTGTTCTTTGTTCTTTGTTCTTTGAGATGTTGAAGAAATTTGATTTGTTCTCACTGGAACGACGAAGGTTGAGGGGAGACCTTATAGAAGTTTATAAGATTATGAGGGGCATGGAAAGACTGGATAATCAGTAGCTTTTTCCCAGGGTGGGAGAGTCAGTTACTCGGGCGAATAGGTTTAAGATGTGAGGAGCAAGGTTTAAAGGAGATGTACGAGGCAGGTGTTGTACACAGAGGCTGGTGGGTGCCTGGAACTTGCTGCCGTGGAAACAGATACGATAGTGACTTTTAAGAGGCGTCTTTACAAGTACATGAATAGGATGGGAATAGAGGGATCTGGTCCCCGGAAGGGGCGGGGGTTTTTGTCGAGTCAGGCAGCATGGTCGGTGCAGGCTTGGAGGGCTGAAGGGCCTGTTCCTTTGCTGCATTTTTCTTTCTTTTTTGTTCTTTGTTCAAAGACTGCTGAGCATGTGGGATTCATTGCCACAGAAAGTAGTTGATGCCCAATGATTGAATGTATTCAAGAGGCAGCTAGATATAGCACTCGGGGCAAAAGGGATCAAAGTGTATGGGGAGAAAGCAGGATGAGGCTACTGAGGTGGACAATCAGCCAAGATCTTGACGAATGGTGGAAAAGTCTGGAAGGGCCAAATGGCCCCTCCTGCTCTTATCTTATATGTTTCCATGACAACGATTAGGTAACAATGAATGTCATCTGAGAGGACAGGTCCCACCCAGTGAAATGGTAATCGGAGGTATTCCAGCATGATTGTGCAGTCAATTGTGTTAAGGACGCAGAAAGGAAGAACAGGCCGGGATATACTAGCTCGAATTAACAGCAAAATGGTAAAATAACTTCGAAGGATAAGACTTTCGTCATTGGTTCAGAGGTATGTATGACCTTTCGTTTGCTCCAATAAAACAACAACTTCTGTCACGTGATTTATTTACTGATGACTATGTTAAACCAAACATTCAGAAAACTTCTTTACAAAGGATAAATCTGTTTAAGATCCGTGAAAATCTGCAACAAATGAGACAATGTCATATCTTACAAATATTGCATTGAATTTATAAGCAGAGAAAGTGAGAATTGCCGAGCTTTAAAAACTGTGAAGAAATGAATCAAGACATATGGCCATGGAACTTTTTTTGCTATTTGTTAATGAACAGCAGTACAGAGAGCGTTTGGAGAAGTTAATTTGTCTCCCTCCTGTAAAATATAATCCGAGATTTGAACGTGAGCTGCCAGATCATTGGGCTTGTGAGTTTTATGTTTTTTCCATGTTGCCAATCGTTTTTTACGTTCAAAAATCTTTCTTTCCAAAATCTTAAGGACAATAATCAAATTTCCCGAGTGCAGCATCTATCTGAGAATAAATGCGAGTGAAATACTGAAAGAATTGGTAGCATTGTCTTACTGCAACGGGCCTTTCAATGGGGCAGATTTCCCAGCCTGGAATCAAATATTTGTGTTTTGCAAATCCTGTTACTGTGACAAAAGTGGCGCCACGGTGGCACAATAGTTAGCGCTGCTGCCTCACAGGATAGGCGACCCGGGTTCAATTCCAGCCTCGGGTCGCTGTCTGTGTGGAATCTGTACGTTCTCCCGATACCTGCGTGGGTTTCCTCTGAGTGCTCCGGTTTCCTCCCACAACCCAAAGATGTGCAGATTAGATGCATTGACCATGCTCAATTGACTCGAGCGTCAGGGGGATTAGCAGGGTAAATTATGGTTGTGGAAATAAGGCGGGGGTGGGATTGTGGTCGGTGCAGACTCGATGGGCCGAATGGCCTCCTTCTGCAATGTTCGGATTCTAAGATGACAGGCTTCAGTGAAACGTGTGGACATTTCTGAGTAATAAATGCGATCCTTCCTCCCAACTGCAGTGTGCAGGCTATAGAATTGTACAAGCAATATAACTGTTGCAGCTGGTTACACTATCATAAGGAACGTCTGTCAATCTGCCGCTCCAGCCAGCTCAATCATTCAACAGGTCATGACAGATCACATTAGCTCCACTTCCCAGGCTGTTTCCCAAAACCTTTAATTCTCTTGTCAATCAGGTCCCAGCCAGCCAATAAAACTCTGAATTATTTTCCTCAAATTCTTTCAACATTCCCTTCAGAAATCCTTCCATTTTCTACCACTATGTGATACCCCCACCATTTGTTCCTGACGCACTGAAACATCTTGAAGATCACATTTATTTCGGTCACAATCCCACCATCCTGCCCTCTCCAAAATATTAATCTCCTCCCGAACCAATTCCTTCTCTCCCCCCACCCATCGCATCACCTCTTCGAACTCTTCTACTTTCATTTCTGCATCTCCCATTTCACACAGTCTTCGCTCACTCTGTCCAGCTCTATGTGACCAGCCTATCGCTTGCAAACATCTCCAACAACTCTGCTCCTGGCTGCTTAACACCAAAGACTCAAATTGCCACCTCTTCACCCGCCCCCCGCCCACTTCCAGACCAGTACCACTGACCCCCCTCCCCCAACTCCACTTCAGGACTTCCTAAATCACCCTGATACCCCTGTCTGAACCTGCACCCTGCTTCTCCAATGCATTTTCACTCGCTTCACTAGCAGTTCTGTTCTTCCATCTCCAATAACCCATCCTGTCAGCAGCCATTATTCACATCTCCATACGGCCATAAACACCCAGACATTCCCCAATGCAATCTCTTAATTTGCAGCAAGCAACCATACCAAAGCCCTCCCAATTCTGGACCCCTTCTGTCACACCGTTTCCCTCCGACAAGCTGCATTTCGATCTCCCCCCATCAAGCTGTATACCAACCCACTCCCACTTACATCTTCATGCAGTGTATGTAATATTCCCTGTGATCGTCATGCCACAACTAAATCTCTTCAATCAATTTCAGTTCATATCCTTAACTGCAACCTTCCCGTCCACCTGATAGTTCATCACCTGCCCCACCTCGTGGGCCACGTCGTTTTGTGTACCGCCACAGCCGATGATATGTTTAATCCCTTCCCGCTAACAAATCCTCGAATCCTATACATTCCTCCATCGTGGAGATCCCAATTCAATGGCTTCATTACATTATTTCTTCACCTGTGCAACCAGCTCCATGGCCACCTCCACACCGCCACTGTCATTCCTCCACTCATCAGCCAACATCCTTCCGAGTTTCATCTCTCTGAGATATCCTTCCTCAATGTCTACTAAAAACAGCTCTTCTTACTCTCCAACATTTGCTAATCATGTATCTCTCCGGAAATCTCCACTCCTTCTGATAAACTTCCACCAGTGCACCTCAACAGCTTGTGCCTACATGTTTATTACTTTCGCTCATTACAAATGACAATCTTCACTGCTTGCCATGTCGGAGTTCAGCACTGTTTCTGATTTCCACATGCTTCACCCTTTCATCCTCCAGCCATGATCTATTTATTTTGCTATCTTCTACGGCAACGTTTCTAGCCAAATAGACCTCACTCTTTTCTGTCTCTTGTGGCATTTCTACTCATATCTAAAATAGAGTCAAGTGAACTGGAGAATGTCAGTTTAATCTGCTCCTTTGAAATTTCTACTTCTGCAATTCAACTCTGATATTTGAGTGACGTCTTGGTTCCATAATTAATCAATTGTTTTGAACACTCTTGGAAAACAAAATCTGTTGAAAGTGGAAGCATGCTCTCATTGGTATTGACTTAATAAATATCAGGATGAACGTGGATTTGGCATTTTTAACTTATCATCGGCAGATTGTAGCAGGAATGTGTTAATGAATAGGATTAATAAACACGCTGCTGTAAACTGGGTAAAATTATTCGACAGGTTTCGTGGATATACATATACTATTTCTAACTGAATGCCAACTTGGACGCTTGTATTTGGGTCAGTGTTTGAAGCTCTTTTGAAAAATGTAAGTTTGAATTACTATAGTTCATCATTCTTTTGCATGCACTTTCACCTATTGGATTGCAGATGTTGGAAAATTTATGCCGGATTAACAATTTAACATCAAATATATTTAAAATGTGAATTTGTAATATTTAGATCCCCTGATTTGGTAACATTAAGTGATGCTTTTGAAATGCTTGAATTATGTAGACATGAATGGGAGTTCAGAATTCACTGAAGTTTCCCCCCAGATTTCATGAATCTCCCAATCAAAGTAAAGGGATAATTGATCGTTTTGAGCAGCAGGTTTCTGAATTTTCCCTGAGTTATTGTGTAAATGGCTGTGTTGGTGCAGGAACTCAGAAGTTGCAGCATAATGCCAGCCTCTTCGAAAATGGGGGTGCTGCTCAATGTAACTCTGCGTTTGAACGACGTTGTAATACTGTAATATAAGAAATACATTAATGTTGTCATCCAGAACAGGATAAAACTACTGGATATTGCAAATAGTAACATAATGGATCTTCTGCGGCTCATCAGCTCAGGGTCCTTTTCACTCCTGTTAGTGTTGCTCTGCCTCAGGGTCCTTCTGGCCCGATTCGCTCTTAAAATTCGCTTGATGGTGACAATGTTAAAGAATAAAATCAGGAAGAATGGAATCACTGGGGTTAACAGCTGCTCAATCCAAGAAAATGCTATCCAATAGGGCAAAATATAAAAAAAGATTGATAATCTGCAACCCAACTCTATATTGTTGTAATAAGAGGAATACAGGAATGGCCAGGGAATGTTCTTTAAACAGAATAGCGAGCTCACAATGCTGATAACCACAGCAGCAGTTTTCTCAGTGCAGTACTTTGTTTTCAGCTTCTGACAACAAATGGCCACAAGGCGATCAAAAGTAAAAGCGACCGTTAACCAAACAGAAATGTCAATGGCAGCCGGAGACATGTAGAGAATGAATCTGCACACGGAAGTATGGAACAGGAAAGTGCCATACCAATACAGTGTAACGATGCGATGTAATATTACATTACAGACAATAACCATAAAATCTGCTGCCGCCATTGCCACCAGGTAACGGGTGGTGCACTTAGAGACGCCACAATTTTTGAAAGACAGGATTGCAATTGTTACGATGTTCACTGTGAGAAATGAAATAGAAAACAGTAACAAAACCAAACGATGATTATGCTGATAGAACAATGTAATAACTAATCAATCTTAAAGTAGAGGATCTGCTGGACACACGATAATTTGATGTCAAATATATTGAAAATCTCACTGTCCAGCGCTCTGCATTACTCTCCTGAATATCCAGTGTACGGTGCTGGTTTATGATGTGGTGTCCCATCTTGCAGCTGCAATGCTGTGTTTTTGCCTTTAGATAGCGATATTTAGCTACTTTAAAAGGTAAAATTAAAACTGAAGAGAAGTGCAGGCAAGAGAGGAGAGAATGTCCATTGTGAACGGGCTGAGGGAGCAGACAATACCAATGATAAACGGAAGACCAGATAACGAGACAAAAATGGCATAAACAGCAGGAAAGAAGACGATAACCGGTCTAAACAGTTCTGGAACAGCGATTAGAAACTGGTGTCAAGGGAGCAGAACACCACATTACATTTAAAAAGCAGCATATCGTTAAAATGAAGCAGGTGCCTGGGAAGAAAATGTCAAGTGAAGAGGAAATTATGTTTAAGAAAATCTAAAACAATAAATATTCAGACGAAAATGTTAATATCAAAATGCAAAACATGTAAGGAACAGAGACAACTCAGTCAGGGAGAAAACAGCAGAACGACAAATGTCGCAATAAAAAATAATCTACAAGGCCAAGTCATTCTAGACCACGTGGTTATGCCTATATTCAATTCAACATCGTTAAAGAACAACGCCACAGTTCACTCAGATTTGGAGGCCAATGTAATTTGGCTGGTACAGAAAATAAAACAGAAATAATTTCAAAAGTTGAAGACATCAAAGCACCTTACCAGGTACTCCGATTGCTGCGAGAATCGGATAGTACACAACTGCTGTCTGGGTGATTAAAGTCCAACGCATTCTCTGTGTTTTAATGAAACCTGCTGCTGCTGGAGAAGATCTGTCCCGCTGAACACTGAGACAGTAACGAGAATTGAGGGTTTATTTATATTAAAGTAGATGCTTAGTGATGCTGAATACACACATCTGCAATGATAGTACTTAAAGGTTCGTTAACAAACACGCTGCTGACACCAGCTGTTCTCTCACTCCAGACCTCATTAGGGATTGTAGCAAAACATATAAGCCTTTTGGGATCAGGATAAATGCTCACTCTGTATTAACTCCACAATGATGTCCATTTCAAAAACCAGCCTATCAACATTGACACTGCTTTTCGTGTTCCTCGATCATCTGCTCTCTTACAATCTCGCTTGCGAAGTCCATATTCTTAGTAAAGTTCTCTAATCTCGATTTCTTTCGCTTTCTTCAATTACTGATCTCCTTTCATTCTCCACCTTTGCTTTCCGAATTGTTTTCCCTCTTTTTCGGTCTCCTTTTCACGATTAAGAAATTTACAGCTGACGCGAAGATTGGCCGAGAAGTGGATGGTGCAGAGGATAGCTTTAACCTGAAACAAAATAGATGGGTTGGTGAAGTGGGCAATAAATTGGCAGGTGAATGTTAACACACAAGTGTGAGATTATGCATTTAGGGAGGTTTCAAACAGTTACAGAATGTAAAAAATATAAAGGATATAAAGGGGTAATTTATATTCTATAATTTAAGAGGGGTAGATATAGAACATAGAACAGTACAGCACAGAACAGGCCCTTCGGCCCACGATGTTGTGCCGAGCTTTATCTGAAACCAAGATCAAGCTATCCCACTCCCTATCATCCTGGTGTGCTCCATGTGCCTATCCAATAACCGCTTAAATGTTCCGAAAGTGTCTGACTCCACTATCACTGCAGGCAGTCCATTCCACACCCCAACCACTCTCTGCGTAAAGAACCTACCTCTGATATCCTTCCTAATTCTCCCACCATGAACCCTATAGTTATGCCCCCTTGTAATAGCTCCATCCACCCGAGGTAATGGTCTTTGAACGTTCACTCTCTCTATCCCCTTCATCGTTTGAAGTGAGAGATATTGGTGTACAAGCATACAGGTCCCTCAAGCAGCAGTTCAAGTGGACAAGGCATTTGGAATGCACTGCTTCATTGGAAAAGGAATAGCATTCAAGAATAAGGAAATAACGTTGGAATTGTGTTAAACACTGCTGAGGCCACAAGTGGAATATTGTGTACAGCTCCAGTCAACGCAATATAGGAAGGATGTTTTTGTTCTGTAGAGAATACGTACGTTGCCAGGGATAGAAAAGGCTAGCTCCGAGGAAAGCTTGGGCAGGTTGTGGTTATTTTCCTTCGAACTAAGAAAGCTGAGGGTTGACTTGATGGACGTGTACAAAATTATACGGGGAAGAGATAAAGTTGACAGCATAAAATAGTTTCCCTTGGTGGAGAGTTCTCTTCCCAGGGAACAGAGGTTTAAGATAAGCGGCAGTAGATTTTGAAGGAATATGAGGAATAATTTGTGTTACAGAGAGAGTCGTGGGTGCCTGGAATTCACTGCCCGAGTTGGTGGTGGAAGCAGAGATCCGAAACTATTTTAAAAAGTAACTGCATCTTCATCTTAATTGCTGGAAACTTCGGGGCTATGGGCCGAGTACAGAAATGTGGGACTAGAAATGGCCGTTGTTGATGTGGGGCTGACAAGAAAAGGTGGGCCGAACTGCTACATTTTGTTATCTCACTTTTTATCCTAATTTTCCACAAGAAACGATCTTCATCTTCCCGTCTCTTAAAACTATTTCCATTCTTTATGTGTTTATGATTCGTCTGAGGGTCTGATTTTCCATATCCCTTCTCTGCACTTCTGCAAACTGCAAAATATTTGGGAAGTGAAGTGGTGAAGATGGAGCAAAGAGTTTACAACGGGATATGGACAGGATAAGTGAGTGGGTCAAAAGTTGCAGTTGGAATATAATGGAGGAAAATCTGATGTTATGCACTTTGGTGAGAAGAATAGAGAAGTTGGATATTATTAAAATGGAGAAGCTGCAGGAACCTGCAGCACAGAAAGATTCAGGGTACTCATGCTCGAATCGCATAAAGCTAGCATGCAAGTTCAGCAAGTAAAAGAGAAGACAGATGTTGATCTTTATTTCTCAATGATTTGATTATAAAAAGGACGTCTGCCTAAAGATATAGACATCACGATGTAGAGCACACCAGGAATACTGGTCTAGCTGATGGCACTGGATGAAGTGAAGTGCTAGGTCGAGCAAGACCGTAAAGAGACCAAAATACACATGTTGGAATGTTACTGTGGTGATTCAGCCGCACGCCAGTTTCCTGCCATTAACATCCTTTATTGTGCACCAAAGGAAAAGGCCGCTCCTGTGGTTAAAATCAGGTAATCTTCATCCCGGGCCTACAATCCAGTCCAAGTAAATTTATACGTTTAACAACGCTCGCTGACTGCTTCCCGTTGGGCGAACTTCCATGAAGCCTACGGATAGATCTATTGATGTTCTTCGTGGCTTTTGTAGTTGTTATAACAGCCCCCTCCCCTTAGGTCCGTGTCGGTCCCAGCACCCCCACTTGCGAGGTGGGACTTTCACTTGCTTGGAGCTCGGCTGGAGGTCCGTTGAAGGCGGGGCTGGGTGTAAACCAAAGAGGGTAACATTTTGTTTTGGCGGGAGCGGCGCCGATTTACCAGAGGAGGTTCTTCCTCAGGTTCCAATTGAGTCTCAGAGTCTGTACCCTCTATATATCGGGAATCACCACTGCAGATCAGCTTCAAGCTGAGGCCTGGCACTGGCAGCGGCTATCTCCATGTCCGGTGGGTGGGGCGGCTCGGGCAGTGGCTCCCTGGTCCATTACGTCTCTTGGGTTTTACCCTGACTCTGGCCTTGTAAGATATCGGTCCTGTTTTCGGGTCCCACCTGCGACCATCCCCGAAGTTCCTTACATGAATCACATCGTCCATGCAGCAGTTATTTCTACCCTTGCAGAATCAACGTATAGATTTGCATTTCCTGTCGGGATTCCACCCTCTCCAAGAAGTCTCGGTATAGCGAGCTCTGTCAAGGACAAAGGTATCGTCCCATTCATAGTTCCGCTGGGTCTTGTGGTCTGCAATGTGCAGACTTGTGGTCTGCAATGTGGCCCTGTAATCAAACAGAAATCGTGCCAATTCAGTCTCCATGGATGCTGCTGGTTGTTTCTTATTATCATTGTTGAAGGATTGAACAGCCCATTCTGCCAGTCCATTTGAGATGGGTGATATGGTGCAATGTGGATGTGTGAGATACCATTCGAGAGCACAAAGTTCAGAAAAATTACCGCGAGAGAAGGCTATGCCATTATCAGAAACCAGACAACCAGTATTCCGTGCGATGAAAGTATAGAATCCATAAAGAGACTTGTGAAATCAACCTGGACCCGCATCCATGGCCTTCCAGGCAACTCTTATTGGTATAGGAAGGCTGAAAGCGGAAGTTTTTAATTTCCATGGCACAGGTCACATCTCGTCCCCAAGCCTGTGATAACACAGTAAAGACTGAGTCACCAAACCGAACATCTGACCATTTGATCATTAACACACTGGATTGGTCATTATGTTGTTGTGTTCATAGCAGATGTTGGATGGATGTTGAATGGATTATCAATTGACAAGGCTATCTGAACGCTTATTTGAAGTCAAAATTGGATTTGGCCAATCGTATCTTGTGGGTTGGTTGAATCATTTATGCCACATGCCAATCTGTCTCGCAACGTTTCATTAAGAACTGCTCCAAATCTGCAATGTTCAGCTGGTTTCTATAACACGTCAAGAGTTCAGTGATAGCTTTGCCGGGAGATGCCCCGAAACATGATGAAGTGATATCTCTGGAGAATTATTGGGGTTTCGGACCATTGTATTTTAAACAGAAATACATCATGAGTGAATGAAATTGAGAGGGATGACAGAATTTGGGGCTACAGATCTATCCAGATGTTCTCATGCATAAATCAGTTAGAGATAATTTTCAGATGTAACAACTGATTAGAAAAACACACGTAATGCGGTCTTGTATTACAAGGGGAATGGCCTATAAATGTCGGAAGAATCCACAGCAATTCAAACAGAAGAACATCTATCTCTGCCAGACCCCTTAGATCATACACTATTTAAAAAAAAAATGCTTTCAAGGGCACTACAGGCCCTTTGTCGTAATAATTTATTGTATTTTCTAAAACCTATAGAATGGTATTTTGGGAGATGTGCATTCCCGGATAGATTCAGATTATGGAGGGTGTGCCTGGGAAAAGATCATTGTACTTAATTGCAAATGCTATTTTCTGCTGTTAATTGTAAATATGTTACTTCATTGTTCATTGGAAATGGTGTTCTTTACTGTTAAATGTAAGTGTTCATCTTTATTGTTAATAATAAACGTTATTTACTGTTAATTGTAAATGTTGTTCTTATCATGGTATAATCAGACAAAGTCACCATGCACATACAATGGGAAAATCTTGCTCGACGATTGTATTGGGATTATTTGAGGGCGTAACTAGTAGAGTTGATCAAAGAAAACTGGGGGATATGGTTTATTTAGACGTTCAGAAGGCTTTCGACAAGGTCTCACATTGCTGGCTACGATGCAAATTGAAGGCACATGGGATTACGGACCATGTCCTGAGATTGATTGAAAGCTGTTTGGCAGATATGAAGCAAAACGTTGGCATGAATAGGACTTTTTACCGATTGGAGGGTGGAAAAGCAAAGTAAACGTATTATCTCAAAATTTGTTGATGACACAAATTTGGCTGGAAGAGTGAGCGGTGAGGAGGATGCAGAGATGTTTCAGATGCTCCAATTGTACAGGGCTTCGAAAAGGCGGCACGGTGGCACAGTGGTTAGCACTGCTGTATCACAGAGCCAGGGACCCGGGTTCGATTCCCGGCTCATGTCACCATCCGTGTAGAGCTTGCACATTCTCCCCGTGTCTGCGTGGTTTCCTCTGGGTGCTCCGGTTTCTTCCCACAATCCAAATATGTGCAGGATAGGTGAATTGGCCATGCTTAATGTTCGCATGGCGTCAGCAGGATGAGGCGGGTAAATATTTGGAGTTATGGGGATAAGGCCTGGGTGGGACTGTGGTCGATGCAGACTCGATGGGCCGAATGGTCTCCTTCTGCACTGTAGGGATTCTATGAGTATTGTATGTGGTTTTCGTGCCCTTCTCTGAGGAGGGAAGTCAGCGCTATTGAGGGAGTACAGCAACGGTTTACTAGGTTTTTTCTTTACCAAGTTGACATTTGTTCCAATTAACCTTAATTCCAAGTTTCTCCTATGTAGTTTGGGATGTCTTCGCATTAAACATCAGCCGGCTCATCACAGTACCGTTAAACTAATGGGCAAAATGTGAATCAAATATAGGAACCATATCAATACAATAGTTTTGAGAGCAGGTAGGAGACCCAGAGTCCTGCTGCGAGGCACACCTCCAGATCCCCAACTCTGTCTACAAACTACCAGGCACAATTCAGGAGTGTTATTGAATACTCTCCAGTTGTCTGGATGGGTGCAGGCACAGCAACACTCAAGAAGTTTGACACCATCCAGAACAAAGCAGCCCGTGTCATTGGTATTGCTTAATAAACATTCACTCTCCCCAATACCGAAGAACAGTGAAAGCCATAATAAATACGGAAGAGTCAGACTGCCGGAACACAGCAAGTCTCCAGGGGCAGCGCCTTCCAAATTCATGCCCACTGCACACCAGACAGCGAAAGCAGCAGCTCCTTGGGAACACCAACAGCCGGGCATTCCACTTCTCCCTTCCCATCAATCATCATTCTGACTAGAAAATATATCACCTTTAATGTCGATGGGTCAAAATCCGGGAATTCCCTCCCTAACAGCGCTTTCGATGGACCGACACCACATGGATTGCAGCGGTTCAAGAGGCCAGCTTATCTCCACGGACACACGGGGATTGAGCGTTGGGGATTTAATGCTGCATGAGCCAGCCCGATCTTGTAAATTAATAAAAATAAAAAAGCATAATACTGGGAATGCTAAAAAATCAAAAGACAGTTTGGAAAAATAAGCAGATATTTTCCATACTCCGATTTCTTTTGAATTTCTCAACAGAACCTACCCTCCCAACACCCTTGGGCCGTGAGATCCAGATTCATATCATCTGCCTGTCTAAATTACCTTTTTTTTTACATGGACTCCATTTCCATTTTTACTCCTTTCACTAATTGTCTTAAATTTATGCTCCCATGCTCGCAATTCCAGCCTTGGGTGACGGTATGGAGTCTGCACGTTCTTCCCGTGCCTGTGTAGGTTTCCTCCCACAGTCCAAAGATGCCCAGGATACGTGTATTGGCCCTTAGTGTCTCACGATGTGTACGTCAGGGGGATTAGCGGGTTAAAGATGTGGGGTTATGGGCTAGGCACTGAGTAAGATTATCTGCCAGAGAGTATGTGCAGACTCGGTGGGCCGAGTGGCCTCATCCTGTACTATACGGATTGAGTTATTCTATGACCCTTCTGCAAATATAAACAATTATGGTTTCTCCCTTTCTGCTATTTACAGATGATGATGATTTTACACATTCCTCTAGACCTGTCTTCTACACCTCTTTTTTTTCCCCTCAAGAGAACGATTCACGCTCTACCAGGCTACATTTCCTACCAAAATTGCTCATCACTGTATCCATCCTTGTGAATATGTGTGGTTTAGATCCTAATAACACCAATTTTCCGAGGTCTGGAGGATAGCACAGTGAATAATATTCGATTTTAACCCAAAATAGTGTGGCATAATGTTATACACCAGGAATTACAGTGTCGTTTCTTTAATAATCCATGCCCTTCTTTATCGAGCCCAGGAAACCATGTGCCATATCAAACCGTGAGGCTACCTTGCAAAATTGTTTTCACTGATAAACCTCAAGTTAATGTCCCGCGTACATCCCCAGTTTATTTTGCTGCTGCACCTTCTGCAGTCTTTTAACCTGTATCGTGTATTGTCTCTCTATGTTCTTCACACCATAATGAATCACTTCCCACTTTTCTGCAGTAAATTCCTTGTCAGTTGTCCACCGATTCCCAACGACTTTCTATGTCCATTTGAATTCTCCAAAATATTTCTGATAGTTTGCAATACTTCTATGTTTCATGACGATGTAAATATTGAAGTTGTGTCCTGTACACTCGGAACTAATTCTTCATCGGGTCTCCAAGATGTTATTTTCCCCTTTATTCCACAGGCTATTATGTTGTAGCTGCTTTGATATGATCGACAACACACAGAGTAAGGCGAGAAGCCATTATAAATCACGTCATGATATGCAAACCCGCAGGAGATTCAAGCTAAATTTCCTTGGCAATTTTCAGAGGGCGGCACGGTGGCACAGTGGTTCGCACTACTGCCTCACGGCGTCAGCGACTGGGTTCGATTCCCGGCTTTTATCACTGTCTATACGTTGCACGTTGTCCCCATCTCTGCATGGGCTCCTTCCAGTTGTTCCATTTCCTCCCACAGTCCAAAAGGTGCATTGGCCATGCTAAATCCTCCCTCTATGTATCCAAAAAGGTGCCCTGTTAATGTAAGCCAACTTATGACAAATAAACTTTAATTTTTGTGAATTTCGACATGCGAAGCAATGCACAATGAATCAAAGTGTGTTGATTGCCAAGTTAGGTTTTGCAAACAATTAACCGGCAAATAACGCCGGTTATGAAATTGGAGACGGCAACAGAAATGCAGGGAATAATGTTACTCTTTCACAGGAAGGATAGTGACAGTTTAAAGAATGTTCAAAAGGCTGATTCCTGGGATAAAGCTCCATCAGTCTGAATCTATACCAAGTGGATTCTGGAAGCATTGGAAGTAATTTCCTTGAAATATAGAAACTCCTTCAGCGATTTGACATCGTCGATGCTGGGATCTTTCCCATTGAAGCGGACTCTGTGCTGAAAACAGAAATAACCGCAAATTATATGAGAAGACGCTTGTATTCATTCATAAGTGCGTGTTCGTCACACCAATAAGGCGTGAGAGAATTGGTTAGTTACATGGAGTACAATGTGGAAAATTGTGAGGTTATGCATCTTGGAATGATGAATGGAGTGCACACTATTTTCCAAATAGGTAAATGCTTCGGAAAACAGAAACACAAAGGGTTTGGGAGTCATTGTTCAAGATTATCTTCAGGTTAACGTGCAGGTTCAGTCGGCAGTTAGGAAGGCAAATGCAATGTTAGCATTCATGTCGATAGGGCTAGAATACAAGAGCAGGGATGTACTTCTGAGGGTGTAAAGGGCTCTGGTCATACGCCATTTGGAGTATTGTGAGCAGTTTTGGACCCCATATCCAAGGAACGATGTGCTGGCCTTGTAAAGGGTCCAGAGAAGGTTCATAAGAATGATCCCTGGAATGAACAGTTTGTCGGATGAGGAATGGTTGAGGACTCTGAGTCTGCACTCGTTGGAGTTTAGAAGGGTGAGGGGGGATCTCATTGAAACTTACAGAATACTGCGAGGCCTGGATAGAGTGGACATGGAGAGGATGCTTCCGCTGATAGGAAAAACTAGAACCAGAGGACACAAACTCAGGTTAAAGGGACAATCTTTTAAAACAGAGGTGAGGAGGAATTTCTTCAGCCAGAGAGTGGTGAATCTGTGGAACTCTTTGGCGCAGAAGGCTGTGGAGGCCGGGTCATTGAGCGTCTTTAAGACAGAGCAAGATAGGTTCTTGATGAATAAGGATGTCTGGGGTTATGGGAAAAAGGCAGGAGAATGGGGATGAGAGAAACATCAGCCATGATTGAATGGCGGAGCAGACTCGATGGGTCGAGTGGCCTAATTCTGCTCCCATGTCTGATGGTCTTATGGTCTTATAGTAATCACCTAATATTCAACCTGTGTCTCAAAAATCTTCACAAATTTAGCAGTCAGCACCTGGGCTTCACAGGAAGATACCGGGACCATAGAGTGATCAGCAGCAAAATTGGTTGCAATAACTAGGTTAAAATTGGATTAATTCTTGGCCCACAGGAATTGAATGTTGCAGCTGCGATGTCCGGCTCCTCACCGTTCAGTCAGCCGGAAATGGTTCTTTGTGTTGTTTGTACTCAGCCGCAAGCAAACAGATATCAGTGCTTTGGGCTTTAAGTGATTATTACCAAATATCTTCCGCCGGCACCAAAAATATCACCTAGTTGTAACCGATTAGATTAATTAAACTAAGGATCTGTTGCATTTTCTGGAATGATCAATCACGAGTTTCAAAATTGTGCTGATTCTTTCCATTCGGCCTCGCGACCCGCACTGAGTAGAATTTTACAATTCTACAGGAGCAGATATCCTCAGTGAAACCCGGCCAGTTGTGTCACGCGTTGCACTCCCAAATGTAATCCACAGCCCGTCCGATTCCACAATAACAGATACACCAACAGATACATTTCCTTGGAGACTCGGCCATTTTGTAATCTGATTCGAAAGAGGACAACATTTCAATCAACTGTTTATTTATAATTATTAACTAAATACTGCAGAAAATCTTCGAGTATATTACTGAACTGCAATTGATAAACTATAAAGGGTTATACATTTGCAGCGACTTGTATTCGGTTTGATATCCAGCACACAGGAAAATAATACAAAAGATTGTTGTTACCGTCAGCATTACAACTGCTGCAGTCATCAAATACTAGGATTAATTGTTTAATTTGCTTTGATAATAACTGCACACTGAAATTAAGTTGTTGTTAATTACAGATGGGCATTTTAAACAAACAAGCTTACATAAATGCAGCTAAATATTAAATTGTGCGTGATCAATGTAGTTATTAGTTAACTAAAAATGCTGATGGCAATTTAAACACGATGCTTTCTTCAATTGGAAATGACATTTCAACAGGAGGCTAAACTTAACTGAGAGCAAAAATAGTACATAACCCAATGCACACTTCTAATATAGTGATGATTAATTATTCAGTTGTGTATAGGAATGCAATTGATCTTAAAATTAGTTAACATGTCAAAACGACAAAAAACAGCAAGTGACGGACAGAGCTAAGCGATCCCATAACCAACGGACCAGATCGAGGCTCCGCAGTCCTTTGACATCAATAAGTATTGATATATCCACAGCATAATGATTGGGGACAAGGAGGAAGGCAGAATCCCTGTACACATCACAAGCACAGGCAGCTGCTAAACCATCTCACGAAATGAAGAAGGAGGATTAACCTTCGCTGAAACTGGAGACACCTTTACCAAACATGGCCACACAGTTTGTGTGATGTAACCATTTCTCGGATTTAGCTCACAGCTTCATATATTATTCGAAGTCGTTGCGGAACAAGTGGCGACTGAGACTACAGAACTCGCAGATATTTGTGATCTAATTAGCAATTTCATGTCACATCTGTTTACATAGCCATCAGAGAACTTGTGTTTTGTAGTGTATTGCAGTCTCTCTTGCTTCTGTTTTTTTAATTTAATAAATATTCTTTATTAATTATTCACACAACGGCTGAACAATCGCCTCCTGGGTTCACATATTTTTCTCACAGTATACCAATTTGAGATTTTAAACCATTAAGGAACGATGTTCCCAGTTAGCCATATGAATTCGTGATACTTTTGCCTTTGTGGGGGTTTTAACGCCAGGTTTAATTTAATTTTGTAGGCCCCGAGATATCTGGCCCCTGTTGCACTGCCACCTGAGTCACTTGAATAAAACTGGCTGCATTCCTCACGTCCCATTCCTCTCTCAGGTCGCTATGTCGCCATATTGAAAATGACCTGGCAATACGGGGCAAAATAATTAAAATGAATGTTTGTTGCTCCACAATAGTCAATGGTCAGAACACTGCGTAGCACAACAGATACCTGCTTGTCAAGTTTCAGAATAATGAGCCTTTGCCTCCAGTATTTTTACATTTTCATATAGCGATTCAGCTGCTCAAAATGGTTCACTGGCATCGCTCCAAATCTTCTGTCTCTATCTCTGCCACCTCCCCCAAACACCTTATCACTCTGCGTTGCAGACCTTCGATAAAATCTTCGACTCCCAAAACCTCGATTAATTCATCTTCTCATGAGAAATGGCCTGAATTCCAGATTTCTGGTCCCTGGCCCGAATATCAGATGGCAGATTAAATTTTACCATCGAATGGACGAGCAATTTCTGATATACATAAACTAATTTTCAGCAGCTTCTATAGTGGGATCTGAAATTATTTACTCAGAGCTCAACCAAGTTTTCAGCACCATGGCGGGGGCGGGGGGGGGGGGGGCGGGGGGGGGGGGGTGATCAGCACCACAACATTATCTGCCTGAATCAGCTTGTTGAATAAAGTAGTGTTAAAGCTGTTCTTCAGAATTGTAGTTCGAACTTCCTGCCATAATTGGGTTCTGCGGATGAGCATGGAATCAGGCATTTTGTGCTGAGTTCAGAAAAAAACTTGAGCAAAATGGAGGATAGACAACTCAGCCAAATCAACAGACAGCGCGAAATCAATTTTGAACAATTGAAAGGAGAATGTCCATCAGTAGCTAAAATCAGATTAATATATATTTGGTGAAAATGAACTCATAATAACATTGCACAGACAAGTCCTCGGCTGTGGTACTGCTAATTGCGAAGAGAAAAAAAAGGTTTAAAATCATAATTTTGGTAGATAGTCAAACATTAGTTTCTTTCAGTGTAAATTTGAACAAGATGCTGTCAACAAAGGGATGAAGGGATAATTTTAGCAACATTTTATTGGAAAAATTCTGTTAGTTTCGTCATGTAATAAATGGATGAAAACTGGTTACCCAAGCGGCGGCCGTCATCAACAGAGAATTATATTCAAGGATGATTTGGAAAAACATAGCGAGATGATTCGGCAACCAAAAGGTATAAAACCGGCATTAATGAACACATTATGTAAGGACCAGGCACACTGGCGATTTGGAAAACTGAGCTCCCAAACTGAAGCTTCAAGAAACAGACACAGTCCTGTGAATCAACTTGTGAGAGACAGAATTGTCTAACCCAACAACGATAAACTCACAGCAAATCTCTGCAATCTGGTCACATTTTGTGGCAGTGTCAAAAAAAATGTAAACAGAGGAGGGCGTGCCAAAAATATCTTGAGTTTGAATGAGGAAAAGTGTTTGAAGCCATTGAAAATACAGAAGGCAACATATGCAACATCCTCAGCCAGAAGTATCGAATTTATGATCCATCCTGACGTCCCCTGATTCATTGATCGCAATGTTAAGGCCACTCGATTCCCTCCAACTGCAAGTTCTGGATATAACATTTCAGCAGTTGTGCGGGTGACCCATGCCGCGTGAAAAGACAAACAATGAAGCACATTTTGTTCTCATTCATGAATGCAAACTGCTCACAACATGCTAAAAGTTTAGTTTATTTCATAACTCCTCAAAGCCTTTGTCGTCTTTAGATAATGATTTACACGAGTTGAAAGGATTAATCGTTTGATTATCAACTTTTATTTCTGAACCACATCCTGAGTTGGACAGCTTGGCGACTCGTGCCAGGGCAGTTCCGCTTCAGGTGTAAATATTTAACAAACAGCATTAAATTTAACCATCTGGGCTTTGGGAGAAGGTGAGGTGATACAGACACGGAGAGATAGCATGAAAGAAAACGGGAAAGGAGAGCGAGGAAATATTGAAAACCTGAGGAGTTGTATGCAAAAAGCTTGGCTCTGATAAGATGGGGAAACTGGGCCTTACACGGCGAATGTCCAGAATACGGAATGAACTGCCTGAGAGTCTGTTGTGGGCTGGTTCAATCCTGCTTTTCCAAAAGAGACATTGCAATTTATTTGAAGAAAGTGAAGAAGCCGGGTGGCGGTGAAAATGCAGCTGCAAAACTCGCTGAGTTATTACGGCATGGAGACGGTACAGATATGAGGAGAACATTTACCTCAGGTTCCAATGCAATCGTTATTTTTCCAGTATAAAAGGAAAAACAAACTTGAGAAGAGGCAGAGAGGGAAAGAGAGAGAGAGACAGAGACAGTGACAGAGAGACAGAGAGAGAGGGAGAGAAAGAGAGGGAGAGAGTGACAGAGAGAGAGAGAGACAGAGAGAGAGACAGAGAGACAGAGAGAGGGAGAGAAAGAGAGTGAGAGAGAGACAGACAGAGAGAGACAGAGAGAGAGACAGAGAGAGAGAGACAGAGAGACAGAGACAGAGACAGAGAGGGAGAGAAAGAGAGAGACAGAGACAGAGAGACAGAGACAGAGACAGAGAGAGAGGGGGAGAGAGAGAGAGAGCACCTCTGAGAGATGTCACGAGAGATTATTAACAGGGGCACAAACTGAGTGATCCATATGTGTGTGTGTGTTGGCGGGGGCGGGGGGGGGGGGGGGTTCGTCGAGGAGAACCCATGATTGATCGAGGTTTTGAAAATAGGAGAAATAAAGCAGCCAAGCAGAGAATTCTAGTCAGCGAAACAAAAATAAATGGAGTAGAAAGAGTGAGAAAGAGGCAGAGCGAGAGTGAGGTAGGGAAGTTAAATATGTGATGTAGAGAGACTTAAATGGATAAGTGGATAAGTGTAACCAAAAAGTAAATGCTGTAAAATCTCAACAGATCTGGGAGCATCTGTAAGGAGAGAAAAGAGCTGATGTTTCGAGTCCAGATTTCAGATTCCAGCATCCGCAGTAATTTACTGTGAGACAGATGAATGCCCCCTTACAGAGATAGAAATATAGATGCAGGAAGAAAGCTGATTGTGGCTAAGATAAAAAAACAAAGTTTGAGCAAAGGTAAAGGAAATGGCCCGCTAATAAAATAAACATAGAAATGTTTCTCAAACACTTCGCGCAGCCTCAGATGGTTGAAATCAATCTCAGTGACATAATGTTGAAGCGCTGGAATTCTACAACGTTGGGCACATGGAAAGCACATTTCTTATAGCAGTTCGAACCGGTCACAATAGGACAACTTGTTATCGTAGTACTGTCGAATGATTTAAATATTGGCCAGGGGCATCAGAATTTTAAAATTTTCTTTCATAGAACATAGAACAGCACAGTACAGGCCCTTCAGCCCTCGATGTTGTGCTGAGCTTTGTCCGAAACCAAGATCAAGCTATCCTACTCCCCACTATTCTGGTGTGCTCCATGTGCCTATATAATAACTGCTTGAAAGTTCCTAAAGTGTCAGACTCCACTATCACTGCAGGCAGTCCATTCCACACCCCAACCACTCTCTGAGTAAAGAACCTACCTCGGACATCCCTCCTATATCTTCCACCATGAACGTTATGTCTCCTAGTAACAGCTACATCCACCCGAGGAAATAGTCTCTGAACGTCCACTCTTTCTATCCCCCTCATCATCTTCTAAACCTCTATTAAGTTGTCTCTCATCCTCCTCCGCTCGAGAGAAAGAGAAAAGCCCTAGCTCCCTCAACCTTTCCTCATAAGACCTACACTCCAAACCAGGCAGCATCCTGGTAAATCTCCTCTGCACTCTCTCCGATGCTTCCACATCCTTCTTATAGTGAGGTGACTAGAACTGCACACAATATTCCAAATGTGGTCTCACCAAGGTCCTGTACAGTTGCAGCATAACTCCACGGCTCTTAAACTCAAACCCCCTGTTAATAAACGCTAACACACTGTAGGCCTTCTTCACGGCTCTATCCACTTGAGTGGCAACCTTCAGAGATCTGTGGATATGTACCCCAAGATCTCTCTGTTCCCCCACATTCCTCAGAACCCTGCTGTTGACCCTGTAATCCGCATTCAAATTTGTCCTCCCAAAATGAATCAACTCGCACTTATCAGGGTTAAACTCCATCTGCCATTTTTCGGCCCAGCTCTGCATCCTACCAATGTCTCTTTGCAGCCTACAACAGCCCTCCACCTCATCCACTACTCCACCAGTCTTGGTGTCATCAGCAAATTTAGTGACCCACCCTTCAGCCCCCTCCTCCAAGTCATTGATAAAAATCACAAATAGCAGAGGACCAAGCACTGATCCCTGTGGTACACCGCTGGTAATTGGTCTACAGTCTGAAAATTTTCCATCCACCACTACCCTCTGTCTTATATGAGATAGCCAGTTACTTATCCAATCGGCCAAATTTCCCTCTATCCCACACCTCCTTACCTTCTTCATGAGCCGACCGTGGGGAACCTTATCAAATGCCTTACCAAAATCCATGTATATGACATCAACTGCTCTACCTTCATCGACACACTTAGTTACCTCCTCAAAGAATTCAATCAAATTTGGGAGGCAAGACTTCCCCTTCACGAATCCGTGTTAACTATCCCAGATTATTTCCAAATGGTCGTAAATCCTATCCCTCAGTACCTTTTTCATTAACTTACCGACCACCGAAGTCAGACTAACCGGCCTATAATTACCAGGGTCATTCCTACTTCCTTTCTTGAACAGAGGAACAACATTCGCCACTCTCCAGTCATAGAAATCATAGAAATCATAGAAACCCTACAGTGCAGAAGGAGACCATTCGGCCCATCGAGTCTGCACCGACCACAATCCCACCCAGGCCCTATCCCCACATATTTACCCGCTAATCCCTCTAACCTACGCATCCCAGGAATCTTAGGGGCAATTTTAACCTGGCCAATCAACCTAACCCGCACACCTTTGGACTGTGGGAGGAAACCGGAGCACCCGGAGGAAACCCACGCAGACACGAGGAGAATGTACAAACTCCACACAGACAGTGACCCGAGCCGGGAATCGAACCCGGGACCCTGGAGCTGAAACGTCCTCTGGCACCATCCCCGTGGACAGTGAGGACCCAAAGATCAAAGCCAAATGCTCTGCAATCTCATCACTGGCCTCCCAAAGAATCCTAGGATATATCCTATCTGGCCCAGGGGACTTATCGACCGTCAGGTTTTTCAAAATTGCGAATACATCTTCCCTCAGAACATCTACCTCCTCCAGCCTATCAGCCTGTATCACATGCTCATCCTCAATAACATGGCCCCTCTCCTTGGTGAACACTGAAGAAAAGAAGAAAATCAAGTCTTAAAGGTACAGGCAATGTGAGTGGAGAGAGGGTGAAGCACAGGTTAAAGAGGTGTGGGATTGTGTACAGAGAGTGTGAGTGGAGAGAGGGTGAAGCACAGGTTAAAGAGGTGTGGGATTGTGTACAGTGTGAGTGGAGAGTGGGTGAAGCACAGGTTAAAGAGGTGTGGGGTTGTCTCCAGACAATGTGAGTGGAGAGAGGGTGAAGCACAGGTTAAAGAGGTGTGGGATTGTCTCCAGACAATGTGAGTGGAGAGAGGGTGAAGCACAGGGTAAAGAGTTGTGGGATTGTGTACAGACAATGTGAGTGGAGAGAGGGTGAAGCACAGGTTAAAGAGGTGTGGGATTGTGTAGAGAGAATGTGAGTGGAGAGAGGGTGAAGCACAGGTTAAAGAGGTGTGGGATTGTGTACAGTGTGAGTGGAGAGAGGGTGAAGCACAGGTTAAAGAGGTGTGGGATTGTGTACAGTGTGAGTGGAGAGAGGGTGAAGCACAGGTTAAAGAGGTGTGGGATTGTGTACAGTGTGAGCGGAGAGAGGGTGAAGCACAGGGTAAAGAGGTGTGGGATTGTGTACAGACAATGTGAGTGGAGAGAGGGTGAAGCACAGGTTAAAGAGGTGTGGGATTGTGTACAGAGAGTGTGAGTGGAGAGAGGGTGAAGCACAGGTTAAAGAGGTGTGGGATTGTGTACAGTGTGAGTGGAGATTGGGTGAAGCACAGGTTAAAGAGGTGTGGGGTTGTCTCCAGACAATGTGAGTGGAGAGAGGGTGAAGCACAGGTTAAAGAGGTGTGGGATTGTCTCCAGACAATGTGAGTGGAGAGAGGGTGAAGCACAGGGTAAAGAGTTGTGGGATTGTGTACAGACAATGTGAGTGGAGAGAGGGTGAAGCACAGGTTAAAGAGGTGTGGGATTGTGTAGAGAGAATGTGAGTGGAGAGAGGGTGAAGCACAGGTTAAAGAGGTGTGGGATTGTGTACAGTGTGAGTGGAGAGAGGGTGAAGCACAGGTTAAAGAGGTGTGGGATTGTGTACAGTGTGAGTGGAGAGAGGGTGAAGCACAGGTTAAAGAGGTGTGGGATTGTGTACAGTGTGAGCGGAGAGAGGGTGAAGCACAGGGTAAAGAGGTGTGGGATTGTGTACAGACAATGTGAGTGGAGAGAGGGTGAAGCACAGGTTAAAGAGGTGTGGGATTGTGTACAGAGAGTGTGAGTGGAGAGAGGGTGAAGCACAGGTTAAAGAGGTGTGGGATTGTGCACAGTGTGAGTGGAGAGTGGGTGAAGCACAGGTTAAAGAGGTGTGGGGTTGTCTCCAGACAATGTGAGTGGAGAGAGGGTGAAGCACAGGTTAAAGAGGTGTGGGATTGTCTCCAGACAATGTGAGTGGAGAGAGGGTGAAGCACAGGGTAAAGAGTTGTGGGATTGTGTACAGACAATGTGAGTGGAGAGAGGGTGAAGCACAGGTTAAAGAGGTGTGGGATTGTGTAGAGAGAATGTGAGTGGAGAGAGGGTGAAGCACAGGTTAAAGAGGTGTGGGATTGTGTACAGTGTGAGTGGAGAGAGGGTGAAGCACAGGTTAAAGAGGTGTGGGATTGTGTACAGTGTGAGTGGAGAGAGGGTGAAGCACAGGTTAAAGAGGTGTGGGATTGTGTACAGTGTGAGCGGAGAGAGGGTGAAGCACAGGGTAAAGAGGTGTGGGATTGTGTACAGACAATGTGAGTGGAGAGAGGGTGAAGCACAGGTTAAAGTGGTGTGGGATTGTCTCCAGAAAATGTGAGTGCAGAGAGGGTGGTGCACAGGTTAAAGAGGTGTGGGATTGTGTACAGACAGTGTGAGTGGAGAGAGGGTGAAGCACAGGTTAAAGAGGTGTGGGATTGTGTACAGTGTGAGTGGAGAGAGGGTGAAGCACAGGGTAAAGAGGTGTGGGATTGTGTACAGTGTGAGTGGAGAGAGGGTGAAGCACAGGTTAAAGTGGTGTGGGATTGTGTACAGTGTGAGTGGAGGGAGGGTGAAGCACAGGTTAAAGAGGTGTGGGATTGTGTACAGACAGTGTGAGTGGAGAGAGGGTGAAGCACAGGTTAAAGAGGTGTGGGATTGTGTACAGACAGTGTGAGTGGAGAGAGGGTGAAGCACAGGTTAAAGAGGTGTGGGATTGTGTACAGACAGTGTGAGTGGAGAGAGGGTGAAGCACAGGTTAAAGAGGTGTGGGATTGTGGAGAGACAGTGTGAGTGGAGAGAGGGTGAAGCACAGGTTAAAGAGGTGTGGGATTGTGTCCAGTGTGAGTGGAGAGAGGGTGAAGCACAGGTTAAAGAGGTGTGGGATTGTGTACAGACAGTGTGAGTGGATGGAGGGTGAAGCACAGCTTAAAGAGGTGTGGGATTGTGTACAGACAGTGTGAATGGAGGGAGGGTGAAGCACAGGGTAAAGAGGTGTGGGATTGTGTACAGTGTGAGTGGAGAGAGGGTGAAGCACAGGTTGAAGAGGTGTGGGATTGTGTACAGACAGTGTGAGTGGAGAGAGGGTGAAGCACAGGTTAAAGAGATGTGGGATTGTCTCCAGCCGGGACAGTGACTCATCACAATCTGCCCGACTCCACCCACACCAACTGCCAATCATTCTGCTGGAGCGGCTTCCTATTGGTTGTCTTCATCTGAGGGACAGCAGAATGCACCAATGGAGAATGAGGGTGCAGTGAGGTCCCGCCCACTCAGTGAAAGCGGCTCGCGGTCACGTGGGAACGGCCGTTAACGGTGTCTGCGCGAGGTTGGAGAGGGGGGTCTGAAGTCACTGCCCGCTCACAGCACGTGACCGGGAGCTGACCAATCCGCGCGAACTTCACTCCGGGAGGGTGCGGCCCGTTCCTACTGTGCGCAGGCGCACTGCCGTTTGTGGCTGCGTATCCGGGTATTTCCGGGTCCGGGTTTGTGAATCACGGTGAGGAATTAACGGCCCAGAAAAAGCTTCAACTTCAACAACATTCAGCTTGAGGATTAAAATGGCGGTTTCCTGTGTAAATACAGCCTGTCTTTGTATCATATTAACAGAGCGGGGACGGTCAGTTACATTGTGGGCGGCGCGGTAGCTCAGCGGTTGGTGCTGCGGTCTCACAGCGCCAGGGAGCCGGCTTCAATTCCCGGCCTTGGCTCACTGTCTGTGTGGAGTCTGCACATTCTCCCCGTGTCTGCGGCCCATTCCTCACACTCTCCAAACATCAGCAGCAGAGGGGCACTGGCCATGCTAAGTTGCTGCTCAGTGTCAGGGGATTAGCAGGGTCAACACGGGGATAGGGTCTGGGTTGGATTGTGGGCGGTACAGACTGGATGGACTGAATGGCCTCCTCCTGCACTGCAGCAATTGGATGATTCTATGTTTCATAGAAATATCTGTTATTACACGGCATGGGCGGCACGGTAGCACAGTGGTTAGCACTGCTGCTTTACAGCTCCAGGGACCTGGGTTCGATTCCCGGCTTGGGTCACTGTCTGTGTGGAGTTTGCACATTCTCCTCGTGTCTGCGTGGGTTTCCTCCGGGTGCTCTGGTTTCCTCCCACAGTCCAAAGATGTGCGGGTTAGGTTGATTAGCCATGCTAAAATTGCCCCTTCGTGTCCTGAGATGAGTAGATGAGAGGGATTAGTGGGTAAAATATGGAGGGATATAGGTGTAGGGCCTGGGTGGGATTGTGGTTGGTGCAGACTCAATGGGCCGAGTGGCCTCTTTCTGCACTGTAGGGTTCGTTCTATCTATCTATATCTATCTATCCAATCTAGGCCTTGTCTGTGTAAACACCATCTAAATTGTACGAGCAAACACAGCACCGGATCTCTCTGTTATTTCAGTCTCGGCCCTGTATGAGCATTTGCAGAACATGAAACTAAATTGCTTTTACGGCCGCACATTGAGCAAATGCAAGGAAACTGACTGAGAGCTTGATTGAATACGAGGATATGTGCACATTCTCAGTGCAACACATGTATTGCCACAGCAGTCCCAAATCTCTATCTGTAGAGAGAGAGAGAGAAGAACAGGTACCCGCAATGTTTGTGCCTCATGGAAATCCCCTCCCCACCCTTTTGCCTGTCTGGGCTTCAGCTGTGCAACTTTCACCTCCTTGCCATTGTCCACAGTCCGGACACACCCTGGCATACCTTGTTACCGTCTGGCGGCTCTGGTCCCCAGTGGATGGCCTTTCATGCGTGAGTCCTTCCCCTTATCATCACGACCTAGGGTGGAGGGTTTTGCATGCAGCAACGCCATACAGTCACAGGTTGAGTTGGTTCATAGACCAAAAATACGTCTGTAAACTTTTGCAACCTTTTGGAGTGCATAGACCACATATATGCAAGTTGCCAAAGGCTGCACTTCATTTTCAGTTTCCTGAGAAATGTGTAACTTTCTTTTTTGGTGGGACTTCCGCCCCAAGCACCGATCTTTGGGCACCCGTTATGGAGGGGGACGGGAATGGGGGAGAAGCTCCTCGTGTGCCTGCTCCTGGGCTTGGCCAAGCTGGCCATTAATAGGTCCAAGCTGAGTGGGTCGTCTGTCCCAACTGTTTTCCCATCTACCGCAGCTATGTTCACTGCCAGGTGAAAGGGAGCATGCGATCTCTGCTGGCAACATAGAGGTTTTCCTTACGTGGTGGGCATTGCGGGAACTGGAGTATGTTTTTAACCCCTTTCATCATATTTTTCTTTGTAGTTTAAGTTTCCTTTGAGATTCTGTTCATTTTTATGATGCGGCATTTTAATTGATTCCCTCAATTTGTTGATTTGGTTTATTTTGATAAGATGCTGACTGCAAGATGTAGAATTTCACTGGCATCTCAATCTCTGGACTTTTCCTCGGATGCCAACAGTCCACAGTCAGTCACCTTGCAGAAATGTCCCCCCTCATTTTAGCAAAGAGTAGAGGGCTTTCCTGTGTCAGCAGCTGCTGCATCCCTGGTAGGGATAAGGGATGGAGGGAGAAAGCACGGCGTTGGGGGTGGGGGAAGAACAAGGGGGCGGTCGAGATGGAGTGAGAGGTGGAGGGGGAACCAATTGTAGGTTGCAGTGGTTAGAAAAAACATTTGTACAAATTTATGATTTCTGAAATTTGTAATTTTGAGCAAACTGAGCAGTGGATGTTTGGTGAATTGTCAATCTGGTAGATTGTGTTCAGTAACAGATGAACAATAATCTAATTGAATGAAAGTGCAAACACTCGGGAGTGTTCACTTACTCCTGTCCTTGTAAGTTTGTAAATACTTGCTGTTTTTCCTTGATGGGATGAGGTTCCTCAATTAACTCCTGCTGATGTTGGAACAGAGTCTGATCAATGAAAAATACTCTTGTCCCACGCATTGGTCAGAGCAGTGGAGAATAGGAAAACTGAATGGGGAAGATTGAAGAAATAGGGAGGGAGTCTGTCACAAGGTGTTTGGAAGGAAGGGAAGAACCCTCTCTCTCTCTCTCCCTGAACCATGCCCTCTGTTTCTTTTGCTCTGTGTTTTTCTCCAGTATTTCCTGGATTTAATTCAGTGTCCATCAATGAGCATTATTCGAACTGGGCCTCATTGAATAAAGGAGGATAATTGACATCTAGATCCACCAATGAGGAGATGGAAAGCATCGAAGCGCCAGCCTTAGTGACGCAGAACGTCTGTGCACAGAACGTCACAGTCGGCAATGTGCATGCGCCAGTCTGCTGACTACGCGTGAGAGAGAACCGTTGGCGAACAACGGTGTTAGAAAAGAAACAGCATCAACAGTGAGTATATCTGTGTGATTCTACACTGAATTGAAACAGCATTATAACACTGAGTATATCTGGGTGATTCTAGGCTGAATGCAGACCATCAACACTGAATATATCGTTGAATCATAGATTTTCTGCATTGCAGAAGGAGGCCATTCGGCCCATTGAGTCTGCACCGAGCACAATTCCATCCAGGCCCTATTACCTGTAACCCCACATATTTGCCTTGCTAATCTCCCTTACACTAGGGTCAATTTAGCATGGCCAATCAACCTAACCCTCACATCTTTGGACTGTGTGAGGATATCGGAGCACCCGGAGGAAACTCACGCAGAGACGGGGAGAATGTACAAACTCGAAACAGACAGTGACCCAAGGCTGGTAATTGAACCCGGGTCCCTGGCACTGTGCCACCGTGCCGTCCATAAATCTGGATGATCAAGCCTGAATACAGAGACAACATTATAACACTGAGTGTATCTGAGTGATTCTAGGCTGAATAGAGAGAATTACCAGAGGGTTAACCTTCTCTCCACTCACATTGTCTGTCTGTACCTTTAAGACTTGATTACCTGAAAAGACTCGCATTCCAACCATTACTTTGTAAATTGAGTTTGTGTCTTTATATGCCCTGTTAGTGAACAGAATTCCCACTCACCTGAAGAAGGGGCTTGGGGCTCCGGAAGCTTGTGTGGCTTTTGCTACCAAATAAATCTGTTGGACTTGTTACTGTGAACACTACCAGCTACAGGTCACCATTCTGAAAACAATACGCTTTCCCTGCTGCTCTCTGGAGCGAAGTTTCCCGTTCCACCCACCATGGGAATCGGAAAGCCGAGGGGTGGACCATGGAAAGGCCCGTTGACCTCGGGTTGGATTTTACGGTTTTGGGACGAGCGCAGCCGTAACATCCTGCCCTCTGTCTTCTATCACCAAGCCAGTTCTGTTTCCATCGAGCCAGCCCACCCGATTCCTTGTGATTTCAGTTGTTGTACCAGTCTGCCATGTGGGATCTTGTCAAACGCCTGACTACAGTCCATATAAACTACATCCACAGCCCTTCCCTCATCAATTATCTTTGTCACTTCTTCAAAAACCTCAATCAAGTTGGTGAGACATGACTTCCCCCGACAAAACCATGCTGCCTGACACAAGCTAGTCAATTTCTTCCAAATGTGCACAAATCCTCACCAAAAGTTTCTCCACCACAGACGTTAGGCTCACCAACCCCTGATTTCCTGGATTATGCCTGCTTTCTTTCTGAAACAAGGGATCAACAATGGCTACTCTCCAGTCCTCTGGAACCTCGCCTGTGGTGAAAGAGGATGTGAAGATATCTTTTTACTCCCCTGTTTCTTTCCTCCCACACTAAATTGGGGTCGATCCCATCTGGCCCCAGGGACTTGTCTACCTTAATGTAATTTAGGATACCTACCACTTCCTTCTTCGATATATTGACATTCCCTCGAGTGTTCACACACATATTCTTGGCCTTAACATCCTTCACGCCCATCTCCTTGATGAATATGGATACAAAGTTCTCATTAAGGATCTCACCGCCTTCCTGTGGCTCCATGCATAACTTCCCTCTATTGCCCATGAGTGGGCCTATTCTTTCTTGGGCTAGCCTCTTGCTCCGAATACATGCCTAAAAGACCTGGGATTCTCCTTCTCCCTGTTTGCTAAAAATGTTTTATGGCCTCTTTTAGCCCTCCTAATTCCTTCCTATTTTCTCTCTACTCCTCAGGGGCTTTGTCAGTTTTTTAGTTGCCTCGACCTATTGTATCTTTTCTTTTTGACTATGCTTACAATTTTCCTTGTCATCCATGGTTCCCGAATTCTGGCATTTCCATCCTTCATTTTTCCGGGTCAGGCATTTCCTGCATTTCAATCAATTGGCCTTTAAAAGCTTCCCACATGCCAGACGTGGATTTGCCCTCAAAGAGCCGCTCCCAGTCCGCATTCCCCTGTTCCTGTCTAATTTGGATATATTTGGCCCTCGTCCAATAGAACCGAGGGTCACTCCTGTCCTTATCCATTACTACCCGAAGTCTTATGGAATTATATGGACTTTGCTCCCGTATCTGCTCTGAGCTTTCCAGGTGATGTGTAGCTGACTGATGCTTTTTCAAATTTGAATTCCCTTGCTCTGCCATCGACTTGCTCTGCCTTCGACTTGCTCTTAGCATCTTTGCAGTTCTTCGTTAAACGCCCCTTTTTTGTTGCAGTGGTGACAAACAGCATCAAAACATTTGCAATGATTCACATAGTGTGTCCCTCGACACCTGACACATTGCATTGCTTTCACCTTTCTTCTTGCTGCCTCTTTCTTTACTTGATGCAGTGCACCCTCCTGCGCACCACCATTGGTCTTCTGAATATCTTTTGCATTGCAGCCATTTCCATGCACTGAGAAATTTCTGGGGTCCTCTTGAAAGTCAATGTGGCTTCACCCAATAACTGATGCTTGCTCGGTGTGGGTGAGGCCGGGTCATTGGAGTTGATGAGGAATAAATCCGGATCTGTTCAGATGACCAGGTGTGTATTACAGAGCCTCGCTAGAATGATATTGTAAATTTACTGTTAAATTGAGGAGACCCATCAGGGAGAATGAATTTGTGCTTTGGGATATTGTTTTCACAAAATCAGACACAATGGAAATCTGAGTTGTTGCATGAGATTAAGAGTGAAACGGGTAACTGCATTTTACATTGCTGGTTTTAAACCTTGGTTGTAAATTATTGCTGTTGAATAACTTCCAATTCTAATTTGAAGAAATTAAATGTCTGAATCACTTTTCCATTTCCATATTGGAGAAAGGAGAGGACAATAGCTGAGTTTGATTATTTGTCAAGGTATAGGGACACAGACACTGACACATCCACACGAGTGGAGAATATGGAGCCACATGCATTTGTATAGCAGCTTTAATGTGGCAACACATCCCAAAACACTCAACAAGAGAAAAATTCAGTGGGAAAACAAATACATAAAACATTCGAAGGGGTCGCTGGGCAGGTGACTAATTTTTGTCAGATTGTTAATCTTTTTGAGGTGAATCTGAGAAGAGGGAAACGTAAAGCAGCCGAGAGGCTTCGGGAGGGAATTCTGGAGTTCAGGACTTGGCCTGGATTGTGGACAAATTATCCTCAAGATACACAACTTGTCAGATTGGGCACGGTAGAGATGTCGCTGGCTTCTCGGGCTGCTGTAGGCTGCATGAATAGGAAGAGAGGGGCCATGGAGAGATTGAAAAGCTAGTTTGAGCATTTTAAAATTGTGTTGTCAGGCTGTGAGATAGTGAGAGTTGGTGAACATAGGTGAATGAACTGAGACGTGGTGTGAGTTAGTCAGGATTCAGGAAGCAGAGTTTCAGAGCAGTGAGAATGTAGAGCTGGATATCAGCAGTTTGCATGTTGAACCTGCTGCCAGGTTACCGAGGGGCAGCATGTTGATGAGGAATAGAAGAGGGCCAATGATAGTGATAATGATGTGGGAGTGGCAAGAGAAAGCAATGTCACTGATTCCCTGGATGGAAAGGAATAGATAAGAATTGAACCAGGGGCCTTTGATGCATTTCCACTCAGCTGCACGACAAGAGGCAGGAGTTGGAGAAGGATAACATGGTCAAGCACGTTAAAGGTTGCAGACGGGTGAATGAAGATATTTCATTGACTTTTGTCAGAGTCGGCCAGGATAGTATTTGTGATTTTAACAGCAGAGGCAGGGTGCAAACTTAACTGTATGGAGCTCCTGCAAAAATGGTGCCGGATTTGGGAGGTAACAACATGTTCAATGACTTTGGAGAGGGAAGTGGGAACTGGAATTGGGGCAGAGGATTGCATGGATAAAGGATGGATTTTTCAAGGGACCCGATGAGGGTGACTGGTATTTTGTGAAATAGCTGCCACTAATATCGTGGTAACATGTGCAATTGTAATATTCTGAAATATATCTTACATATCAGTGAAGATCTCAACGCTCTGCTTCTGATTTTAATATTTACATCTGATCCTGACATTGATATTATCCTCATTACAGAGTCTCAGAATCAGGGAACGTCTGTCAATATCATGGCTGAAGGTTCAAACAGGGGAGAATGTTCAACATCTTCAAAAAGAATGAGCATGGACACAGGTAGGATCACAAAACAATACAAATATAATTCCTGTCTTGTCTGCTGCTCACACAGGAAGAGGGAACAGGACAGGGACTGAGTAGAAAGTGGGAGTGAGGCACCATCTCGAGCGGGTTTATCCAAAGTTCAGCCCAGGGGCCGGGTGTGACTTGTGAAGCTCCTCTGCGCGGCCCTGGAGGCAGTTTTCAAATTGTTGCCAAACAGCTGAGTTTGAATTCAAGATTCTGCTTGGAGTTGCTCCTCTAATCAGAGGTTGTTTCTCTCTCTCGTTGCTGCTGATTGGCTGACTAGCGAGTGTGAATAGGAGAAACAATCCATGATTGGTGACGCAGTGAACAGCGTGCTGAAGGCTGGTGTGAAAAAGGAGCAAAGGTATCTCTGGGTGGGGCAAAGTGCAGTGAGGCTGCAGCCCGGTGGGAGGGAACAGGCGTGGCAGGGCTGGGGTGGATGAAGTCTCGTCGGGTAAAATCGAATCGGGGCTTAAGACAGAATGTTTGTCATTTTCGTGAGAACAGTGACTAAAGGGATGTGTGAATGAATGAGGGTGTGTGGGAGAAAGAGTGACCATGTATCTGTGTGGGGTGGTGAGAGTGAGAGAGAAAATTGAGACTGAGCGTATGTACTCACACTCGTCCCCACTGTCTCAGACAAAAAAATCAGGACCTTTCTCCCGTTATCTCTCCAAGATTTGGCCTCTTGAGTGATTAAAAATGTATATATGTCCTCAAGTTGTAAAGGTGAACAAGCCTGATCGAGAGTGAGATCACATTTACAGGTGGAGGGAGCCCTGACGTACCCAGACTGTCCAATCGACAACTGGAAGTGGGCATTGTAAGGTTGACTCAAGCAAAGTGTTCCTGAGCAACAGTGTGACGTGGGCCACAGAAATAAGAGTGATAGTGGCTGGAGATTCTGTTGTCAGGGGAATAGACAGATTCTTCTACAGCCCTGGCACATCACAAATGGTAAATTAGCTCCCTCGTACCAGAGGAAAGAACATCCTGGAACTGATGGGATCGTCTTTGAGAAGGAGGAAAGACCAGAAAAGATCCATGTTTTGAAGTAGTGACACAGATGGAAAGATGTTCATAGAGGAGCTGTTAAAACTGACGCACTGGAGTGAAAAACAAAGCATGAGTGAGTGATATCTGGATTGTTCTGTGCTGGGTCAGGTCAGGAGGGAAATAAGAGGCTGGTCAATGTGAAACTGCAAGGCTGGAACAGGAGTGGGGTTTCTCATCCTCGGCTTCAGAAGACTGGGCCCTAACGTCTGTACCATGAACCTATCAAGGACAATAGAAAGGTAAGTGGAAAAGTGAAAACAAATAATTGATACGAACATATGGAATAGGAGCAGAAGTCGGCCATTCGGCCCCTTCAGCGCTTCTGCCATTCAATCGGATTAACACTGATCTATTTGTGTTTCGAAATCAACAGCCCTCTGAAAGAAGAAAAACATCTCATCATCTCTGACCTCAGAAGACAACTTTGTTTTAAAATAGTGTCCCCTAGTTCTGGACTTACCCACAAGGGGAAACATCCTTTCCATGTCCTCGGTGTCAATAGCGGATTTTATAGGCTTCAATCAAGTCGCTGCTCACTTTTCTAGACTCTGGGGAAAACAAGCCCAGTCTGTCTAGTGTTTCCTCATAAGACAACCCGCTTCTTCGGGGTATCAGTCCAGTTAACTTCCTCTCAATAGCATCTAATGCACTAATATCTTTGTTACATAATGAGCTCATTAACTGGGCACAATATTCATAGAGTCATAGCGGTTTACAGTATGGAAAGTGGCCCTTCTGCCCAACTTGTCCATGCCACCATTTTTTGTTAACCAGTAAGCTGGCCCCAATTGCCTGCGTTTGGCCCATATCCCTCCATACACATCTTACCCATGTAACTTCTAAATGCTTTTTAAAAGACACAATTGTATCTGACTCCACTCCCATCTCTGGCATCTTGTTCGAGACACTTACTACTCTCTGTGGAAAAAATTGTATCTCTCCCCTCTCACCCTAAACCTATGCCCTCTAGTTTTAGAACCCCCCCCCCCCCACCCCACTACATTTGGGAAAAGTTGTTTCTCATTAATTTCTCATTAAAGTTGCCCCTCATGAATTTACAGACTCTATAAGATGTCCCCTAAGCCTCCTACGCTCCTGGGAAAAAAGTCCCAGTATATCCAGCCTCGCCTTATAACTCAAACCATCAAGTCCCAGTAGCATCCTAGTAGATAATATTTTTTGCACTCTTTCTTGTTTAATAATATCCTTTCTATAATAGGGTGACCAGAACTGTACACAGTATTCCAAGTGTCGCCTCACCAATGTCTTGTACAACTTCAACAAGACGTCCCAACTCCTGTATTCAATGTTCTGACCAATGAAACCAAACATGCCGAATGCCTTCTTCACCACTCTGTCCACCTGTGACTCCACTTTCAAAAAGCTATGAACCTGTTCCCCAAGATCTCTTTGTTCTGTCACTCTCACCAACGCCCTACCATTAACTGAGTAAGTCCTGCCCTGGTTCGATCTACCAAAATGCATCACCTCGTATTTATCTAAATTAAACTCCATCCGCTGTTCATCAGCCATTTGAGATGTGGTCTTCCTAATTCCCTGTAAAACTGATGCATAATATCCTTTTATCTTCAAGTCCCCTCAAAATCAACGACGATATTCCATTAGCCTTTTAATGACTTGCTATACCTGCAAATTATTTTTTTCTGACTCATGCACGAGAACACCCAAATCCAAATGCATCCGAATCCTGCAGCCATTCTCCTGTTTAGTAATACTGTTTCTTTTATCCTCCCTGCCAAAGCAAACAGATTCACATTCTCCCACATAATACTCCATCTGTCAGTTTTACTTACTCACCCATGCTCAACCTCCTTATATCCTCTTCACAAGACCCTTTTCTACCGATGTTTGTATCATTTGTAAATTTAACCTTGATGCCTTCGCTTCTCTCGTCTATTTCATTCATAAAAATTGTAACAAGTTGATGCCGCAGCATAGACGCTTGCAGCTTTCCACTGGTCCCAGCCTGCCAATCGGATAAAGCACCCATTCATCAATACTCTGTTTTCTACCAGCCAGCCAATCTTCTATCAATACTATTATGTTACTCCCTGCACTGTCATCTTTTATTTTCCACAAAACTTTGATGTGGCACCTCCTCAAATGGCCTCTGGAATCCAAGTGCAGCATGTCTACAGGCTCCTCTTTATCCACGGTGTCACTGATCCTTCAAAGAACTCCAGTAAATTAATTCAGCACGATTTCCCTTTTCATGCTGACTCTTCCAGATTTTCTTGAGTTTCTCTGAGTGTCCAGGTATAACCTCCTTAATGATAGATTTGAATGCTTTACCTGTAACAGAAGTCAAAGTAACTGGCCTATAGTATCTTTTTTAACCTCCATCCCTTATTGAATACACGGGTTAAATTTATCTGGTTTTCAGCCTGATGGAACCGTTTCACAAACGAGGGAACTTTAGAAAATTAACACCAATGTGTCCAGTACCTCATGAGCCACATCTTTGTGATCCAAGGATGAATGCCATCTCGATCTGGAGATCTGTCAGCCTCAGCTCTAGCAGTTTGCTCAGCACCAATCCTTCTCGTGATTGCAACTTCATCAAGTTCCTCTCCTAATAGCTGTCCTACAGCTTTTACTGAATGCTTCTGTAGCCGCTAGAGATGTTCCCTTCATCCGCCAGTTCATTATTATCTGCTAGTCTCTCCACATTGTCACTCTCCACAGGACCAGCACCAACTGTATCGGCTCTCTTCTTGTTTGAATACTTGTAAAAACTCCTACTATCAACGTTTGCCATTTTTACCTGCTACCTGTTTATTTAAGTGAAGAACACACGTCTTAGACCCATTCTTCTGTCTCAACCTTTTTTTCACTCTTGCTCTTTACTGCAGTGAACAGTGTCAATCCCCCTCACTGTATTCTTTTGGAACAAAGTGTCCAGCTATTTCTCTCTCTGCCTGATGTTGCACACTGTCTTTTGTTCAGCTTCCAGATCAGTATTCCTAATCTGGATTTCCTCGAGCTGCTTACACTTTCTGCAGACGTGTTTGTCAGGAATCGCCTTGGTGTCCAAAAGCTCCCACATTTCCACAGCTGCAACATAGCACCAATGCTGCCATTGGTCCTTATGTTATTTAGTTAGTTAAATTGGTCATTTAATTAACTTAAAATCATTCCTATGTGTACAACACCTCTTTCCCCCAAGCACTGAAATCCCACTTGAAGCAAATTTGCTGCTCTCAGTCTCTGTCTTACTCCGGCGTAGTTACCTGTTCCTCACACCCCTTTTACACAATACAAAATTAGTATTGATACTGCTACCTTGAAAGAACAGCAAAGAGTGAAAACACATATTTTCGGAGCATCGAAGGAAACTTGCAAGTGATATTAAATCAAAACATTTTTTTCAGTTACATTTGGGTGGTTAGTAATAACGTACACCCTGTGAAAATTGATAATAGTGATATTGTCAGTGAAAATATGGAAATAGGGATATGTCAAATACTTACTTTGCATCAGAATTTACAGTAAATTAGAGAACAACATGCCAGATATCTCCAGGAAACTAATGCTGAATCAGGGATAGGGTTCATTGCAGCATTTTAAGGTGCTGGTGAGGCCACACCTGGAGTACTGTGTACAGTTTTGGTCTCCTTACTTGAGAAAGGAAAAACTGGCACTGGCGAGGATGCAGAGGAGATTCACTCGTTTGATTCTGGAGTTGAGAGGGTTGGCTTATGAGGAGAGACTGCGTAGACTGTGCCTATATTAATTAGAATTCAAAGGAATGAGGGGAGATCTTATAGAAACATATAAGATGATGAAGGGAATAGATAAGATAGAAGCAGGGGAGTTGTTTCCGCTGGCAGGTGAAACTAGAACTATGGGGCATGGCCTCAAAATAAGGGCTAAGTTCGTTACAGGGTTAAGGTCAAATATGCTTTCACTGAATGTTTCTGTGTTAAACACAGTAAGAAGTCTCACAACACCAGGTGTTGGCATCATGTTTCTGTGTTCCCAGACGGTTTGTTGGCAGGGGCCTCGGTTGCTTCTTGTAATGTGAAGTGTAACAACATGGATAGAAACTCATTGACATGTTTATTTTTCTCCATTTGTGTTCACAGATCCAAACTCCACAATCCCTCAGTTCCTGACAAATTGTGATGATTACCAGTTGTTCCAATGGACACAATTCAACCGGGACAGTCTAGTGCGGGCGATGGAAGGAGGAGTGGATGGAGTCAGCTTATCGTTAACATACGAGAAGATTTTCACTGGACAAGAACATGGAGTAAGTGGGAGGAATACAGAATTAGTTTGCATTATTTCAATCAGTACACACCTTTCAGGATATATTGACAAATGATGGTAAAAGAGCAGGTTCTGTCCAGATAATCTTCTAGCAGACAAGGAATCACACCCTGCACTGATAATGGAGTTATGGACCAATAATATTCCTGTCTTTAAGTCTATACCTGACCCAGGTATGAGGAGAGGGAAACCTCAGAGTTTGGAAATTTTGGGATCTGGCGATCCTTTTGGATACTTCACAGCTCGACTGTACTCACCACGCACGGGGACAGCAGCCTGGCTGCACTCACCACGCAGCTTATTGGGATATTTCTGAGTCCACTCAGGTGCTTGTGTAAACCAGTGTTAAAGGCGCCCTTGTAAGATCGGAGCATTGAAACACCATGAAACATGCTTTGATCTCACTGTGGCAGTTTGTATATTTCGTCAAAACCAATTTGTTTCACTAAGGACCTTTATAGAGTCATAGAGATTTACAGCATGCCAACAGGCCCTTCGGCCCAACTTGTCCATGCAGCCCCATTTTTTAACCCCTAAGCTCGTTCCAATTGCGCCTTTTTGTCCCATATCCCTCTTTACCCATCTCATGTAACTCTCTAAATGCTTTTTAAAAGACAAACTTGTACCCGCCTCTACTACTACGTCTGGCAGCTTGTCCCGGAAACTTAACACCCTCTGTGTGAAAAAACTGCTCCTCTGGACCCTTTTGTATCTCTCCCCTCTCACCTTAAACCTATGCCCTCTAGTTTAGTCTCCTCTACCTTTGGGAAAATATATTGACGATCTAGCTGATCTGTGCACCTCTATTTTATAGACCTCTATAAGATCACCCCTCAGCCTTCTACGCTCCAGAGAAAAAAGTCCCAGTCTATCCAGCCTCTCCTTACAACTCAAACCATCAAGTCCCGGTGGCATCCTAGTAAATCTTTTCTACATTCTTTCTAGTTTAATATACTTTCTATAATAGGGTGACTAGAACTGTACACAGCATTCCAAATGTGGCCGTACCAATGTCTTGTACAACTTGAAGACATCCCAACTCCTGTATTCAATGTTCTGACTAATGAAACCAAGCATGCCGAATGCCTTCTTCACCACCCTGTCCACTTTTTCAAGGAGCTATGAACTTGTGCCCCTAGATCTCTTTGTTCTGTAACTCTCACCAACGCCCTACCATTAACTGAGTAAGTCTTGCCCTGGTTCGATCTACGAAAATGCATCACCTTGCATTTATTTAAATTAAACTCCATCTGCCATTCGTCAGTCCACTGGCCCAATTGATCAAGATCCCGTTGCAATGCTAGATAACTGTCTTCACTATCCTCTATGCCACCAATCTTGGTGTCATCTGCAAACTTACTAACCATGCCTACGAAATTCTTATTCAAATCATTAATATGAATGACAAATAACAGTAGACCAAGAACGGATCCCTGAGGCACACCACTAGTCACAGGCTTCCAGTTTGAAAAACAACCCTATACAACCACCCTCTGTCTTCTGTCATCATGCCAATTGTGTCTCCATTTAGCTACCTCACCCTGGATCCCATGAGATTTAACCGTATGCAACAACATACCACGTGGTACCTTGTCAAAGACCTTGCTAAAGTCCATATCGACAACATCAACTGCACTCCCCTCATCTACCTTCTTGGTTACCCCTTCAAAAAACGCAATCAAATTTGAGAGACCTGATTTTCCACTCTCAAAACCACGCTGACAGTCCCCTGTCAGTCATTGCATCTCTAAATGCCTGTAGATCCTATCTCTCAAAATACCTTCTAACAATTTACCCACCACAGATGTGAGGCTCACCGGTCTGTAGTTCCCAGGCTTTTCCCTGCAACTCTTCTTAAACAAACGCACAACATTTGCCACCCTTCAATCTTCAGGCATCTTACCTGTGACTTTAGCTGAGGAAACCTGCTGTCCTGACTCAAGCTGGCCTGTATGTGGATCCAGACACACAGAAATGTGGTTGACTACTCACTGTCCTCTGAAATGGTCCAGAAAAAGAGGCAAACGTTCCCAATCAAGAATGTATTGGCAGCACGATTACTGACTGAACTTTCCAGGCTGAACTTGTGGCAGATTCACTTTTTCATGACAGTGTTGGTAAGACTCAGCGCACAGTCTGTGTTGGAGATGAAGTACCTTCTTTAAACTGAGGAGTGGGTGTGGTGTTGTGCGATGCTCTGCCCTTGTGAAATGTGATAGATTTATCAGGTGCAGCATTGCTTATCACCTCAATCTATTCAATAATAGCATGACGCATCCATCACTCCACCATTATAATCAAACCAGAGGCCTAGCCCTGGTTCAATGAGTTGTGTAGACGAGTGTTATGACAGCCATAAAGGACATGGGAGATGGTCATTAAATCTCCTGTCAGTTTATTGAAGTTCAAAGTTCCTGCTTGAGCAGAGGCTTTAGTCGGACTGCTGGTCCTGGGATACAGACTTGCTTGCTGTAAGTCGTGATTGCGGCTCTTCCTTTTGATTTTCAGTAAACGGTTTCTGGTGATGGGAAAGTGGATTTGGAGGCTGACTGCATTGGCGATGAGGAGTGAATAAAAAAACATTTTTTTCCCCTCTGTGAACAACCGCCATTTGTCAAGTAGCTTCTTCAGTAATGAAAAGCAAATATGTTTCTTCTTGGGCAACCTGAGCCCTATAATAACAGTGTACAGAGTGCATGCATCACTACTTGTCAGGCAGGGAGGAGGCAGACGTGTGAGGGAACCGTGGTTTACTAAGGAGGTTGAATCTCTTGTGAAGAGGAAGAAGGAGACTTATGTTAATATGAGACGTGAAGGCTCAGTTAGGGCGCTTGAGAGTTACAAGTTAGCCAGGAAGGACCTAAAGAAAGAGTTAAGAAGAGCCAGGAGGGGACATGAGAAGTCTTTGGCAGGTAGGATCAAGGAAAACCCTAAAGCTTTCTATAGGTATGTCAGGAGTGAAAGAATGACCAGGGTAAGATTAGGGCCAGTCAAGGACAGTAGTGGGAAGTTGTGCGTGGAATCTGAAGAGATAGGAGAGCCACTAAATGAATATTTTTCGTCGGTATTCACACTGGAGAGGGATAGTGTTGTTGAGGGGAGTACTGAGATGCAGGCTGTTGGACTGAATGGGATTGATGTTCATAAGGAGGAGGTATTAGCAATTTCTGGAAAGGGTAAAAATAAATAAGTCCCCTGGACCAGATGAGATTTATCCTCGGATTCTCTGGGAGGCTAGAGAGGAGATTGCAGAGCCTTTGGCTTTGATCTTTGTGTTGTCATTGTCTACAGGAACAATGCCAGAAGACTGGAGGATAGCAAATGTTGTCCCCTTGTTCAAGAAGGGGAGTAGGGACTACCCTGGTAATTATAGACCGGTAAGCCTTACTTCTGTTGTGGGCAAAGTATTGGAAAGGATTATAAGAGATAGGATGTATAATCACCTCGAAAGGAATAATTTGATTAGGGATAGTCAGCACTGTTTTGTGAAGGGTAGGTTGTGCCTCACAAACCTTATTGAATTCTTTGAGAAGGTGACTAAAGAGGTGGATGAGGGGAAAGCGGTTCATGTGGTGTATATGGATTTCAGCAAAGCGTTTGATAAGGTTCCCCATGGTAAGCTTTTGCAGAAAATACGTACACATGTGATTGAGGGTGATTTAGTGGTTTAGATCAGGAATTGGCTTGCTGTAAGAAAACAGAGGGTGGTGGTTGATGGGAAATATTCATCCTGGAGTTCAGTTCCTAGTGGTGTACCGCAGGGATTTGTTTTGGGGCCACTGCTGTTTGTCATTTTTAGTAATGACCTGGATGAGGGCGTGGAAGGATGGATTAGTAAATGTGCGGATGACACTAAAGTCGGTGGAGTTGTAGACAGTGTGGAGGGAAGTGGCAGGTTACAGAGGGATATAGATAGGCTGCAGAGCTGGTCTGAGAGGTGGCAAATGGAGTTTAATGCGGAAATGTGTGAGGGGTGATTCACTTTGGAAGGAGTAACAGGAATACAGAGTACTGGGCTAATGGTAAGATACTTGGTAGTGTGGATGAACAGAGGGATCTGGGTGTCCATGTGCATAGATCCCTGAAAGTTGGCACCCAGGTAGATAGGGTTGTTAAGAAGGCGTATGGTGTGTTAGCTTTTATTGGTAGAGGGATTGAGTTTCGGAGCCAGGAGGTCATGCTGCAACTGTACAAAACTCTGGTGCGGCCACATTTGGAGTATTGCGTACACTTCTGGTCGCCATATTATAGGAAAGATTTGGAAGTGTTGGAAAGGGTGCAGAGGGGATTTACCAGGATGTTGCCTGGTATGGTGGGAAAATCGTATGAGGAAAGGCTGAGGGGCTTGAGGTTGTTTTTGTTAGAGAGAAGAAGGTTAACAGGTGACTTAATAGAAGCATACAAGATGATCAGAGGATTAGATAGGGTGGATAGTGAGAGCCTTTTTCCTCGGATGGTGTTGGCTAGCACGAGGGGACATAGCTTTAAATTGAGGGGTGAGAGATATAGGACAGATGTTAGAGGTAGGTTCTTTACTCAGAGAGTAGTAAGGGCGTGGAATGCCCTGCTTGCAGCAGTAGTGGACTCGTCAACATTAAGAGCGTTCAAATGGTTACTGGATAAACATATGGATGATATTGGAATAGTGTTGATTAGAGGAGCTTTAGATTGGTTCCACTGGTCGGCGCAACATCGAGGGCCGAAGGGCCTGTACTGCACTGTAATGTTCTATGTTCCACTTTCATGTTCGCAACATTGAAGGAGATGAAAAACAAATGTAATATTGTTGACAGCATGCGAGGCCCTGACATTCAATGTGATTTTAAAAGTTTGACTTTGCTGCATGTCCCTGACTTAAACTTTTGATGAAGTAGTAGACGTGGGGAAAAACCACCGTGACCCGAATCCTTCTGTTATACTCCAGATATACCACTTCAATGTGGCCAAGAAACCTGTAGGGAACCTGTCACCCAATTCTTGTCCGGATTATGAAAATTAGCAGAACATTTGTGAAGTCATGCTGCCTCTGGATGAATTGTGGTGATATAGATTGGTATGCAGCATCAATAACCTAACGACCCAAAATAAGCTGTTGGCATGACTCAGTCTGGATTTACAACAAATAATTCCAAGAACCTCATGTCAGAAGAATGCAGACGAGGTGCTCAGGAGCTACAAGGGTCGTCAGGCAGCAAAGTTATCCAACTGGGGAGAGTGTCATTGTGTAAACAGTCTTCAATAGAGAGTGCTTGTGTAAACCAGGTGTTAAAGGACCCCTTGCGAGATCGGAACTTTAAAACACCATGAAACATTCAACGAAAGGCAATAATGACCCGAAGAGTGTGAGGGAACATAGGCCAGAGAGTTGCGGATGCCAGACAATAAATTATTACAAGTACTGCCAAAGGATACAGCCAAGGTGAAATTTTAGGAATAGGCAAAATGTGTGCTGCCCAGTGAAGAAACCATGGCCAATACCTGACCGTACCATGCAGCTATTCCTTCTTCCAGAGTCAGAGATATACAACGGAATCACATCACCACAACAAAGGCTGCCCTCATAATTGCAGAATTACTGGTAAATGGCTAACCCCAAAGAACAAAGAAACAGGAACAGGCCCTTCGGCCCTCCAAGCCTGCACTGACCATGCTGCCCGACTTAACTAAAACCCCCTACCCTTCCAGGGACGATATCCCTCCATTCCCATCCTATTCATGTATTTGTCAAGATGCTTAAAGTCACTATCGTATCTACTTCCACTACGTCCCCCGGCAGCGAGTTCCAGGCACCCACCACCCTCGCTGTAAAAAATCTGCCTCGTACATCTCCTTTAAACCTTGCCCCTCGCACCTTAAACCTGTGCCCCCTCGTAATTGACTCTTCCACCCTGGAGGAAAAACTTCTGACTATCCACTCTGTCCATGCCCCTCATAATCTTGTCGACTTCTATCAGGTCGCCCCTCAACCTCTGTCGTTCCAGTGAGAACAAGCCAAGTTTCTCCAACCTCTCCTCATAGCTAATGCCCTCCATACCAGGCAACATCCTGGTAAATCTTTTCTGTAACCTCCACAAAGCCTCCACATCCTTCTGGTAGTGTGGCGACCAGAATTGAACACTATATTCCAAGTACGGCCTAACTAAGGTTCGATAAAGCTGCAACATGGCTTGCCAATTTTTAAACTCAGTGCTCCGGCCGATGAAGGCAAGTATGCCGTATGGCTTCTTGACTACCTTCTCCACCTGCATTGCCACGTTCAGTGACCTGTGTACCTGTGCACCCAGATCCCTTTGTCTATCAATACTCTTAAGGGTTCTGCCATTTACTGTATATTTCCTTTCTGTATTAGACCTCCAAAATGCATTACCTCACATTTGTCCCGATTTAAACTCTGCCACCTCTCCACCCAAGTCTCCAACCGATCTATATCCTGCTGTATCCTCTGATGGTCCTCATCGCTATCTGCAAATCCACCAACCTTTGTATCGTCCGCAAACTTACCAATCAAACCAGTTACATTTTCCTCCAAATCATTGTAATATATATATATATATATATATATATAAAACAGCAATGGTCCCAGCACTGATCTTTGAGGAACGCCACTTGTCACAGCTCTCCATTCAGTAACGCACCCTTCCACTGCTACTCTCTGTCTTCTTTGACTGAGCCATTTTTGAATCCACCTTGCCAGCTCAGCTCTGATCCCATGCGACTTCACCTTCTGCACCAGTCTGCCATGCGGGACCTTGTCAAAGGCCTTACTGAAGTCCATGTAGACAACATCCACTGCCCTACCCTCACCAATCATCTTCGTCACTTCCTCGAAAAACTTGACCAAGTTCGTGAGACACGACCTCCGCTTCATAAAACCATGTTGCCTCTCTCTAATTTCCAAGTGGGAATAAATCCTGTCTCGAAGAATCCTCTCCAATAATTTCCCTACACTAATGGACGTCATAATGGATACCCATAATGGGCATTTGGTACATCCTTAGCTGGTCTCTGTTCTAGGAGAACAGACACACAAACACCTCCAACCTGGCATCCAACTCCTAAGTTTGGAAGACACAAAGGCCAGGCTCGCCACCCGCACATGGGAATCTTTATAAGTAAAAATCACCACCGTGGTCTCAGTGACTTCAAGGCAGCAAACAACTCGCCTCACACAAAAGGATCAAGTTTCATGGGACGAGATTGGCTCCTGAAGACCCGGCTGATGCGGTTGGAGATCTTTCGGCTCGGCGTTGGGTGACTGTACAAAGTCCAGTCGATGCCCTGGAAGTTTCCAAGAAAGTCTTGAAAAAAATAAAAGGGGCCAATGCCAAGATCTACATCGACCCCGATGCTAAACCTAGGGCAAGACCAGTTCCTTACTCCATGCTGGAGAAGTTGGAAACTGAACTGGGGTGTCTTGAAAGTGGAGATAGAATAAGGCCTGTGCAATTTGCAGAATGGGCGGTGCCTGTAGTGGCTGTTTTTTAAGTCCAGCAAATCAGTTTGTCATCGGGATTATAAACAGCCAGCTGGTTTTTCAAACTCGATAGGCACTCCTGTTCAGAATCAAAGATCTCTATGCTAACGCAACAGGTGGCAGATGTTCACCAATTTGGACATGTGCCACGTCTATCTTCGGCTTGTATTGGATGAGTCCTCCTAGAAATATGTGATAAATGCGAACAAGGGACAGTATAAGTAAACTCGCTTGCCCTTCGATCTCATCAGCGTGCCATTTTCCAATGAGTCACGGAGAACATTCTTCAAGGGCAACCCAAGTAGCTTCGTAACAGGGACACCTAGCATACTTTAAAAAAGGTCTTGCAGAGTTTTTCAAAAACGGGCGAGTGCTTGATGAGGGAGAAATGCATCTTCCAAGCAGCTGAAGTAACCTACTTAGGCTACCAGATAGATGGCAACGGGTTAGACCCAGTGGAGGATAAGCTAAAAACAATCAAGGAGGCATCAACTCCAAAGAACTCCACAGGGGTTGAAATATTTTCTGGGATTGGTTACTTATTATGGAAAAATTATCCTGAATTTGCCTTCCATGCTGGTCCCCTTGCACGCCTTACTATGAAAATACAGAGATGGTCCTGGGAAGCTCCACAGGCAGAGACTTTTGCCAAAGTCAAATGTTAGCTATTGTAATCTAACTTATTGGCCCATTTTGATGCCGACAAATAACTTGTGCTGACACGCAACATTTCCCTGTACAGGGATAGGCCGGTGCTTTTACAGCACTCGAAAGATGGGACGGAGAAGCCCACCGTGCGTGCATCCAGGACCTTTCTGGATGTAGAGTGAAGGTATTCTCAGATTGAGGAAGAAGGGTTGGCGATGTATTTGGGGTGGAAAAATTCCATCAGTATGTCTATGGTAGACGTTTCACAATCATTACCAATCACAAATTCTTATTGGGACATTTCAACCAGGACAGGGCATCCCGTTATTGTCTCCATCCAGATACAGCATTGGGCCATTTTACTGGCTGCCTACAAATATCGTGCAGAGCACCAGTCTGGAATCCAGATTGCCAATACACTGAGTCGCCTCGCATTGCCCACAAGCCTATCTCCTTTACCAGCATTGCATCAGGTCGTGATGACACTAAATCATTTGGAGAGTTTGCCAGTCTCCGCAAGGCAGATTAGAGCCTGGACATAGAAAGATCAATCTACAGCATTTGATCCTACATGGAGGTTTCCAATGATGACCCTGCGAAGAAATGCAACCTTAACTAGCTAAGAAAGACTAGCAGTGTTGAGGATGGGATCATTGAGGGTCTCGAGTGTCGTTCTACCCCCAGGATGACATCCAATATTCATGGAACTACTTAATGGCCATCTTGGAGTATCAGAGATGAAAATGCTGGCCAGGAGTTACGTCTGCTGTCCCGGCCTCGACTCAGTCACTACGGACTTGGATAAGCAGTGTGACATGTGCTAAGAAAATCAAAAGCTTCCTCCCTCAGTCTCTCTGCACCCATAGGAATAATGTGGCAGGCCATGGGTACAAGTACATGTGGACTTTGCAGGGCTCTTTATGGGTTCCATGTTTTTAATCATGGTACATACACACTTCAAATGGTTGAAGATGTACTGCATGAGTTCCATGACTTATCACAGTGTCAGAGAGGAGGTTTGATGAGGACTTATCTGTTGAGGTAGTATGGGCGGAGATTAGAAATAGGAGAGGAGAGGTCACCCTGTTGGGAGTCTTTTATAGACCTCCTAAAAGTTCTAGAGAGGTTGAGGAAAGGATTGCGGAGTCAATCCTGCTTAGGAGTGAAAGTAATAGGGCAATTGTTATGGGGGATTTTAACTTGACTAATATTGACTGGAATTGTTATAGCTCTAGCTCGTTAGAGGGGTCAGTTTTTGTTCAAAGCGTGCAGGAAGGTTTTTTGACTCAGTATGTAGACAGGCCAACTAGAGGTGAGGCTATATTGGATCTGGTGCTGGGAAATGAGCCAGACCAGGTGCTAGACTTGGAAGTTGGTGTGCATTTTGGTGATAGTGACCACAATTCGGTTACGTTCACCTTAGTGATGGAAAGGGATAGGCATGAACCTCGGGCCAGTGGTTTTAGCTGGGGGAAGGGTAATTATGAGGCTATTAGGAGAGAATTAGGAAACATAGGTTGGACTAGGAGATTACAGGGACTGGGAACGTCCGACATGTGGAGTTTTTTCAAGGAGCAGCTACTGCGAGTCTGTGATAGGTATGTCCCTGTCAGGCAAGGAGGAATTGGTAGGGCTAGGGAACCGTGGTGCACCAAAAAAGTTTCTTTGTTGGTTAAAAAGAAAAAGGAGGCTTATGTTCGGATGAGACGTGAGCACTCGGGTAGTGCACTAGAAAGCTTTAGATTGGCTAAGAGGGAGTTGAAGAGCGAGCTTAGAAGGGCTAAAAGGGGACATGAGAAGACTTTGGCGGATAGGGTTAAAGAGAATCCTAAGGCGTTCTATAGGTATGTCAAGAACAGAAGGTTGGTTAGGGCAAGTTTAGGGCCAGTTATAGATGGCAGAGGGAAGTTATGTGTGGAACCGGAGGAGATTGGTGAAGCATTGAACCAATATTTCTCTTCGGTGTTCACGCAAGGGGACATGAATATAGCTGAGGAGGACACTGGGTTGCAAGGGAGTAGAATAGACAGTATTACAGTTGATAAGGAGGATGTGCAGGATATTCTGGAGGGTCTGAAAATAGATAAATCCCCTGGTCCGGATGGGATTTATCCAAGGATTCTCTGGGAGGCAAGAGAAGTGATTGCAGAGCCTCTGGCTCTGATCTTCAGGTCGTCGTTGGCCTCTGGTATAGTACCAGAAGATTGGAGGTTAGCGAATGTTGTCCCATTGTTTAAGAAGGGGAACAGAGACTTCCCCGGGAATTATAGACCGGTGAGTCTCACTTCTGTTGTCGGCAAGATGTTGGAAAAAATTATAAGGGATAGGATTTATAGTTATTTGGAGAGTAATGAATTGATAGGTGATAGTCAGCATGGTTTTGTGGCAGGTAGGTCGTGCCTTACTAACCTTATTGAGTTTTTTGAGAAAGTGACCAAGGAGGTGGATGGGGGCAAGGCAGTGGACGTGGTATATATGGATTTTAGTAAGGCGTTTGATAAGGTTCACCATGGTAGGCTTCTGGGATTGGGGGTGATCTAGGAAATTGGATCAGGAATTGGCTAGCGGATAGGAAACAGAGGGTGGTGGTTGATAGTAAATATTCATCATGGAGTGCGGTTACAAGTGGTGTACCTCAGGGATCTGTTTTGGGGCCACTGCTGTTTGTAATATTTATTAATGATCTGGATGAGGGTATAGTTGGGTGGATTAGCAAATTTGCTGATGACACCAAAGTCGGTGGTGTGGTAGACAGTGAGGAAGGGTGTCGTAGTTTGCAGGAAGACTTAGACAGGTTGCAAAGTTGGGCCGAGAGGTGGCGGATGGAGTTTAATGCGGAGAAGTGTGAGGTAATTCACTTTGGTAGGAATAACAGATGTGTTGAGTATAGGGCTAACGGGAGGACTTTGAATAGTGTGGAGGAGCAGAGGGATCTAGGTGTATGTGTGCATAGATCCCTGAAAGTTGGGAATCAAGTAGATAGGGTTGTTAAGAAGGCATATGGTGTCTTGGCGTTTATTGGTAGGGGGATTGAATTTAGGAGTCGTAGCGTTATGTTGCAACTGTACACAACTCTGGTGCGGCCGCACTTGGAGTACTGTGTGCAGTTCTGGTCCCCACATTACAGGAAGGATGTGGAGGCTTTGGAGAGGGTGCAGAGGAGGTTTACCAGGATGTTGCCTGGTATGGAGGGGAGATCCTATGAGGAGAGGCTGAGGGATTTGGGATTGTTTTCGCTGGAAAGGCGGCGGCTAAGAGGGGATCTTATTGAAACATATAAGATGATTAGAGGATTAGATAGGGTGGATAGTGATAGCCTTTTTCCTCTGATGGAGAAATCCAGCACGAGGGGGCATGGCTTTAAATTGAGGGGGGGGTAGTTATAGAACCGATGTCAGGGGTAGGTTCTTTACCCAGAGGGTGGTGAGGGATTGGAATGCCCTGCCAGCATCAGTAGTAAATGCGCCTAGTTTGGGGGCGTTTAAGAGATCCGTAGATAGGTTCATGGACGAAAAGAAATTGGTTTAGGTTGGAGGGTCACAGTTTTTTTTTAACTGGTCGGTGCAACATCGTGGGCCGAAGGGCCTGTTCTGCGCTGTAATGTTCTATGTTCTATGTTCTATCCCAGGCTGCGATCAATAAATTGCGATAAAGCTGTTGTACGCATGGGACAGCAGAAGCCCTGGTTTCCAATAGTGTTATGGCCATTACCTGCAGTGATTTTCAGAATGTCGGCTCTGTGTCCAAATCACCCGACCCAGCACCTACCAGCCCGTCGTCAAACAGATTGGCGGAACAGGCGGTGCAAACCTTCAGAAATGGCATGAGCAAAACAACTGATGGCAACCATGGAGAGCAAACTGGCATGATATTTGTTTGACTATCGGACCACACCATATATAACAAACGGAGTTGCCTCTGTGGAACTGTTACTGGGATGGCAGCTTCATACAAGACAGAGACTACTGTTTCCAAACCTGGCAGGGAGGGTGGGGACCCAACGAGAAAATCAGAAGAAAAATCAAGATTCTACAAGGACAGAAAGAACATTTGAAACCGGTCACCTGATTCACACAATCAACTTCAGCGATGGTCCCAGCTGGGACCCTGTGCTTGTTATGGAGAAAACGGGGCCTGTATCTGAAGCTTAAATCTTTAAAGAAACAGCTGGAGCATCTCAGACGCAGGTTGTCCACTTCTGAACAGGTCTCACTACCCATGGAGACAGCTGCTTCCAATGTTGGCCCTCAACGCAAAGCTGAGTCCGCATTAGCCTCTCCAGATAAAGAAGGCATGGACTCGGAGATGAAAGCTGAGGAAGCGGGTGTCCAGGCTACAAAAAAAACCCACGGAGGAGACCGCATCAGTGAACCTACGATGCTCCCTCGAAACAGAGATCCCTATTCACTTCACTGCCTGACCCAGGCCGGCCTTCAATGCACAGCAGACCAAACGCTAAGTGACAGAAAGTATCTCCTCATGGTGGGTGTTTTGGGGGAGAAACGGACTCGAGGTGGGGGGAGGGGTGGGGCGTGTGTTATGAAGGACACGGGGGATCGTTGATAGATCTGCCCAGGGGTTTTGTGGAGTACAAAGTCACTTATTAAGCAAAGGGAGCCTTGCCCAATGGTAAGATAGCGATTGGAGTTTAAAACCTGTTGCTTTAAGCCACACTGTTATTGCAGGTCCCAGGTTTACAGACTTGTTTACTCCAACGGACGCAACTCATCTTGTTAGTCCCATTAAAGGGTTTCTAGAGAGAGGAAACTGGCTTTTTCTGAATTACTACAGAGGGCACTGCAGGAACAGCAGCAGGGATACATAAAAATGATATGCCAACCTGCTGAATCTACAACCCCTCACCATGCTATAGGTAGACAGGCAAGTTGAGCCACAACTGACACAGCATAAAGCTTTTCTATCCTGCCACGCCAGGCATATGATGTTGGATAATTAAACAGCAAACGTGTGGAGGGGATTTCGCAAAGTTCCACGTCAAAAACATCAGAATCCAGCTCACGAGTGCAAAAGACACGGCTGAAGCATTCGCAATAATATTCAGCCAGACATGATACTGAGTTATTCATTTCAGCCTCTTCATGGGATCCCCATCATCACACAAAAAACAATTCAATTCCCTCCACATGATCTAAAGGAATAACTTAGTGCTTGGTGTGCAGGGACACTGACAACATCCTGGCTGTGATACTGAAGCTTTGTGCTCCAGCACAGGCTGCACTGTGAGCCAAGCTGTTGAGTGCAGCTACAACACTGGCATCTACCCGACAATATGCACAAATTGCCAGCAACAGCCTGTCCATGATAAACAGGACAAACCCACTCCAGGAATTACCATTCTATTAGTCTGTTCACAGTCATCAAAATGATGGAAGGGATCATCAACAGTTCTTGCAGTGGGACTTGCTCAGCATTAACCTGCTCACAGATACTTAGTTTGCGTTCTGCCAGGACCACTCTGCTGCAGAGCTCCTTTGGTTCAGACATGGCTAAAAGAATTACATGGGAGAGGTGAAAGGGTCTGTCATTCACACCAAGACAGCATTTTCACTCAATTAGCATCAAAACCTTCCGACAAAACTGGAGTCAATGGAAATCCGTAATCATATTGCCTCTGAAACTTGTTTTCAGTGAAGACAGATCCACTTTCCACAATGGGTCCTCGTCCAACCACACAATCATCTCAACCATTCCAGTTGTTTTCAGAAGCTGCAATAATTTTGTTGCACTGAGGGAACCACAACTGGATACAATATTCTAAATGTAGTCTCATCAATGATTTTCAAAATGAGCTGGATTATCTCACTTTGACTCAATATTGCTCTCATAATACACCACAACGCTTAGTTTACTGCAACTGACACTGACTCGTATCAATTTTCGATCCTTATCGTCTCAGAATCTTACAGAACAGAAGCTGGAATCGTGTTAAAAAGAATGCTGCCCCTATTTTTTTCATTGTGGAAAGTCAGTCTTCACGGGGGAATATAACATAATTGAATTCATTCACTTTGTGATTTTCTGCCCCTGTGCTCTGGGAAAGTAATTTACTCCCTCTCTTAAACATTGAAAAAAATAACTCCATTGTCTGCTACCCCCGACACAAACTCCATCTTCTCACCACCTGATTGTATTCCATTCCCAGCCGCTGACTGAGACCTGGCCAGACTATCTATGACTTCAGTGTTCAGAATCAAGCTGAACTCCATTTCCTGCATAATTGTCAGTGCAGAAATATCCTTATTCTCTGAATGTAACACTGCAAATTTCTACTCCCACCTCAGCACAGCTCCTGCTGAATCCAAATCTATATTTTTGTTCCCCCCAGATTCGTCTGTTCCAATGTTCTCCTGTTGGGCCTCCCACATTGCCTTTTATCTTCAGCTACTCAGATTCTGCTGCCTTTACTGTGTTCCCCGTCAGACTCCAGATATCACTTTGTGCTCACAATGGCCCCCCAGTCCTCAGATGTGTTCAATTTAAAATTCCCATTCTTCTAGTTTAGGAGTCAATGAGTTTGAACCATTCCTGTAAACTCCAGTCTGAAGTTCTCCATTAGCATGTCTCTGACATCTTGCGCAGCCCCTCCTTCACACCCCACTTGTAACTGTGTTACTATCTCTCGAATCCGATCTAACTCCCCTCTCTTCTTTACCCAGATTTCATACCAGTAAGTTGAAAACGAAAAATGTTTTGTTTCTGGAATTTGAGTTACTGAGCGGTAAAGTTTACATTAGATTTTTCACCATTGTCAATGGCTCATTCTCCTGACCTAAATTCGCAGTCGGTATTTGGATTAGTCAATGGCAATTTGTCAGTCAAATTTAATTTTAACATTGCTTCCATTTAAATAACTGGAGAGCAGGAATCCCTACAGTTCATAAGGAGGCCCATCATTCTGCACCAACTCTTTGAAAGAGCAACTTACCCAGGCCCATCTTCAGACAATGCAGGAAACCGACACAGACATGGGAAGAATGTGCCAACTCCACACAGACAGTCACCCAACACCGGGATCAAACCTGTGCGACTGCAATGGTAACCACTGTGCGGCTAGGAGTAGGCCGTTCAGCCCCTCGAGTCTGCCCCGCTCTTGAATAACATCATGTCTGATTTGATTGTAGTCTCCAATCTGCCGACTGCCTATCCACGATACCCATAACTCCTTGCTTACCAAGAGGCCATCCACCTCTCCGTTCCTACCACCGTTTCAGGGAGAGCGTTTCAAAGACGCACTACCCTTTCGGAGAAAAAGAAATCATAGCTACATCTCATCAGGATTTCCTGGTAAATCACAGCGTGAGGAAAAAGTGCATCATGTTGTCAATCAGTAATCGAATGTCATAGAATCATAGAAACCCTACAGTGCAGAAAGAGGCCATCTGGCCCATCGAGTCTGCACCGACCACAATCCCACCCAGACCCTACCCCCTTATCCCTAAACATTTACCTGCTAATCCCTTTAACCTATGCATCTCAGGACACTAAGGGGCAATTTTAGCATGACCAATCCACCTAACCCGCACATCTTTAGACTGTGGGAGGAAACCGGAGCACCCGGAAGAATCCCACGCAGACACGAGGAGAATGTGCCAACTCCACACAGGCAGTGACCCAAGCCGGGAATCGAACCCAGGTCCCTGGAGCTGTGAAGCAGCAGTGCTAACCACTGTGCTACCGTGCCGCCCGGGAATCGAACCCAGGTCCCTGGAGCTGTGAAGCAGCAGTGCTAACCACTGTGCAATCGTGCCGCCCCATCATGTTGGACACTGAAGGACGACAACTAATCACATAAAAATATTGCAGATTCTCAGTGATTCCTCACACGAGTTGAAATGTGTTTTTGATTTCTAGTTCAGTTGATTCACATTTGTTTATTGTTAGTGATTGGAACGAGATTTCAAGAGAATTTTCAGTCCGTGTTTATTATGGATCAGGACCCGGCCCAGTGACTGATTTCTGAGCTGAAAACAACTGGGAAATCCCATCACTGAGCAGATCCTTTCCATCTCATTCTCAGTGTTTATCTTTCACTCTGCGTCTCATTATTCTTCATCACTATTCTTCATAGAAAGTCACTGAGCTCGTGGATAAGGGAAACCGGGCGGACAGTTCCAAACTTCTCCTCAACCTGGTGATGGAAAAAGGATCTCGGGCTCGAAGGGTGATGTGCGAATCCTTTGTGAGAATGCGTCACGGAGTCCCAAAGCTGGATAAAATACTGAAAGAAACAAAGGAGCTTGGTACGGCAAAATCACAGTGAATTCAATTTCCCATTTAAACATTGTCGATATCAATGTAATATTACACTGAGCTGATTTCATGGAAGTTCATTTATTTAAACAGGTGCTGATTCGTTTGATTATATCAACATCGCACATGGTTTATCTGAATTACCCACTAACCTGAAAGGTAAGAGAGGAAATGGAGATTATGAACTATTTCACTTCTGAGAATCTGAATGATTGGTTGGAGCCTTTGTTTTAGAGATTGTGAAGATCTGGGGTACTGAAAATTCAAGACTGTGGAAATTGGTTAGAGCATGATTCGGTTTTGTCATGAATGCTCGACCATACATAGCTTCAAATTACAATTCATATGATCTGTCTCTTTTTTCCAAAAATGTGTGACCATTGCATCTTTTCACTTAACATAGCTGTTAATTGCTATTACTTCTGAAGTCTTATACACACCTGTCTGAAACCCGGTACCGTGTGAATTCAGTGCAGAACTCCTGCGTGCCTAGGTGTTGTAACAGAAAGCAAAGAGAAGGGTAAATGGTTGTTTTGGTTGGCGATCAGTGACTAGTGGTGTGCCTCAGGGATCAGTGTTGGGACCGCAATTGTTTTTGATTTACACAGATGAGTTGGAGACCAAGTGTAGTGTGTCAAAATTAGCAGATGACACTAAGATGAGTGGCAGAGCAAAGTGTGCAGAGGACGCTGAAAGCCTACAAAGGGATGTAGATAGTCTGTGAGTGGGCGAGGGTCTGGCAGATGGAGTACAATGTTGGTAAATGTGAGGTCAAGCATTTTGGTACGAGTAACAGCAAAATGGACTATTACTTAAATGGCAAAAAATTGCAGCATGCTGCTGTGCAGAGAAACCTGGGTGTCCTTGTGCAAGAATCACAAGGTGTTTGTAGGTGGAGCAGGGAATTAAGAAGGTAAATTGAATTTTGTCCTTCATTGATAGACGGATGGAGTTTAAAAACAGCGAGGTTATGTTGCAGCTGTAACGGGTGCTGGTCAGGCCACACCTGGAGTACTGTGTACAGTTTTGGTTTCCTTACTTGAGAAAGGATATACTGGCATTGGAGGGGGTGCAGAGGAGATTTGCTCGGTTGATTCCGGAGTTGAGAGGGTTGACTTTTGAGGAGAGACTGAATGGACTGTGAAGATACTTATTGGAATTCAGAAGAATGAGGGGAGATCTTATAGAGACATGTAAGATTATGAAGGGAATAGATAAGATAGAAGCAGGGAAGTTGTTTCCACTGACAGGTGAAATTAGAACTTGGGGGCATGGCCTCAAAATAAGAGGGAGCATATTTAGGACCGGGTTGAGGAGGAACTTCTTCAACCAAAGCGTTGTGAATCTGTGGAATTCCCTGCCGAGTGAAGCAGTTGAGGCTACCTCATTGAATGTTTTTAAAGCAAGGATAGATACATTTTTGAACAGTAAAGGAATTAAGTGTTATGGTGAGCAGGTGGGTAAGTGGAGCTGAGTCCACAAAAAAATCAGCCATGATCTTATTGAATGGTAGAGCAGGCTTGTGGGGCCACTACGCATGCGCCGATCTCTGCACTGACAGATCACCGCACGCACAGTGGCCGCTCAGCGCGATGCTGCCGGCCCCTCCAGCTGGAATAGGCCCCACCCACTGATTTTCAACCTGATTCACACTCGTGCAATCTGCTCTGCAGAGATTTTGGAGATTCATTTTGAAACTCCCGTTGAAAAGTCCAGCATGATCTACTCCAGTTTTTACACAAATTCGACACCGAGATTCCTTTTCGGGGGAATCGCCCCCAACATGTGATAGAAATATTGGAATTAAGTGACGACCTGAAACTTTAAGTGGAAATTAATCATTGTCAATTGAGGTTTTCAATAACTCAATTTTATATCCTACTCAAACCTTGACTGACACTGTAAAATAAATCTCTCAAATCAGCAAAGACCGTGTCTTAATGCAACTAACATTTTCTCTCTGTTCTAATTGAAGATCTCCAACGGAAACACAAGGAGACACTCCGGGTACAAACTGAAACACTGAGAGTGAACACTATCATCATAAAGGAGAAGGTTAAGATTTTCCAGCTGGCTGATCGATACGCTGAGCTCACGGTTATTTCTACTGTTCGAGATCGGACACTTGTCGAACATGAACTGCTGGCAAGAGGCCGAGACCATGAAGAATGGAGAGAGAAACATCTCCGGAGAGAACTGGAAAAAATCCGAACTGATCAATTGTTTCACAGCAGCTTTTCCCAGAGAAAATTCAAATCTGGGAATTCAGCAGCAGTGAGCGGAGTGCCGGGAATTGGAAAAACAACAATGGTACAAAAGATTGTTTATGACTGGGCCACTGGGAAAATATACCCACACTTTCAATTTGTTTTCAGTTTTAAATTCCGGGATTTGAACACTATTAACTGTAGAATAAACCTGAGGAATCTGATATTGGATCAGTATCCCTACTTTGGGAATATTCTGGGAGAGCTCTGGGGGAACCCAGAGGGATTGCTGTTTATATTCGATGGTTTGGATGAATTCAAGGACAGGATTGATTTTGCCGACAATCGGAGAAATACAGAACCTCAGTCCATGTGCACAGATCCTGAATGCTGGTGTGAAGTGTCTGACATTGTGTACAGTTTAATACAGCACAAGCTGCTCCCAGGATGTTCAGTGCTAGTGACCAGTCGCCCCACTGCATCACATTTATTGGAAAAGGCTGACGTCAGTGTCTGGGCTGAAATCCTGGGATTTGTTGGCGATGAACGGAAGGAATATTTCAACAAGTTTTTTGAAGATCAGACGGTGGCAGCAGCTGTTTTCAAACACGTGGAGGAGAACGAGATCCTGTACACCATGTGTTACAACCCTTCCGACTGCTGGATTCTCGGTCTGTCACTGGGTCCCTTCTTTCCACAAAGAAACAGGAAACAGCAGCAAGTTCCCAAGACCATCACCCAACTATATTCCTACTATATTTACAACATTCTGAAAAACCATGGCCGAGAGATTGAAAACCCCCGTGATGTGTTACTGAAGCTTGGCGAGATGGCCTACACGGGAGTCTCCAAGAAGAAGATTGTGTTTAGAAATGGAGATTTGATTGAGTACAATCTACAACCTTCCCAGTTCCTGCCTGGGTTCCTGATGGAGCTTTTAGAGAGAGATAAATCTGCTCAGAGTGTGGTTTACACATTCCCACACCTCACCATCCAAGAGTTTGCAGCTGCACTCACACAATTCCTGACTCCCGATCCCAGGGAGATCGGGAAACTCCTCAGTGAAGCCCACAGCAAGGAAGATGGGCGATTTGAGATATTTCTCAGTTTTGTTGCTGGTCTGTCCTCATCACAGTCAGCTCGACCCCTGGTGGAGTTTCTGGGTCAATTTCTTCATCAAACAACCTGCCGAGTGATTGACTGGGTGAAGGAGAAGGTTGAAGGGCAGATTGGAGAGACACAGACTGAAACTGGGAAGAGGAAGCTCCTGAATACATTCCACTACCTGTTTGAGTCTCAGAATAAAGCACTGGCTCGGAACACAGTGGGATCTATGGAAATACTTTCATTTCACGGATTGCGACTGACCCCGATTGACTGTGCGGTCCTGTCTCATGTCATTGGACTCTGTGATACAATAAAACACCTCGATCTATGGCGATGCGACATTCTGTGTGAAGGGCTCCAGCGGCTGGGACCCATTCTGCACAAATGTCAGGAGTTGAGGTAACTGTTTTGTCTCATAGCGGATATTTTCATTGAGAAGCCATTTCCTTTGTTCTAATAAAACAGAGGCATGTTCATTCGAGGACGTCAAGAGAGAAACAATGTCCAATGGTCACAAAGTGTGGGAGAATGGCACAAAGTAATAATGCTCATTTGAGAGCAGATGCAGATATGATGGGCCGATTGGCCTCCTTCTGAACCTGTAATAAGTCTATGATTCTTTGATAAAACTATATCGTTTCAAGAAGGCAGATTCTCGTGGAATAGGCGTGGGCAATAAATGTTGGTATAACCAGCGATGCCCACATTCCATGAATGAATAAAAACATTATTGGGATGAATTTTAAATAATTATTGCTGTAAAGGCCTCCCTCCAAAATCTGAAAAAGGATCATTCCGTCTCCCAACATAAACCATCTGATTCTGTACGATGCTATACAGAAATTAGTTTCTCTTGTTCGGTACAGCTTACAGTTTGTGGTTAATTATTATCAGGATTATTTTACTGCGCTCTACCTCTGTTATGTATTACAGTCGGTGTGTGTTATATTGGGACAATGTCCCTTTATAAGTCACGTGATCACTGGTGACATCATCAGTTCGGGTTGCTTTCTGAATGCCTGCGTTGCGCTGCCTCTACTGGCAGCCTCTGTGAACTCCGTCTTGCTTCTTGGATTAACTGGTTGTAACTGAAACTCAGTGATTCTATCATTCATTGTGGGCCTCTGAATAGAAGCAACCATTTTTTTAAACCTTCATAACTCTTACAACGTCGTAAACCTTAAATTAAAATGCAGGGACAGTTGAAACTGAAACCAAAAACCCGCAGGCAGGCAGCTTTGTTTAACATGAAGTGAAATTAAAGTTTTGGCCCTTTCTGAGCTCACAAGCACAGAAACACAAATTAAACTTAAACTCATGAATTACTGTGTAATGCCCACAAACACAAATTATTACATAACAGTGAAGCCCAAGATGCTGTATTCTTTATTAATTGCGACCTACACTTGCCCTGCCAATGGCAATGATCGGTCCCTCTGCTCCTGCAATCCGTTAACAATTCTACCGATTATTTTATATTGCTTTCTCATGCGCATGTTTCCTGAAAGTATCACCTCACCCGCCTCTGCATTGAACTTAATCTGCCTCCTGTCTGTACACTCCCCCATGGTCTGTCTTTCAGTCCCAAGCTCTTCTCACAGTTTACAATGCCTCAAACCTTGAAATTTTTCTCGAGACAGCAAACCATAGAAACCCGACAGTGCAGGAAGAGGCCATTCGGCCCATCGAGTCTGCACCGACCACAATCCTCACCCCAGGCCCTACCCTCATATCCCTACATATTTTACCCTCTAATCCCTCAAACCTACACATCTCAGGACACTAAGGAGCAATTTTAGGATGGCCAATCAACCTTATCCGCACGTCTTAGGACTGTGGGAGGAAACCGGAGGAAAGCCACGCAGACATGAGGAGAATGTGCAAACTCCACACAGACAGTGACCCGAGCCGGGAATCGAACCCAGGTCCCTGGAGCTGTGAAGCAGCAGTTCTAACCACTGTGCTACCGTGCTGCCCATTTCTCATTTCCATTGACTTCAGTTTTTCTCTGGCTCCTTTTTGCCACATGTAGCCATATGCTGCCTTGATGTCAAGGACAGACACTCTCCCCTCTCATCCTGAGTTCAGCTCTGTTGTCCATGTTTGCATCAAGGCTGTAATGAGGTAGGGGGCTGAGTGACCCTGAGTAAGCACAAGTTTCACGTCAGATAGCAGGTCATTGCTAATTAAGTGTCACCTGTTAGTCTCGTTAGCCTTCCATTACTCTGCTGATGATCGAGAGTAGACTGATGGGGTGGTAAATGGACAGATTGGATTTGTTCTCTCCTTTTTGTTTACGGTCATATCTGGACAATTTCCCACTATTTTGGGTAAACATCAGTGTTGTAGCTCTACTGGAACAGCTTGGCGAGGAACAGAGCAACTTCTGATGCAGTAATCTTCAGTACAGTTACTGGAATATTGTCAAGATCTGAGGTCTTTGCAGTATCCATTATCTTTAACTATTTCTTGACATCATGTGGGGTGAATGGAATGAGCTGATATTTGTGATGTTGGGGCCCTCTGGATGGTTCAGCCACTGAAGTTAGTTACTAATATTTGAGCCATATCTTTTGTACTGATGTGCGAGTCTCCTCCGTCATGAGGATGGGATATTTGTGGAGCCTCCTCCTTCTGTTGTTACATCGTCCACTATCATTCACAGCTAAATGTGGCAGGACTGCAAAACTTGCATCTGAGCCGAGGAAACCAGAATATCCTGAATGAGGAAACCTGCTGCTGGAAAATCTCCAGTCAAACTGTCAGTGATATGAAACAGGGTTTTCGGATAATCCTTTTCCTATGTGAGGATCTACCGGGAAGAGGGAACTCCCGGTATTTCCCGGAGATAGAACACGAGCCATACCTGCAGAAAATGTAGAGCCTGTTTACTGTGGAATGTAGCGGGAGACACCCCTCCCCTATAAACTAATCAAACAGAAATATTTCAACTTTCTAATGGGATAATAATCTTTCCTGGTTGTATCAAATCTAGGGGATGGATCTTAAAGCAACAGTTTGCACAGTTTCACACTTTAACTCACCCTGAGATATTACACAGATGTTACAATGTCAATAGTTAAGAAGTACAGGGAATTCCGAGGGATCCACTCTCACAGCTTTATCATTTAACCCTCAGTAAAATGTACAATTCTCATAAAATGCTGGATTTATGTAACAGCAGAAATTATTTGAATTTTTGGAAACTTAGCAGGGTCAGTGAGATTCAGGAGGGTAATTCTGATGATCAGGACATGAGACCAGAATGTGGGATATGTTTAAAAATGACTTGCTTGTTCACAGGATGTGGGCATCACCTCCTCTGGGGGCCATTAGCAGTGGGAACTAAATGCTGGTCTAGCCAGCGACACCCATATCCCATGGACAATTAAACAAAATATACATTTTGGGAGGTGTAAAAGTGGTTTCCCCCAGTAGGCAAACCAGTGGGAGTTAATTGTTCAATTGTTTCAATGCTGACTATTGCCTTTTCCATTCAACAGAAAGGATTTGATATTATTTGATTTATTGTTGTCACATTTATTTCTGCCAAAGCATAACATACATAGGGAAGGAAAGGAAAGAGTCCAGAATGTAGTGTTACAGTCACAGCTGGGGTGTAGAGAAAGATCAACTTGGATGAGATATAATATCGTAACTTGAATCAGTTCACTACTCGTGCTAAGTTTCTGACACAAAAATAGATCCAGCTATTTTTCCTGCTGAACATTAATCTGAATTTAACGTGTTTCTCACTTTCTCCATTTAGTCTGGATCGCAATGAAGTGGGAGATTCAGGAGTGAAACTGTTGTCTGTGGCTCTGAGGAATCCAGAATGTAAAATACAGAAACTGGAGTAAGTATCAAACTGTGTTAGATTGTGTTAATAATCAGTGGATGTCTGACACTGTAAATTATTATCGGTGTCAGTAATCGTGTCATTAATAACCATTCCATGTCATTCCCGTCAGTATTCGTGTTAAACACCACAGATTCACTCTGATTCCTGAAATCTTTCTCTCTCTGATCTCCAGTTTGGAGAGTAACAGCCTCGGATATTCTAACCTCTGCTCTGAGTACAAACCAGTCAGTGATGTATCTGAACCTGCGTTACAATAAACTGCGAGATTCAGGAGTGAAAGAATTAACTAATCATTTATAATTATGCTCAAAACCATTCATGAGAATAACAATGATGGACAAAACAATTAAATGTTTATAGAATTACCAGATATGGCTGGTCACATGTTGAATTTAGTTTAATTTGTCATTCAGATTATAGATGTTTATGTCTGTCGGCTTCTCAGTTTGATTAAACATAGAAAACTGCTGTATATCGGTAAGGCAGATTACAAACTACATTGAATTCTGATGAGTTTTATCCCGAGGGATCCACTCTCAAATTTACGTTAAATGGAGCTTAAGGAGCATCTGAAAAGAGAATGCAGAGACGGAGGTGGGGAGGGTTATGAAGAGAATTCCAGAGCTTACAGCCCAGCAGTTCAAGGCACAGCTCAGCTGGCAATGGCAGTAATCACAGTGCAGAATAGTCTGAATGATGTCCCTGTTAATAATGGACATTGCTTTTAAGAACACAAATAATGATACTAAATATACCATTGCTGTCAGTATTTGTGTTATTAAAAACACTGTCCGCTATTAGAAGACACATAATAAGCTTGGGAGCAAAGTTGGAGACCATGAAATAAAAGAGGCAAAGGCAGCCTGGATATGAAGTTATCTGAGTGACAGGAAACAGGCAGGAGAGGTGAACTGTACCTTTTCATTTATAGGAAGCTGACAGTGGCTTTCCCCAGCAACCAGTACTGTGTTACTACGACTAATTATCGTTACATATCCTACCAAATGAGACTTGAGTTTATCTAAAGATGAGATGTGAAGCTCCAGCACACGGCCACCAGACCACAGAGCGGACGCAGCATATGATAGACCGAGCTCAATCACACCAAAACCAATGGATCAGATCAGAGATCTGCTGTCTTGCCATATCCAGTCATAAATAGTGTTAGACATGCCACAAAATATTGGACATGCCGGTTACATTAGGCGACAAGGTGGCACAGTGGTTAGCACTGCTGCCTCACAGCGCCAGGGATCAGGGTTCAATTCCGGCCTTGGGTGACTTTATGTGTAGAGTTTGCACATTCTCCCCGTGTCTGTGTGGGTTTCCGCTGGGTGCTCCAATTTTCTCCCACAGTCCAAAGATGAGCAGGTTCGGTTAATTGGCTATACTAAGTTGTCCCTTGGTGTCTCAGGGTGTGTAGGTTACGGGGATTAGTGGGCCATATATGTGGAGTTACAGAGATAGGGCCTGGATATGATATTCTTTCAAAGAATTGGTGAAGACTCGATGGGCCAAAGGGCCTCCTTCTACACTGTGGGAATTCTATGATTCTATAAACATGCCACAAGAATTCCATCATTACTGATGAGGGAGGCCAGAGCATCAGTGCCATCTTCAGCCAGAAGTGCTGAGTAGAATGATTAATCTCAGCCTCCTCCTGAGGTCCCCAACATTCCAGATGACAATTTGATTCACTGCGTGTGAGGTAAAGAAATGACTGAAGGCACTGCATACTGCAAACTCTGTCAGCCTAGCAGTACCCCAGCAATGGTACTGAAGAATTGTGCTCCGTAACTAACCATTCCCCTGGTCAAGCTGTTCCAGTACAGCTACAACACTGGATCTACCGGACAATGTGGAAAACAACAGGGCAAATCCAATCTGATGAATTGCTGCTCCATCAGTCTGCTCTTGATCATCAGAAAAGTGTCATCCTTCAAGTGCCTCATGAATATCACTGCAGGAGTTCCTCAGGATGATGTCCAAATCCCAACCACCTTCAACTGCTTCATCAATGTCCTTCCTTCCATTATAATGTCAGAAGTGAGGATGCTCACTAATGATTGCACAATGCTCAGTACTGATCACAATTCCTCAGAGACTGAAGCAGTCCATGTCCATAAACAGCAAGACCTGAACAAAACAGAAAATGGTGGAAAGGCTCAGCATGTCTGACAGCTTCTGCAAACGTTGCGAATCTGGATGACTCTTCAACAGAGCTAGCGTCTTATGGTCTGAGGAACATTTGCTCCGGTCGATGAAGACAAGCATGTTGTCTGCCTTCTTGACCACCTCATCCACCTGTGTTGCCACTTTCAGGGATCTGTAGACTTGTACACACAGATCCCTCTGTAGGTCAATGCTCCTGTGGCTTCTTCCATTTAATGTGTAAATCGCTCAGATTGTCAAAAGTTGAATAGAAGATTCGTTCACAGAATCTATTCAAGCAATTTCTTGGAGAAGCGCGTTCCAGTTCCAAACACAAAACAAGCTGTTTTAGACATGGTGATGTGCAAATGTGTGGCGTTTCCAACAAAAATAGATTCCTTTCATTTGAAAAAGAGCAGCAGAAGTGGTCCAGCCGTTGCTAATTCAAGGAGTGTATTAGAATAAGCGAAGATGTGGCACCGGGGTTGGCACTGCTGCCGCACAGCGTCAGATTCCCGGATTCATTCCAGCTTTGGACGACTGTCTGTGGAGTTTTCACATTCTCCCCGTTTCTGTGTGGGTTTCCTTCGGCTGCGCCTGTTTCCTCCCATAGTCCAAAAAGATTGTGCAGGTTGGGTGGATTGGCCATGCTAAATTGCCCGTTCGTGTCCAAGATGTGTAGGTTAGGAGGATTAGCGGCGTAAATATGTGGGGTTACGGGAAACCAGGCAACTGCAGATCTATTAGTCTGACATTGATGCTATGGAAATCCTATAATAATCTATAATAAAGGAAGAGATAACAGAACACTTCGAAATTAATGGCAGGATTAGACGGGGCCAACAAGGATTTATGAAAGGCTGGCACGGTGACACAGTGGTTAACATTGTTGCATCACAGCCAAGGGCCCAGGTTCAATTCCAGCCTTGGGTGACTGTGTGGAGTTTCCACATTCTCCCCGTGTCTGCGTGTGTTCCCTCTGGGGGCTCCGGTTTCCTCCCACACTCCAAAGATATGCATGGTCGATAGATTGGCCATGGTAAAATTGCCCTTCATGTCCCAAGATATGTAGGTTAGGTGGATTAGCCCCAGTAAATTTGTGAGGTTATGGGGAGCGGACCTTGGTAAGTTACTCTGTCAGTGTGTCTCGATGGGCCGAATGACGATTCCTACACTAGGGATTCTATTGTTGCATGATTCACACTCAAGAGGTTATTAAATAAAATTGGAGCACGTGGGATTGGGAGGAATATACCAGCATGGATTGAGAACTGATCAATGGACAGAAACAAGGAGTTGGAATAAATGGGTTACTTTTGGGTTGACAGCCTCTAACTAGTGGAGTACGGCAGGGATCAGTGCTTGGGTCTCAGTTATTCAGAATCTATATCAATGATATAGATGTGGGGATTAAATATAATATTTCCAAATTTGCGAATAATGGAAAACAAGGTGAAAATCTGAATTGTGAGGAGGATGCAAAGATGTTTCAAGGGGCTGTGGAGAGGCTCAGGGAGTGGTGAAAGGATTGCCTGCTGGACGACAAGGTGGAAAAATGTGAGGTTATCTACTTTTGTAGAAAAAACAGACATTAAGATAGTTCCAAAGATATTTTGATGTCCTTGTTCATGAGGCACTGAAAGCTAAGATGAGAGCAGGTAAGATAACAAATGGTATGTTAGCCATTATTCTAAGAGGATTTGATTTGAGGAAAAAGATGTCTTTCGGCAATTATATGCAGCCTTGCTGAGACCAACCTGGAGTATTGTGTACAGTTTTGGTCTCCTGCCCGAAGCAAAGATGTACTTGGGATGTAAAGAAGGTTCACTAAAATAGGTCCAGGGACAGATGGGTTGTCCTATGAGGAACAAAAATACTTTATTCTCAGGCCTTTAGAAGAATGATAGCTGAACTTATTCAAACCTACACTATTTTACGGAGTTCAATAGGCCAGATGTAGAAAGGATGTTTCCCTCTGCTGGAGGGACTGAAACCTGGGACACAGTCTGAGAATAGCGGCAGTTATTTAGGCTGAGATGAGGGGTATTTGTTTCCCATTAGAATGCTGGTGAATCAAGGAATGCAGGGATAATGCTGGAAATGGTGTTGAAGCAGAGGATCAGCCATGGTCACATTGAATGATGGAGTGGATTTGAAGGACAGAATGGATGACTCCTGCTCCTGTTTCTTAACGTTCTTATTGCAATAGGAATGGAAGGTAAGAGTAAGAAGGTTTTGCTGCAGCTTTAGACGACCTTCATTAGATCACAACTTGAGTAATGTGTACAGTGTTGAGCTCTTTACTTAAAAAAGGATAGAATTGTATTAGTACCAGTTCAGAGAAAGTTCACGCGGCTGATTCCTGGGATGGAGAGGTTTATTTTATGAGGAAAATGTGAGCAGATTGGAGCAATATCTATGAAAGTTCAGAAGATTTAAAGGTGATCGCATTGAGGGGATGAGACAGGGTGGTTGCTGAGAGGCTGTTTCTTCTTGTAAGAGAGACCAGAGCAAGGGGAAAGATTTTAAAATGTAATTGTCAGTCCCTTAAGACTGAGATGAGGAGAAATTTATTTTTTAGATGGTGACTGGTCAGTGGAATTCTCTTCCCTGGAGACTAGTGGCGGCAGAGTCATTGAATATATTCAAGGCTGGGTTCAGAATGATTTTGGATTGAGAAGCGAATCAAGGGTTACGGGGAAAAGAGTTGAGACTATAATTAGATCAGCTGTGATGGAGTATGCTCGAGGGGCTGAATGGCCTTCTGCGGTTCCTAGTTATTTTGTTCCTATTCCAATACTTCCTTCAGACTGCTCTCTCTGACCAGTGATGGATAAACAAGCTCTGTGTTATGTCTTCACCAGACGCTCTCCTGTGCCCATTCATTAGGCCACCCACTCAACCCATCTCACCAGCAGTAATTACCCATTCTGCCCCCAGGCCTTCCTGATCCAGCACATCATCTTACATTGGTGTAAGGTTGGCAAGACCTGGATGTCTCCACTCTTCTTCACTCATTCTCTGATGATGTTTCCTCTCTTTCCAAACACATAAACTATTACTCAAACATCAAACACATGCAGTAGCCCAGGGTTGTCCAACGTGTGGACCAAGGGGGGAATGTGACCCTGGAAGCCCCTCAATGCGTCCCCCGGAGCGAGTTTCCAGAATCTCAGTCACACAGTTCAGTTTGAATGGAAGAATCTGCATGGAGCTGCTCCTCCAATCACATCCCGTTTCTTTCCCATGTTTGCTGCTGATAGGTTTTTGAGCCAATCTGCAGCAAATGTGGGAGAGAAACAATTTGTGATTGATGAGGATTAAACTCTAATAATCATCTTCATTCGTTACTCATTATTGTGCTCAGCAAGTTGTTTCTTTTCATATCTCAGTTTAGTTTTTAATTGAAATTTCTGCTGTGCCAAACTTTATCATTCTGAAATTTACTCATCGGCCGCTTGAGTGAGAAAAGCATTGACGTCTGTTTGCCCAGTGAATATGTTGGTCAACCCTGCTCGAGCCTATGCTGGTGCCAGCCGAACGGACATGACTCTGACAGTCAATGCTGCTACCTTTGCATTGCCAGTGTCTGGGTGGAGATGTTATTTCCACAATTTCCCTCTCATCCTTATTCACATATCAGGCTGTGCTGCACTCACCGTGCCGGAACACATCAGGACATTGATCCTTTTCCACTCTGTAACCACGTGTCTCAAACCTGCTCACCTCCCAGCAATCTCCATCCAGACTGGCTTGTACCGATGAGATCATCTTCTCCCATCCTGAGGGAACAGGACCACCCTCTGAGCCTGAGCAGCCGGGAGGAGCCCCTCCAGGGAGAGAGGGGGGGGGGGGTGCTGCGGGGGCGCAACCCTTGCTCTGCTTTCTGACATTTCAGTCCTTCATTCAATAAGCAGAGCTCCCTCGCTGCTCCCTCCAGAGCTGCTGTTTGAAAGTCCTGCTGCCTTTGGAGATGGTGCCAGCATTGCCTGAACTGGGACTGCCCCCTGCCCAGGCTGCCTCAGTGGGTAGCTCCCCCTGCCTCCCAGCCGTTAATTGTCCGCCTCTGACAATATCACCTTCATAAGTCTGCCTATCCTGCCCACACGGACACACCACCCATTTCCAATCCCCATGCTGGGACTTCAGAGCTTCAGGTAAAATCACAGCCATTATCTTCAACCTCACCACAAACTGCATTCCCAAACCACTGACCATCCCATGTCCCACCCGAGCCACTCCGAGTAAGGACATGGGGATCCTGTGATTATGGTCCTGTCCCATCATCACTTTTATAATTTAATCACTCCTGTATTTCCAGTTTGTCCTTTCTTTGTTTCTTCCCCAGCCACCCACCTCTGTCACTTCAAACCTGTCAATTCACTGCCCGTTCCCAGTTCCAATGGAAGCTCAAACTTTACCCCTGTTTCTCTATTCACAAATATTTAGCTAACCTGCTGAGCATTTCCCGTTAATTATATTTATATTTCATTTTCAGCGTTAAGAATATTTCCTCATTCTACTGGAATGCAAGTTGTGTTTTTGGAATGTCTGATACAATACATTATTATTGTTATTAACAGTATTATTTAAAACACTGGGGATTGAGCCTGATTCCAGTTATTCCTCTCTCTGGTCTCCAGTCTGGAAGAAAACGCTCTCACAGATTCTTGTGCTGAGGATCTCGCCTCCGCTCTCTGTACAAACCATTCTCTGAGGATTCTGGACCTGGAATCAAACTCCTTCACAGAACAATCTGTCCCTGCTCTCTGCCGCCTCATACTGACCTGCAGGAGTCTGGAGTGGATGCGGTGAGAGTTTATGTTAATTTTTAGTGTAATCATGAAAATGTAAATGGATTTAAAATATAAATGGGCCTGAATTTTCCAAGCAGCAGCAATGGTAAGCAGATTGCCTGTATGTGTGAAAATTCCCCCAACCTGAAACTGCTGCATATTTCTTCTGGGATCTTCAGGACGCTGACCTCAGGGAGCTCCACCAGAGTAGATCTGGGGAAGAGAGAGCACACACCCTATTTACAGCACAGTGACCCGTGGAGCTCCATCAGAGCAGAGTAGAGTCGGGGAAGAGTGAACGCACACCCTATTTACAGCACAGTGATCCTGGGGAGCTCCATCCGAGCAGATTCTGGGAGGAGAGAGCACACACCCTAATTACAGCACAGTGACCCCGGGGAGCTCCATCAGAGCAGAGTAGAGTCGGGGAAGAGAGAGCACATACCCTATTTACAGCACAATGACCACAGAGCGCTCCATAAGAGTACAGTCTATGCCAAACGCAGGAAATTGGGACTAGCTTAGGGGTTGAAAAAGGGCGGCATGGACACAGATTGCCGAAGGGTCTGTTTCCATGTTGTAAACCTCGATGACTCTATCAATGACTACGAGTCGGGGAAGAGAGAGCACACACCCCATTTACAGCCCAGTGACCCCGGGGAGCTCCACCAGAGTAGAGAAGAGTTGGGGAAGAGAGAGCACGCACCCTATTTACAGCACAGTGACCCCGGGGAGCTTCATCAGAGCAGAGTGGAGTCAGGGTAGAGAGAGCATACACCCTATTTACAGCACAGTAACCCCGGGGAACTCCATAAGTATTAGTTGATGGGGGAGTGAATGGGTTGGTTTGTCGCTGGATGAGCAGTCAGTCAGGGATCTGGGGGGAGGTTGGATGATTAGTTCTGGATGTCAGGGAAGTGGACGAGTTGTATTGTGTTGGGTTGGAGGGTTAATCCGGAGTTTAGATGGTGGCTGGGAGTTGGTCATGTTGTTGGAGTCTAAACAGATGTGATAGTGTGGTGGGGGTTTGGGGTTGGTTAACAGCTTTGAAGAGGGTAGTGGGTTGGGGTTGGTTCTGGGGTAATGAGTTTAAGTCAGGGGCTTGGTCAAGAATGTATTCAAGAGGCGGCTGGATATAGCACTTGGGGCGAACGGGATCAAAGGTTATGGGGAGAAAGCAGGATTAGGCTATTGAGTTGGACGATCAGCCATGATTCTGATGGATGGTGGATTAGGCTTAAAGGGGAAAATGGCCGCCTCCTGCTCCTATCTTCCATGTCAGGAGAGTTTGGGTTAGGATGAGGCCAAGTCGGGAGGTTTAGTCAGATTTGTTCAAGGGCTAGTGGGAGGTAGTCGGGCTGGAGGGGAGGTAGGGATGAGTTGGGGGGAGTGGGTCTAGTCAGATTGTGGGAGGTGTAGTATGGGGATCAGTGGGAAGTGATTAGGGGACTCGGTTGTGCTGTTCAGGTATTCGCCGAGGTAGTGAGCTGTCTAACATTACCTGAGTAACTATCCAGGTAAATTTTGTGGATCTGTCCCAAGTATCTGACTCCAACTGCAGCAGGGGAGTTCCCCAATAGTAGTTAATACCTCTGGGACAATTCCCAGATAGATCAGTGCGTCAGGACATCCACAGGGTCCCGATGTTCATCTTCGGATGTGTGTCTGGTCTCTGGCAATCCAGAGACCAGAAGATTTGTCCCATTAACTCCAGTCTCCTGTTATTTACTCTGTTTTTCAATCTGTTTATTTCCTGTTTCATCTTTAATCTGTTTCAGGCTGCGGCAAAATCAGTTCAGTCCAAGTGGAGAGACACACCTGGAGTCGCTGCGGGGATCCAGACCGGGACTGAGAGTGACATTGTGAACATTTCAATCTATAAACATTGCTGCTCCACCGGTTACAGTGAAATCCTGAATTGTGAAGATCTTCGACAGCTCCTTCCAAACCCTTCATTCCTGCCCCTCTCCCTCCCTATTCCATCAGCCCCTCCAGCCTGGCAGTGATTTCCCTGCTTACCTGGTTTCCCAGCTGGAAAACTGTTGTAGTTTTAGTCTCCACATTGAAGGAAAGATTGCTGCAAACCATTATTTAAGCAGCAATGTGATGTCAGTGTTCTCAGCAACAGAGTATTCAACCTCCTTTCAAAACGGAGCAGCAGAGATCGTTCTCCAGAGAGAGAACAGAGTGTGTGTGATTCTGACAGTACCCAGCAGAGGGCAGAATGGTCAATCTTGTCAGAGTTTCCTCTCTGTCTCTGTGAATGAATTAAAGGCTCCACCAGCCTCTCCTCAAAACCTCTTTCACTATCTGGTGATTAAAGTGATTCAATGCCACCATCTGCTGGCGGCTCACAGCTACTGCAGGCGCTGCTCGCTGTGAGCCTCAGACAAGTTCAGTAAGTCCCATGTCTGCATCTGGGAACCGGTTACTGCAGTGTGAATATTGAACAATATTGACAGGGATTGAAGTTTGCAGCAGGTACCTTGGCTGGAGAATTAACCCTTTTATCGCCAGACACTGTACATGAGACTGTATGAGACTTCTGGATGAGTACATGGGACTGAATAGGATTGAGGGTTATAGGCAAGCCTATGTATAAGCCGAGGTAGGTAGCGACATGACCGGCGCAACTTGTGGGCCGAAGGGCCTGTTTGTGCTGTATTCTTCTCTGTTCTATGTTCTATAAACTCTGTTCCCTCATTTCCCATGGGAGATATTGTCTGGAGCTTGTGGTTGGGGATGACCGCAGACTAATGTGCACATTTGGTGCAGTTCTCAGACACTAATTCCATTCAGAATCAGAGTGGGTAAACTGTGCTGCACTTTGTAATTCCGAGGGGAGGGGGGAGGGAGGGAGGGGGGAGGGATGAGGGGGGAGGGATGGGGGAAGGAGGGGGGAGGGAGGAAGGGGGGGGGAGGAAGGGGGATGGGGGAGGGGGGAGGAAGGTGGGGGGTAGGGGGGAGGTGGGGGTAGGGGGAAAGTGGGGGAAAGGGGGGCAGGGGAGGAGGGGGGAAAGGGGGGCAGGGCGGACGGGAGGGGAGGTCGGGGGGCAGGGGAGGGGGCAGGGAAGGGCGGGAGATGGGTGTGGAGGGGGGCTGAAGGGGAGAAAGGGAGGGATTGATGGGGAAGGGAGGGGGTTGAGGGGGGGCAACAGAGAGGAGTGACTATGCTCGAAGTGGAACGTTCCATGTTCATGCCAAATATAGGGACAGCACCAAACCTGTAGTGACTTGTCATTATTTTAATTGGGGAGGGGTGGAAGGAAGCGGGGTGGAGGGAGGGAGAGTGACGGAGAGGTGTGGCCCCTCATTGCCCACTCGCTTTACCGAAATCCATACTTAAATATCACATTGTATCTGGACATGTTCAGACTCTGTGTGTGTGTGGGGGGGATCTTGCTGTGCACTCATGCTCTGTGTCTCCTCCCCGCCCCATATTCCTCACACTACAACAGTGTCCACATTTTAAACATAAAAGATTGAGGGAAGGTAGGGTGGGATACAGCGAGGAACAGGGTGAAACAGAGCTGCAGAGAGGATGTTTCGATCGAGTTCTCACAAGGGCCTGGAATGAAAAAGGCTGCGATTGGGACCCGGTTTAATTGGCCAATTGGACAGTGCCTGTGCTTTACTCTCAGTAATGTCACGGTGGTGTGTGAGAGCCCAGGGCAGCGCTTCAATCTACTTTTACTGAGTTTCTCTTTGTAACATTCTCAGTCTCCCTCTCACTGCGAAGTACTTGGGAGGGAGAGGGAGCTCCAATTCACATTCCTGAGCCTGGGGAAAGGCCTGTTCTCCATCCCAGAGTCCTGCTTGTGTTTTCAGACAGGGCGCTGGGATTTGTGGATGGAAAGGATTGTTGAGTTTCACCAGGAGTGGGGGAGGGTGTGGGGCGGGGGGGAAGAGGGATTTGTTCTTTGTACCTGAGGTATAATGCAGCCTTTCTGACTCGGCCACAATTCAAGGCCTGTGTGTCTAGGCCTCAATTCAAGTCGGATCTATTTTCCCAAAACACAGATCCTTTACGGGAGAACCAAACAAATAGAAACAAAAACAGGGAGAAAATCAGTCTGCTTCTTAGCTTGCAGATAAACTGTTTCCAAAAACATAACTGAAAGCCCAAAGGAAACAAACCCTATCACCTGACTGCCACAGCTTAGCTGCAGCCCCCCAATGACATAGCTGAAGCTGTAAGCTGCATGGCATTTACATTGCTTTAATGTACGCTCACATGACAATGTCCAAGCAGAGAGTTCCCATTAGATGCAATTGTACTGTTCTAAAAGTGTTTGTGATTTGCAGTGATTGAAGGGGGAGGGGTCTGGAATGGGGGCGATTCGGTGAGACTGCAATTCATGTTGCTGCAACTGAAAGAGACCTTTATACTGACAAAGATGCTGAAACTAATGGGGGCCCTGAATCTATTGGACACAAAATCTAACATAGACTCTGAAATATTGTTAACGCATACTAACATAAGCAGATCCTCCAATTCTAGCTGAAAACTGCCACACCACATCGCTGCAACTAAAGAGATATCCCACAGCTGCACGTTTCACCACAATGGCAGAACAATTTGCATTGTGTTACTAAGAGATTAACATCATTCCAAACGTGCCCCAATACAGATAGTCATCAACATGTTACCATAGTGACAGGTCCCAGCCCTACTCTCTGAAAACACATAGCGGTCTGACCCATGCTCTGCCAGCACAGTGCTGGCACCTTCCATGCTTTGTTTGATTAGCGGCAATCCTCCGCCCTGCTCTGCTACCATCATTTTGCCTGCATTCCATCTCTATTGCAATAGAGATATTCTGTTACCACAATGACAGGCTCTGCACCCCACTCCCCCCCCACCCCCCGCTCTGTCATTCACCTACCATCCGCCCCCCGCCCCCCCCCCCCCAGCCAACCTTTCCTATTATAGATTAAGATGCACCACATGTTCTATTAGTTCAGGGACAGTTGGTGCACATGGACAGTGACATAAACCAACCACACGCTGTCTCCAACTTAAAAGAATTGGTCTATTTACAAGTAAAATTAGATCTTGACTTCATTGGAAATTTCAATTAATCATCTAGTCGAATCATTGGATACATTTCACAATTCTACTGAAGGGGTATTTTAGCATAGTTTTCACCTGCTGCCTGAACTTTGTCTGTGTTATTGCACAGATGCAATTGTTTGTGCACAACTAAGAAGTTGAAGCATGGTCCCCAATTGCATGATAAAATAGCCCACAGCAATATCCGTAATCTGGAGAAATGTCATGCGTGTCTGTATAGAAGAAAACACCAACAATGCCCATAACAGAATACAATTCGCTGATATAGCAAACAGTAAATTGATAGATTTCCTCCTATTCTCCATTTCTGGGTCTAGGTGAGTCTTCTCAATGCTCTGAGCCCGGAGTCTCCTGCGGGCTCTGCTGGTCACTAAAATGTTTCTGACGGTGAAGGTATTGAGCATTATAATCAGGCCAAGTGGAATACAAGGTGTTAAAATATATTGCAGCAATTCGATTGATGCCCACAAACTAGATGTAGGGGAGCTTATAAAGCCGCCTGTAAGTCTACAAAGCCATAGTCTTTTTATAAATGCATATGAACCTGTGAACGTAAAACACCAGAACATTTTTTTTTGAACAGCTCAACCCAGTTACTGTTCCCAGAGTCACCGCTGCGGATTTCACGGTGCAGTATTTACTTCTCAGCTTTCTGCAACATCTGGCTACAAATCTATCAAAGGTGAAAGTCACGGTGAACTAGACAGAACAGCCCGTGGCTGTATGAAGAATTGTACTGTGGATATTGCACACTTTGAGAGAGTGCAGCAAATAATAAAAAATGTAAAAGGTAAACATGCGGAATCTGCTTCATTATCACGTCGAAAATAATGACAAATAGTTCTGCTGTGCCATGGCCACTAACTGGAAGGTGACACATTTGGAGAGACCACATGTTCCACGTGTTAGTATCAAACCAGTAAATAGGTTAGTTGCAAGAAAGTGAAATACACAGTCACATAGACACTGGACATAGAACAAAGTAAACACTTTAATTAAAAAGCTATTTTAATGTTCAGCGTTACTGCTCCATTCACAGTTGCCTGGGAATATTGCATCTGAACAAAAGAAAATAAACTCTGCCGTGTGCGTGCATGTGTGTGTGTGTGTTGTGTCAGAAAGACCAGAGACAGGACATGTGCGAGTGTGGGTTAGAGATTGTGGGAATGTGAAAATGAGTGTGATTGTACGTGTGAGAGAAAAGTGTGCAAGAGAGAAATGTGTGTGTGTGTCTGTGAGCGTGGGAAAAGACAAAGACAGTGTTTGTGTGTGTTTGTGAATGTTGGCTTGCATGTGAAATTGGGAGTGCATGCATGAGTGTGAGAGGGATATAGACTTGCTGTTTTGTCTGTGCTTGTTAGAGTGTATCTATGTAAGTGAGTGAGGTGGTTAGTCTCTATTTGTGTGTGGGAATGAGAGATTCGGTTTGTGGTTGTGTTGCATTGAGGAAGTGAGTGTGTTGCAGAGAAAGCTTGAGTGTGACTGTAACTGGAAGAGAGAGTGAGACTCTAGATTGTTCGTGTGCATCTGTCTGAGTCAGACAGTGAGTGATTACGTGTGGGGTAAGAGAGCGACTGAGTTTGTGAGCGGGTGAGTGTGAATTTGATGGGGGAGTTGGAGAGTGTACATTTATACTGTAGTGAGGGTGTGAGTGTTGCTGTGTGTGGGAGTGAGGGAGCGAATGTGTGAGCGGATGAGTGTGCATTTTGAGGGGGAGTTGGAGAGTGTAAATTTATACTGTAGTGAGGGTGTGAGCGTTGCTGTGTGTGGGAGTGAGGGAGAGAGTGCGTGAACGGGTAAGTTTGTATTTGGTGGGGAGGGGGCGGTTGGAGAGTGTAAGTTTATACTGTAGTGGGTGTGTGAGTGTTACAGTGTGTGGGAATGAGGGAGTGAGTGTGTGTGCGGCAGCGGAGTCACAGAGTATACATTAGTCAGAACACTGAATACAGGAGTTGGGGCGAATTGCTGAAGTTGGACAAGACATTGGTGAGGCCACACTTGGAACACTGTGTACAGGTCTGGTCACCCAAATCTAGAAAGTATATTATTAAACTGGAAAGAGTGCAGAAAAGCCTCACTAGGATGCGACGGGACTAGATGTTTCAGTTATAAGAAAAGGCTGGATAGACTGGGACTTCTCTCCTGGAGCGTAGGAGGCTTGGAGGAGATCTAATAGAAGTATATAACATAATGAGGGGCATAGATCAGCTGGATAGTCAATATCTTTTCCCAAAGGTAGGGGAGTCTAAAACTAGAGGGCATTGGTTTAAGGTGAGAGGGGATAGATGATGCAAAAGGGCCTAGATGGACTTTTGTTTGACACAGAGGGTGGTGAGTGTCTGGAATAAGCTGCCCGAGTTAGTAGTAGAGGCAGGTACAACTTTGTCTTTTAAAAAGCGTTCAGGAAGTTACATGGCTAAGATGGGTACAGAGGGATATGGGCCAAATGTGGGCAATTGGGACTAGCTTAGGGGTTTAAGAAATGGCGGCATGGACAATTTGGGCCCAAGGGCCTGTCTCGATTCTGTAAACCTCTACGGCTCTATGACAGGTCTGCCATATGACGAGAGATTAAGCCGGTGAGGATTAGATTCCCTTGAATTTAAAAGAGTGCGAGGGGATCTCAGAGAAATTTATAAAATTCAAATAGCGTTAGACAGGGTTGATTCCGAAAGAATCTCTGTAATGGGGGGAGGTCCAGAACTAGGGTCATAGTTTGTGGATACGGGTTAAACCTTTCAGAGCTAAGGTGAGGAGAGTTTTCTTCACCCAGAAGGTGGTGAGCATGTGGAGTTCAGTACAACCGATTGTAATTGAGACCAAAACTTTGTCTGATTTCAAGAAGAAATGAGATGCAGCTCTTGCGGCGGAAGGGGACAAGGTATATTGATGGGGCGGGGGGGGGGGGGGGGGGTGGGGGTGGTAGGTCGGGAGGGGGGAGGAGGGAGGGCGGGGTGGGGGTTCATGATATTGAATTTGATGATCAGCCATTATCGAAATGAATGGCGGAGCAGGCTCAAGCGGCCGAATGGCGAACTCCTACTTTTGGTTTCGATATTTCTCTGTTTAGCGCTTTTGCCTGAAATTTGCCTTGTAAGAAACCGGTCATGTTTTTTTCTTTCATAACAATGCCATGGACTCATCGGAACCATCCCCTAAATTCCTTACATGTACCAGATCATACATTGCAAAAAAATATTTCTGTCCTTGCAGAATCGAAGTTTCACATTTGATTTTCCTTTTGGGAAGCCATTCACCCGGTTATTCTCGAGGAATTAAGGGCTATGGGGAGAGAGCGGGTAAATGGAGTTGAAATCAACCATGATTGAATGGTGGAGTGGACTCGATGGGCCGAATGGCCTTACTTCCGCTCCTATGTCTTATGGTCTTATGGTTACGTTTGGGATTTGCAGTCTCACAGGGGCGGCACGGTGGCACAGTGGATAACACTGCTGCCTCACACCGCCGGGGGCCCGTGTTCAATATCGGCTTCGGGTGACTGTCTGTATGGAGTCTGTACAATCTCCCCATGTCTGCGTGGGTTACCTCCGGGGGCTCCGGTTTCCTCCCACGTGCCAGAGATGCGCGAGTTAGGATGATTGGCCATGCTCAATTGCCACTTAATATCAGAGGGACTCGCAGGGTAGTCATATGGAGTTACAGGGATAGGGCCTTGGTGGGATTGAATATCATTGAATTTCACTTCAATGTATCTCGAAGCAATTGACTCTGCTTTTTTTGTTAATTATTTGAACTCTCATCAGTTATCTTCCTTAAGGATGCTGGACTAAATTGGTCTCAATTCACCTCAAATTGACACTCCAACGTTTTGCCATTCGACCCCAGAATTAATCGCCCCTCTCATATTCCTCCACGTCGAACATTTCCGCTAGTTTGTGTTAATGCCCATGCATTTTCAGTCTCTGTCATCTTACTTCCACTCTATCAACTCACTTACACTCGGACCCCCCTCCTAAAGAAACCCCACACCCCATTTTTAGGTGACCTTTGTGAATAGATGTCTGGATTGAGGTTTGCGACAAACCAGGCACAGAGATTCAGCCTGAGTGGCGACATACAATAGGGCAAGGGGAAAGTGAATGGTAATTTTTCTTGGGAGGGGAGGGGGGTGGGTGGCGGAGGGGGGGGGGACTGGGAGGGGACGTTGAGGGGTGGGGGGCACATGATGGTGGGTAGAGTCGATGATGCAAATATGCTGATCCTGAATGCGGTTGGCTGTCCAATCTGTCTCAGGGAATATACCGTTTTGATGTCAAATATCAAAGTGGTGACACATGATGTGCCTGGAGAATGCAGGAAAAAAAAGTGTGCATTCCTTGCCACTCTCTCGGTGCTCCTCTCGGATCAGTGATCAGCTGTCAACTGTCGATTTGTCTCGGCAATGCAGATAATTTGCTGCAGCCAAACTGTTTGCTATCAATAACTATATTAAATAATGTTAAACTAGTCACCGACAGTCAACTGACCATTGTTGTTTTGGAAGCCCTGGAATCCAAAAATCAAAACGGGTTAACGTAACCTGTTTGTTTAGTGACAGAAATTAATTTCATTCTCCATGGATTCGTGACAATTATGCCTCACGGGAGAGCTTCATTGTTTCATTAATAAGGGAGTCACCTCGATAAGTTATGAACTGGTAACAGCAGCAACAGGAAATGGTGGCTCAAGTGAGAGTTATGGGAGGGATTGGAACTGTAGTTTGAAAGATGACAACAATTGATCTATTCTGACAGCAATAATTTGGAACGGTTCAGCAATGGATGAGAATCTGAGAACAATAGTTTGGGATGAAACAGCAATGGATCAGGATCTCAGAACAATAGATTCGAAAGTTACAACATTGGAAAGGGGTTTATCAGTGTGGCTTCATCCTGCCACTACAGCCAGATGGATGAATACACGGATCGAATACGCACTTTCTGTTATTCAGTACTTTTATTATCCTGTTCTCGGTCTGATTGGTGCTCCTTGTGATTTTCTCCATCCACTTTTTAATGGTATACGTAACGATGATCTGTGCTGCAGTTCCTATATCTGTAAGTTGGACGAAGGAACGATATCTATCAATTATAAATTTGCTAATGATATTAAGGTAGGCAGGGAAGTAACTGTGAGGACACTAATGAGGAGTGTGAACATATTGTATGTTTGAACTTTAATCCTGGGTTTATAATTGAACATGTCCAATCCAACACTTTGTTGTGAATTTGATTTCTGAATTTTCTAAAATTTATTATGTCACCATTTAAAGAATACTATACAATTCTGTTTCTCTATCCAAAATGGATAAATTCACATTTAATTACATTATACCATTTTTATCTACGTTACATTGCATTCCCTATGTATTTGCCCACTTAATCAACTTGTTTAAATCACCTTGAAGCCACACAAACACACACCCACCCACCCACGCACACACACACTTGTGATGGCTCTTCAGCGGGATTTGGACAGGCTGTGTAAATGGGCAAGGACAGGGCAGATGGAATATAACGGGAATAAGTGTCTAGTTCTCCAATTTTGGTAGAAAATACAGAGAAACAAGGTAATTATGCAATGGTGCAAAATTGGAAATAGATGATGTCCAGAAAGTTCTGGGTTTCCTTGTTCATGGGACTCTAAAAGCTAGCATACAGGGACCGCAATCATTTAGCAAGGTTAATGGTCCGTTGGCCTTCATCGCAAGGGGATTTGTGTAAAGCAGTAAAGATGTCTTGCTGCAATTGCACAGAACCTTGGCCAGACCAGACCTGGAACATTGTGTACAGTTTTATTCTTCTTAACTCAATTAGGATTTGCTTGCTCTAGAAATCTGCATTAAATTTAATTTTCTCATTGTGAGATATAATATTTCCACTTACTAAATACAGCATCTTCAGCAACATCACAGTGGGAGGGTCACTGGGATTTTTAACTGGACTCCTCAGATGTGAATTCCTTCAGATAGAAAGTTAGAATTCATGAATTGAGATTAAATTCAAACTGGCCAGTATATTCTGCTTTCTGTTAGCTCCCCTCTCACCTCAACAATCTCTCTCCCATCTGCTCGTCCCTTACCCAGTATCTCACTCCCTCAACTCCTTTATTCCCTCCCCATCTTACTCTGTCCTATCACACTGTTCCTTCGCACCCTAAAACCCTTCTCCCACTCACTCACTCTCCCCCTCACTTTCTCTTCCCTCACATTCTCCACAACTCTTTTCCCGTTACACTCTTTACCCGTCGCTCTATCCTCCTCTTGCGCTATTCCGCCTTGATCTCTCCATCTCACTCTCTCCCCCTCACTCTTTTTCCCTTCGCATTATTCCCGCACTGTGCGATGCCTCAAAGTCGCCCCTCACTGTCTTCCCTCACTCTGTCTCCCGTCACACCCACATGCAGACAAGCATGCACACACAAACGCACTGAGACAAACTAACACACATACATACACATATATATATATATAGGCACACACAAGAAGACACATACACACAAACACACGGAACACATAAAGCTGTACACACAGAAACATAAACTGAGACATAGACACACACGCATGCACACACACAAACACATGAACACAGACACAAAATACACACCTAGAAAAACGCACACACTCACACACAGTCACACGCATAGAGATGCACTCACAGAGACACACGCACACAGACAAGCACACAGACAAACACAAACACTGAGACACACGCACTGAGACGCAAACAGACACACATGGAGACACAACACTGAGGCACACACACAGATACTGGGACACATACACAGGCGGGCTCACACGCACACACAGGTGCGCACACACACACACACCAACACACGCAAGTACAATCGCACAGTGATGCATACACTGACACTGAGACAAACACACAGCAACGTGCAGCACGCACAAACATAGACACATGCACACAAACAGACACACAAACACTGTCACACGCAGACACACGCACATACATTAAAACACACCAAGACACACGGCCTGAAAAACAGACAAGCACACACACAGACACACACACCTCTGTATCAGTGGGCATTTTCTCAAGTCTGGATATATCCCTTCAGTCCCTCAAAGGGTAAACGTCCGTCATGAAAAGCATGATGGCTTTTTTAAAGTGAAGCCCCTGGTGGTGAGCAAGATCCCACAAGATGCAATCAACAGTGTGGAGTGCATTTTAAATGTGGTCAATTAGTATACAGAGGAACAGAGTGAGGCAGAGTGAGGCTGTGACAGTGAAATCCCGGGACCCTCAGAATTAAATGGAGACCCTGTCCCCCATTTAGGCCCCCCACACCTCACTCGAGGCTTTCACCGCTCCCTCTGCCTCTAACACACAACATCCAGCCGTTTCTATCTCTCTCCCTGATTCTTTTTCTTTATCTTTCCCTCTCTCCCTTTATCTGTTTCTGCAACATTACTGTCATTTAGAAAGCCACTCACTTGTCCTCTTCACAGAACAGAATCGCAGAAACGGGAACATGCTGACAGCTAAAAAGCCCCCTCGGTCCAGGGGATACCCTGAAATGAGAAATTAACAACCTCCCTTTCCGCAGTTGTCAAGTTTAGGAACTGTTTAAATCAATAAATTCAGGAGAGACGTTGTTTCTGATCTCTTTATTCTGGGTTATGTCAAGTTCACCTCTTGTCCTTCGCGGCTTCTCCTCGCCTTGTCTGACCTCCTTGTAGAAGTAGAGCTCTGGTTCTTCCGCTCTCTCTCTCTCTCTCTCTCTCTCCCTGCGCCGCGCACATCCCTCTAATGCAGTTCATTCCTGCAGACACTTTACGTCACCTCCTCCCCAGTTTCATCTTGCTCTTCTTGAGCTGGATATCTGTCATATCTCTGCTCACAGGGCCACCATGTTCCTGTCCCTTACATGATGGATTTTTTAAAACTGTTGTTTCAATCAATGTACTGAGCAATCGTTACAAACGGATATTTCAGCATTTTATTTAACTCTGTTCTGAATTTGGGCTGAGTGGCCACATAAATAAAGGTGTTTGTGCAGCAGCTTAAAATCTGCAGCATATAGGCGATGTCCTGAAAGATATCAAAACCACTGTCATCTAAAAATAGTTCTGGCACACCAAGCATATATAAAACATAGAATAACCACAGAATTATGAAGTTGCTGGATATGGCAAAGAGTAAAATAATAGACTTCTTTCTACTCTCCATCTCTGGGTCACTGTGTTTGTCTCCCTTGCTCTGATCCTTCAGTGACGTGCGAGCTCGGCTGGCCATTAAAATGCGTCGGAAAATCAGAGCGTTAAGGATCAGAATTACTGCGAATGGGATCATTGGAGTTAATGCTGTTGAAAAGTTAGTGAACCCCCGCCATCTAGGATCAGTGTAAAAGATTCTCTTATTTTTACAGTACCACGATATATTGTTGATTACTTTACTGGGTTCAAATCTTAAGTAATGAGGCACATTTATTAGACAGAGTAGAATGGTTGTTGTTGCAAGAACCACAGCCGCAGTTTTCTCCGTGCAATATTTAACTTTCAGCTTCTGGGAACAAATGGCGATAAATCGATCAAAGGTGAACATGACGGTGAACCAGACAGAACAGTCTATTGCTGCACGGCGAATGACATTAACAACACTGCACACGGGGGTCAAGTCCAGCAAACACCGTGGGTAATAATAGAAACGGAACCGCCGCAGTATGATCTCAATGATAATAACCATCAGATCCCCGGCTGCCATGGCGACCAGGTAGCGAGTGGTGCAGCTGGAGAGGTCACACTTCCCCCGGAGCAGGACCAGAATCGCCATTAAATTAACTGTAGACAGACAAGGGAACAGAACATGGAAATGACACAGCAACTCTTATTAACATATTATTTCATGGCGGAGGCACGCCTCTGATAAGACCAACACTTTTCGTGAAAGCCCATGTTGCCTTTGAGAAGGTGATCGGCCTTCTTGAACTGACAGTGAGGTGGGTGATGGTGGAGGGGAAGAGTTACAGATAAGAATCTAAACTGAGGTTGCATGAGTCCCATAGGTGGATGGCTTGGTTGGTATTGGGTACTTGAGATTTTCAGTCTCCCCTCTTAAAAGTGAATGTTAACTCTTCATTTGATGGTAACTATGACCTCTATCGCCAATCATAAATCATCCCCCGCCCCACCATTCGTCCCAATCGTCCTCTTACTATCTGTTATTCAAACTAAAACTGTGATATTATCTTACAGCAAGAAGCCATTATTTTATCCCGCTTTCTCTTTGCTTCTCTTATTTGAGTTGTTTGTAAGTTCTCTTCGCTTTGACAGTGAATCTGGTCCTTCGTCATGTTAACATAGAACATAGAACAGTACAGCACAGAACAGGCCCTTCGGCCCACGATGTTGTGCCGAGCTTTCTCTGAAACCAAGATCAGGCTATCCCACTCCCTATCATCCTGGTGTGCTCGATGTGCCGATTCCAATAACCGCTTAAATGTTCCTAAAGTGTCTGACTCCACTACCACTGCAGGCAGTCCACTCCACACCCCATTCTCGATATTTTCTTACTTTTTCTTATTGAACTTAATCCCTGTCTTTTTCGGTACACAGTGAGCTCTGTAACTGTTCTCTCTTCCTCTCCCTTTGCTGGGAATAAACGTTGACTGTGGCCGAATTATCTCTGAGATGATGATGGCCCATTCCAGAGATGCTGCTTCTGCTGTTTACTGTTCATTGCAGTTGATCACTTGAACACTGCTGATAGTAAACATAATTGCGCAATATACAATTTTCAATGCCATTATTCCTTTCTACGTTAATAAAAGCAACTGATTCAACAAACCACACCATCATTAATAAACCACAACTCTTACAAATATTGATAAATTCTAAAAATATTAATAAACCTCATCAACATTGAAACATATTGCCAAATAAATAGCCTGACTTCTTGCATTGATAATGTTAGAAATATGAAGAATTGACTTCCCTATTGTAATTAGTTTCAGTAGGATTAATAAAACTTCAAATAACACGGAAGTCTCACCATCTGTCCTGGCCCAATCTCTAAGTAAACTCCATCACCAACCATTTAACTTCGAACTTTCCTGCGATGACAGGAATTGTTTTAATTTCAAAATCCCCAAAACTTCCCTGGATCCCTCTTCCTACTCTTTCCAGGTAAGCGAGTGGCCCTGAACCAGGATCTAGACCTATATTGTCTCTGATAGATCCTTGCATGGCTCTTATTCCCGCCTCCATTCCCCACTCTCCACAAGTCGTGGAAAACCGCATTCCTGAATCTGCTTTTCTCTTCTCCCTGGTAGGTCTCCTGTTGTGCTCAGCAAACTCATCTCATTACACTCCCACAAACAACGTGATAATGTGCCATCGCTGCCAGACTGGTTGAGATGTTTCCACATTTGCTGTTTCAATGCCTGTTTTTCAGCATCAGCGGTATTTTACTTTAATGTTTTTGAGATCTTGAGGGCTCGTGAAAGGATGGGTACCAAGTGGGAGTCTCCTCGTAGAAGGGAGACTACAAATGGAGGTCCCAAGTCAAAAGAAGAGGTCTCACTTGGTTTTGGGATGTTTAGAGATTATTTCTATCAATCACAGAAAGTGATTTGTCTGCCGAGTCTGTTTCTCAGAAAGCCGTAGCTGTTGTGAAATTCAATATATTCAATGCTGATTTCAGTAGATTTATTTGATAAATAAACGACTAAAGTGTTAGTGCCAGACGGGAGGAAATTCGAATTGAGAAAAATTCATGTCACTCGTGATCTTATTGAATAGTGGGGAAGGTATGAATGCAATACTCCTGTTCCATTCTCACATGTTCTGATAGTCACAATCAGCACAATTTCCCCGTGACTCAGAGCCCAGATTTTGCATGGTCAGTGTCCCCTCCAGTTAGTGCCAATCTTACACACAATCACAGATACCTGTATTGTAACTTGCCCTCAGAAACTTTCCGTGTTCTGATATCTAATTCAACAGTACCCACTGTGGGGCTCAAGAAATAATCGCTTTATAATTGATCGGAATTGTGGCCAGTTTGATTTTCCGTGCAGGAACCAGAATTAAATCATGCAAGCGATTGGGAAAATATCACAGATATCTGCACAATGGTCAGCATCAGATCAGCGTATAACACATTAAACAGCAATTGGCACATTGAACAGATTAAAAACAGGCACAGACTCACACATAGATTCACACAATTTCAATGGATGTGTGATTTACCAGGAACACCAAAGACAGCAATGACCGTATAGAATATTTTCATGACCCAATCTATTGGACGATGCATTGCATTCCGTGTAGAAGTCTATCTCGCTGTAGACTGGTGGAAATCTGCCTCAGATAAACTTTGAGTAGTTTTCAGGAAGCCTTTAACTTATACTCTGCGGAATGTCCACTGGGTATAGAAATTACATCATTATTCAGTGTTTTTTGAAATTTTGAACAAACAGATGACGCCACCTGTGTTAAGTCCCTGTTGTTCTAACCTATTTTTTAGCTCTGTTTTTAAGTTAGAAATAAAGTTCCACGCCATTTCTCATGAGTGCTAAGTTGAAGCTGCATTCACTCAAAGATGGTCATTTTCCAATGAGCAACATGACGCACATCTGTCGTTGTTTGGGGTGAATTCTCGCAGCCACCATATCTAATTCAGCACACACTGGTCAGCCTGCACCACATCAGAGTGTGTTTATCCCCCTTACTGTTCTTGCCTCTATTGACATTTGTAATTCGTCATCATTGGTAAATTGACATTCGGACTCCATACTTTTATCCACACAGAATCTGAAGTTTTCTCATGTTATTTTGGAACGGTTTCCCGTAATTCTTGGTTGTCCCATGAATGACAATATCCTATGATATTGAAAAGGTCAGAATATGACATTTGTCCGTAAGATTCGTTCTCTTTCCTCTAAATTCCCATTGGTATGGGCTCAAATTACTCAGTTTATTACTGTAAATAAGAGAAATTGTCCGCAACAACTCTGGATGCGGCCTCACCAATGCACTGGCCTGTTGTAGCAGGAGTTCCCTCGATGTGAGCTGCAGTCCTTTTTGAGTAAAGGTCAACATTCAATTTTTTGCTGTATATGTAAGATGACATTTCCTGATCCATGTATGAAAAAAACAAGCTCTTCTCCACTGTAATTTTCTGTAGTCCCTCTACATTTAAACAACAGCCCGTGTTTCTGTTCTTCTGACAAAGTTTATGATCTACAATTGTCCCAGATTGTACTCAATATGACATTTCCTGCACATTCCCTGACACTTTTAATTTCCCATCTGCCCTCCTCACATTTCCCTTAGTCACTGTGTTAGTGTGAACACAACTGTGTGCAATGCACACGGCCTCATCATCTAAAACATAGGTCATATATCGACCTTCTGAATACTTAGGGAAACTTTATTTGATCACAGCGGCAAAACAATAGTTTTATCGTCCTAATTGGAGAGCAGTTATCCGGATTTCCCGTTTCCGGGTAGATGTTTTATCCTCTCTCGCTGCTAATGTATGACCACCAGTCTTGTGAGCAAACAGCTGGCATGTTTTTTAATGGCATGGGTTTATGAACTATGTACAATAGTTGAGTGATTCTCCTTTAGTCCACGTTGATCCTTACAGCCTCTGAGAGCATCAAGACATTTCTCAATCCTATTTTCCGCATCACAAAGTGATGCTGCCTCTGTTACCTTTTTTCGTAAGTATCCTGTTCGTCCTTATATTATAATGGAAATATTCAGTTTTGCAATCACATGATTGATTCCAGCATTCTGTCCGAGGTCTGTGCTGGCACGTTACATTTTTCCATCTTATATGGATGTTTGAATTAAAAACTTAGAAACTTAGAAACCCTACAGCACAGAAAGAGGCCATTCAACCCATCGAGTCTGCACCGACCACAATCCCACCCAGGCCCTACCCCCATATCCCGACATATTTACCACTAATCCCTCTAACCTACACATCCCCGGACACTAAGGGCAATTTTAGCATGACCAATCAACCTAACCCGCACATCTTTGGACTGTGGGAGGAAACCGGAGCACCCGGAAGAAACCCACGCAGGCACGAGGAGAATGTGCAAACTCCACACAGACAGTGACCCAAGCCGGGAATCGAACCCAGGTCCCTGGAGCTGTGAAGCAGCAGTGCTAACCACTGTGCTACCGTGCCGCACAATGGACATTGTGCTACCATGCCGCACAATGGACATTGTGCTACCGTGCCGCACAATTGAGGACAGTGAAGATCGGAGGTCCAGATTCGCATTTAACACAAAGTTTTGGAAGATAATATATCGTGAGGGGGGCATGAGGAGATTGAATATGGATCGAGAAGAGTTGTGTGAGGATTGCGGAGTCAATCCTGCTTAGAAGTGAAAGTAATAGGGCAATTGTTATGGGGGATTTTAACTTGACTAATATTGACTGGAATTGTTATAGCTCTAGCTCGTTAGAGGGGTCAGTTTTTGTTCAAAGCGTGCAGGAAGGTTTTTTGACTCAGTATGTAGACAGGCCAACTAGAGGTGAGGCTATATTGGATCTGGTGCTGGGAAATGAGCCAGACCAGGTGCTAGACTTGGAAGTTGGTGTGCATTTTGGTGATAGTGACCACAATTCGGTTACGTTCACCTTAGTGATGGAAAGGGATAGGCATGAACCTCGGGCCAGTGGTTTTAGCTGGGGGGAAGGGTAATTATGAGGCTATTAGGAGAGAATTAGGAAACATAGGTTGGACTAGGAGATTACAGGGACTGGGAACGTCCGACATGTGGAGTTTTTTCAAGGAGCAGCTACTGCGAGTCTGTGATAGGTATGTCCCTGTCAGGCAAGGAGGAATTGGTAGGGCTAGGGAACCGTGGTGCACCAAAAAAGTTTCTTTGTTGGTTAAAAAGAAAAAGGAGGCTTATGTTCGGATGAGACGTGAGCACTCGGGTAGTGCACTAGAAAGCTTTAGATTGGCTAAGAGGGAGTTGAAGAGCGAGCTTAGAAGGGCTAAAAGGGGACATGAGAAGACTTTGGCGGATAGGGTTAAAGAGAATCCTAAGGCGTTCTATAGGTATGTCAAGAACAGAAGGTTGGTTAGGGCAAGTTTAGGGCCAGTTACAGATGGCAGAGGGAAGTTATGTGTGGAACCGGAGGAGATTGGTGAAGCATTGAACCAATATTTCTCTTCGGTGTTCACGCAAGGGGACATGAATATAGCTGAGGAGGACACTGGGTTGCAAGGGAGTAGAATAGACAGTATTACAGTTGATAAGGAGGATGTGCAGGATATTCTGGAGGGTCTGAAAATAGATAAATCCCCTGGTCCGGATGGGATTTATCCAAGGATTCTCTGGGAGGCAAGAGAAGTGATTGCAGAGCCTCTGGCTCTGATCTTCAGGTCGTCGTTGGCCTCTGGTATAGTACCAGAAGATTGGAGGTTAGCGAATGTTGTCCCATTGTTTAAGAAGGGGAACAGAGACTTCCCCGGGAATTATAGACCGGTGAGTCTCACTTCTGTTGTCGGCAAGATGTTGGAAAAAATTATAAGGGATAGGATTTATAGTTATTTGGAGAGTAATGAATTGATAGGTGATAGTCAGCATGGTTTTGTGGCAGGTAGGTCGTGCCTTACTAACCTTATTGAGTTTTTTGAGAAAGTGACCAAGGAGGTGGATGGGGGCAAGGCAGTGGACGTGGTATATATGGATTTTAGTAAGGCGTTTGATAAGGTTCACCATGGTAGGCTTCTGCAGAAAATGCAGATGTATGGGATTGGGGGTGATCTAGGAAATTGGATCAGGAATTGGCTAGCGGATAGGAAACAGAGGGTGGTGGTTGATAGTAAATATTCATCATGGAGTGCGGTTACAAGTGGTGTACCTCAGGGATCTGTTTTGGGGCCACTGCTGTTTGTAATATTTATTAATGATCTGGATGAGGGTATAGTTGGGTGGATTAGCAAATTTGCTGATGACACCAAAGTCGGTGGTGTGGTAGACAGTGAGGAAGGGTGTCGTAGTTTGCAGGAAGACTTAGACAGGTTGCAAAGTTGGGCCGAGAGGTGGCGGATGGAGTTTAATGCGGAGAAGTGTGAGGTAATTCACTTTGGTAGGAATAACAGATGTGTTGAGTATAGGGCTAACGGGAGGACTTTGAATAGTGTGGAGGAGCAGAGGGATCTAGGTGTATGTGTGCATAGATCCCTGAAAGTTGGGAATCAAGTAGATAAGGTTGTTAAGAAGGCATATGGTGTCTTGGCGTTTATTGGTAGGGGGATTGAATTTAGGAGTCGTAGCGTTATGTTGCAACTGTACACAACTCTGGTGCGGCCGCACTTGGAGTACTGTGTGCAGTTCTGGTCCCCACATTACAGGAAGGATGTGGAGGCTTTGGAGAGGGTGCAGAGGAGGTTTACCAGGATGTTGCCTGGTATGGAGGGGAGATCCTATGAGGAGAGGCTGAGGGATTTGGGATTGTTTTCGCTGCAAAGGCGGCGGCTAAGAGGGGATCTTATTGAAACATATAAGATGATTAGAGGTTTAGATAGGGTGGATAGTGATAGCCTTTTTCCTCTGATGGAGAAATCCAGCACGAGGGGGCATGGCTTTAAATTGAGGGGGGGTAGTTATAGAACCGATGTCAGGGGTAGGTTCTTTACCCAGAGGGTGGTGAGGGATTGGAATGCCCTGCCAGCATCAGTAGTAAATGCGCCTAGTTTGGGGGCGTTTAAGAGATCCGTAGATAGGTTCATGGACGAAAAGAAATTGGTTTAGGTTGGAGGGTCACAGTTTTTTTTTAACTGGTCGGTGCAACATCGTGGGCCGAAGGGCCTGTTCTGCGCTGTAATGTTCTATGTTCTATGTTCTATGTGTGTGTGTGCACAATCTGGAGGTGGAGAGTGAGGTCGGAACGTGTGGAGTTCTTCACTCTGGAAGGAAAAATCAAAAAGGGAATATTACTGAGACGAAGAACAGTTGCAGAATCCCAAGTTGTACAGGGATCTAGGTCTTCCATTGCATAAGTTGCAAGCCGTTTGCACACAGGCTCAGAACGTGAGTAAAAAGGCTAATGGAGAGATATGTTTAATTATCAGAGGAACTTAACATCGAATAAGGATGTTATGCCTTAATTATACAGTGATTGGTGAGACCTCATCCCTAATTTTGTCGGCCTTACAGCATCAGGGTCCCAGTTTCGATTATGGGGTTGGGTGACTGTGTGGAATTTGTAAGTGTGGGTTTCCTTCAGCTTTCTGGTATGTGGCAGTCTTTTAAGGAACAGTTGTTAGGGCTACAGGACAAGCATGTGCCTGTAAAAAAGAAGGATAGGAAGGGTAGGATTAGAGAACCGTGGATAACCAAGGAAATTGAGGGACTGGTCAACAAGAAAAGAGAGGCGTATGTTAGGTCCAAGCAGCTGAAAACGGAGGGAGCTCTGGAGGAGTACAAAGAAAGTAGGAAAGTACTCAAACGGGGAATTAGAAGAGCAAAAAGGGGTCACGAAATGTTCTTGGCAGAGAGGATTAAGGAGAATCCCAAGGCATTTTATTCATACGTTAGGAACAAAAGGGTTGTTAGGGAAAAAATCGGACCTCTCAGGGACAAAAGTGGGGACTTATGCTTGGAGCCCAAAGAAGTAGGGGAGATCCTAAATGAATACTTTGCGTCGGTATTCACAAAGGAGAGGGATGTGTTGACTGGGAGTGTCTCGGAGGGGAGTGTTGAACCGTTGGAGAAAATCTCCATTACAATGGAGGAAGTGTTAGGTTTGTTAGAGAATATAAAGACTGACAAATCCCCAGGGCCTGATGCAATCTATCCAAGGCTGCTCAGGGAGACGAGAGGTGAAATCGTTGGGCCTCTGACGCAAATCTTTGTCTCGTCACTGGACGCAGGTGAGGTCCCAGAGGATTGGAGGATAGCTAATGTGGTCGCGTTATTTAAGACGGGTAGGAAGGATAACCCGGGTAATTATAGTCCGGTGAGCTTGACGTCCGTGGTGGGGAAGTTGTTGGAGAAGATTCTTAGAGATAGGATGTATGCGCATTTAGAAAGGAATAAACTAATTAACGATAGTCAGCATGGTTTTGTGAGAGGGAGGACATGCCTCACTTACCTGGTGGTGTTTTTTGAAGAAGTGACCAGAATGGTTGACGAAGGAAGGGCCGTGGATGTTGTCTATATGGACTTTAGTAAAGCGTTTGACAAAGTCCCTCATGGTAGGCTAGTGAAAAAGGTTGGATCTCATGGGATAAAGGGGGAGGTGGCTAGATGGGTGGAGAACTGGCTTGGTCATAGAAGACAGAGGGTGGTAGTGGAAGGGTCTTTTTCCGGCTGGAGACCTGTGACTAGTGGTGTTCCGCAGGGCTCTGTATTGGGACCTCTGCTGTTTGTGATTTATATAAATGATCTGGAAGAAGGAGTAACTGGGGTGATCAGTAAGTTAGCGGACGGCACAAAACTGGCAGGACTTGCAGATAGTGAGGAACATTGTCAGAGGCTGCAGAAGGATATAGATAGGCTGGAAATTTGGGCAAAGAAATGGCAGATGGAGTTCAATCCTGATAAATGCGAAGTGATGCATTTTGGTGGGAACAATGTAGGGAGGAGCTACACGATAAATGGAAGAACCATAATGGGTGTAGAGACACAGAAGGACCTGGGTGTGCAAGTCTACAGATCTTTGAAGGTGACGTCACAGGTGGAGAAGTTGGTGAAGAAGGCATATGGCATGGTGCCTTTATAGTACGGGGCATAGAGTATAAAAGTTGGGGTCTGATGTTGCAGATGTATAGAGCTTTGGTTCGGCCGCATTTGGAATACTGCGTCCAGTTCTGGTCGCCACACTACCAGAAGGACGTGGAGGCTTTGGAGAGAGTACAGAGGAGGTTTACCAGGATGTTGCCTGGTATGGAGGGGCTTGGTTATGAGGAGAGATTGGGGAAACTGTGGTTGTTCTCCTTGGAAAGACGGAGGATGAGGGGAGACTTAATAGAGGTGTATAAAATTATGAAAGGCATAGATAGGGTGAACGGTGGGAAGCTTTTCCCCGGGTCGGTGGTGACGTTCACGAGGGGTCATAGGTTCAAGGTGAAGAGGGGGAGGTTTAACACAGATATCAGAAGGACATATTTTACACAGAGGGTCGTGGGGGCCTGGAAATGTGTTGCCGGCCAAGGTGGTGGAGGCGGACACTCTGGGAACGTTTAAGACTTATCTAGACAGCTATATGAACGGAGTGGGAATGGAGGGATACAAAAGAGTGGTCTAGTTTGGACCAGGGAGCGGTTCGGGCTAATTGTTCTTTGTTTCTCGTTTCAAGGCTTCATTCTATGATCATCTTGCTGGTGCCAGTACAGAGCGAGATTGCGGATAGTTGGGAACCTGTCTCGGCGGCAGGGAATTCAGATGGTGTTCGTAAAGCAGAAGTGGAAATGAATAGGGTTGGGAAGCATTTTCTGATCAGGGCCAGTGTGATCTCCTGGACTCGTTTCGATCGCCACAGGGGGTCGGAGAGGAATTTCCCAGATTTTTGTTTCCCCATATTGGCCCTGGGGTTTTCACTCTGGGTTTTCGCCTCTCCCTGGAGATCACATGGTCTGGAATGGGGGGTGGTGGGGGTGAGTTAATAGGTTGTGATGAACAAATCATCGTAGCTGTGAGGGACAGCTCGGTGGATAGGATATTAAGATGTAGATAGGCTGGAAAATTGGGCGGGGATCCTGGATTCCGGATTCAATCCTGGACCGGGGAGCGGCGCGGGCTTGGAGGGCCGAAGGGCCTGTTCCTGTGCTGTATTGTTCTTTGTTCTTTGTTCTTGTTCTTTCCCCCAGAGTCCAAATATGAACAGGTTAGGTGAATTGGCCATTCTATATTGTCCCTTAGTGTCTATTCCAAGGTGTGTGTATTACAGAGATATTGGGGTAAATACGTGAGTCTAAAGGGGATAGGGCCTTGGCGGATTCTCTGCTGGAACAGATTTATGTTTTACCTGCGCATATGAATCACCTATTATCACTTTGCAAAATTGCAACCTCACATTGCTCAGGATCACGGGTCAGGTCTAGATTGTTGAAACAACTACTCAGAGGCCGCTGTCCCTTCACCAGATTCCCTTTATTTACAATCTTAGTTCCACTCTTAAAAGTGTTTCAGGTACAAAGTCAGAATCCAGATCGTCAGTAGCCCTGACACTCCCCAACATATATACAGGCAAGGCTCCCTGATTGAGTGGACAATCATCAACCCAATCAGAGAGCTGTGACACCAAGAGCCAAACCTCATGTGCCTCGTTGAGGTCGTTACACCCCTCCCACCTTAAGTCCAAAGATCCTCAGTGCTTCACGCTCCGCATGCCTCCCTTGTGATGTTTCGGCGCCGTTCTGGTTCCGCCGACAGAGTGTCCGACATGGGTGGCGTACTTCGAACAGTCACTCCTCTCTGATGAAGCGAGTGCCAGAGTGCTGGTTCACTCCATTCCTCAGGAAGCAATGGAGTAGCCGCAGCTTCATGTGCGTATTCATTTCCGGCTGCAAAATCCTAAATACAAATGATGGAGAGCCCGGTCCGGGGTGCTCGCCGGCTGGGCATAGCTGGCTTCGGCATGAACTGGGCTTTGGAGGCCTACACCTGGTCCAGACGTTTCTTACTGGATGGCCTCACCCACGCATATTTTATTGGATGCCGGACCCCCTTAGTCACAACTGTACCCTGCGGGACACTTGGCGTAATTTTTCAGCCAGTACTTTCTCACCTGCCTCCAATTGCCTCCCATGGCTGCTGGTGCCATGGCCTCCGCTTTGAGATTCTTGCTGTGTTTCCATTCTTCTACCACTAGTTTCAGGAAGATCAAAGGTGGAGTCGTCTGCCCATGAGCAATTCCGCAGGCACTATTCCCATCATGGTATGAAGGTTTTCTCCGATATCAAGTAACATTTGGGAGAGTTTGTTGTCTATTAAGGCTGCGGGATGCTTTCTTTACAGCTACTTTTAAAGTCTGGACCATTCTTTCCACTGGGCTGTTCGACAATGGATGGTGTGGTGCCATTCTGATATGTTGAATCTCATTCAGCTGCTTGAACCTGGTGAACCCCTGGCTGGAAAAAGGATGTCCCGTTGTCAGAGATCAGCATCTCTGGGATCTTATGCTAGGAAAAGGAGGTGTGAAGTTTTGAGAGGACCCAGTTTTTGCATGCAAAGTTCTGTTACGTGCAGCCACTGGGCGGATAGCCAGAAAATTCATGGTCATTACCGTAACATCTATTGTGGTACCATCAGTGGTGCGTCCGCTAAAGCAGGCTACTCATGGCCTCTGCATTTGCTACGTGGCCTCTCAGCCGGTGTTCCAACTGATAGTTGTAGTTGGACAATAACATATCCCTCGGTTGAACACAGGCTCATGCTACCGGTAGCACCGCTTTGTCCTCTCTGAATAGTCGCAATATCTGCTCGTGATCGGTGAGAATCACAAATGTCCACTAATAAATGTATTGATAGATTTTATTTTGCTCCAAATATCACCACCAACCTTTCTTTATCAATATGGGCGTGTGTTCTTTCTGCTCTGGTGAATGTCCTGGAGGCATTTTTAATTGGATGTTCCTTTCCATTTAGCTATCTATGTGCTAATACCACCCCAATGCCTACAGAGATGCTTCACAGGTTAGCTCAAACACTTTTCCAGGGTTGGAGTGTTTCATGACACTCGATGATGACACCAGTTCCTTTATTTTTTTTCAAAACCAGGTCCTGACAGGGTGATCATTCCCAAGCTTGACTGCTTTTTAACAGGTGATATCGTAGAGCAAAGATAGATTTCCACAGCATCTCAGTAGCCCTGACACTCCTATCAGTCTCTCTCTCTCTCTCTCTCTCGATCATTACCGTTGTGACTTCCCTGGGAACAAGGTAGCAACACTTTGCCACCTGTATTGTCAACATGGAGAAATGACCAGTAAAGTTGTATGGAACAATTGCCGGTTATATTGAAGTAGTAAGTGTCGATTAGTGTCACCATGAGTAAATTTAGATTGGAAGCAAGGCCAGTAATGAGTTCATCGTTTATACTTTTAGGGTTGGGTCTGTGATCTCTGGTGGATTATTTCTCGGTGGAGTCTTCAGGTACATTGAAGATGAAAGTCTTACCGCGTCTGATAAACAAATGTAACTCATGTGGAATGCTGTGTAGGCCGATATTCTCATCATGGCACCTTGTATCCTACATCCAGAAAGGACTTACATGTCTAAGATCCAGAGCTTTATTCCGTATAACCCCTTGCTCTACCTGTCCTGGGAGTGATTAATGGGATATTGTAGAGCGAGCCATACCCTCTAACTTACCCCATGCTGTACCAGTATTGGGGATGTGTGGTAGAGACAGTGTACAAGCGATCTCTATTCTCATTATGACCACACTCTAATCACCTGAGGTAACCGGCCACCGACGACTGCAGTACAAAAGACGAGCAGCAGATTTTCATATTCAGTGCTGCACTAAGTGGACAATTCTACTTTATTGCTGACCCATCGCACAATTTTGGTAATTTCAGCCCTCCTGGATTTGCAAATTCAAAGCTTCAGCTTTTCAGCCTGCTGTGAGGAATGTTTTTCTCCAGAGCGTTCTGAATGTTTCCATCTTCATAAACCTGCTCAGCAACAGCTGCGTTTTTCTTTGTCGCAATGATCAATATATTCTGCACAAAGCAAATCTCAAGCTGCAAGTTTCCTCATCATTGGCAATCTGATGCGATCCCATGTAAAAACATTTACTGTCATATGGTTTGGGTACATTTCACATCACCTGTATGATATGCTCACCCCAATTCCATTTGAAATTATTTTTCAACTAAAAAAGCAAGATTTGTTCAGACCTTTCAGTCAAAATATTTTAAAATGTCACTCCTTCCCAGCTTTAATATGTTGGATTTTGAGGAACATTTTCACCATTTGCAGGTCAGGCGCTCAGTATTCCAAACTCATGGCCGGTGTTTCAGCGCAGAATTACCCGGAGCCTGTTGAATTTTAAATTTCGGGCTCTGGTTCTGGGAGTTGCAACTTCAGTGAACTGAAATATATTCCTGAGTGGCCGTCAACCTAGATCTGTTTACCGGTTAGAGCAAGTCATAAATTATTGAAATAAAAAAAGAAAGTGGAACTCGCTTTGTGATTGATGGAATTCCCTCTGTAACAGTCATAGCGGATCCCCATTTCACGGCCTCGGGTTACACTCGGATGAACGCAGTTGTATTTACCTTGCGTTTCCTCTCTGGAAGCAAATTTTGTGACAACATTCTCCCAGTGATTTGGAATGAACAAAAGTTGTCGGAGAAAATTTTATCTTTGCCGCCACGGTGATTATAGAGTCAGAGTGTCAGAGAGGTTTACAGCATGGAAACAGGCCCTTCGGCTCAATTTGTCCATGCCGCCCTTTTTTTTTAAACCCCGAAGCAAATCCCAATTGTCTGCATTTGGCCCATATCCCTCAATACCCATCGTACTCATGTAACTATCTAAATGCTTTTTAAAAGACAAAATTGTACCCGCCTCTACCACTACCTCTGGCAGCTTATTCCAGACACTCACCACCCTCTGTGTGAAAAACCTTGTCCCTCTGGACACTTTTGTACCTCTCCCCTCTCACCTTAAACCTATGCCCTCTAGTTTTAGACTCCCCTACCTTTGGGAAAATATATTGGCTATCTAGCTGATCTGTGCCCCTCATTATTTTATAGACGTCTAAAAGATCACCCCTCAGCCTCCGACGCTCCAGAGAAAAAAGTCTCAGTCTATCCAACCTCTCCTTATAAATCAATCCATCAAGTCCCGGTTGCATTAAAGTAAATATTTTCTGCACTCTTCCTAGTTTAATAATATAATTTCTATAATAGGGTGACCAGAGTTGCACACAGTATTCCAAGTGTGGCCTCACCAATGTCTTGTACAACTTCAACAAGACATTCCAACTCCTGTATTCAATGTTCTGACCAATGAAACCAAGCATGCCGAATGCCTACTTCACCACTCTGTCCAACTGTGACTTCACGTTCAAGGAGCTATGAACATCTACCCCAAGATCTCTTTGTTCTGTAACTCTCCCCAACGCCCTACCATTAACTGAGTCCTGCCCTGGTTCAATCTATCAAAATGCATCGCCTTGCATTTATCTAAATTAAACTCTATCTGCCATTCGTCAGCCCACTGGCCCAGTTGATCAAGATCCCGTTGCAACTGGAGTTATCCTCTCAGTAGCTGCTCAATGAAGGGAAGTCCGTCCTTTAGGAATTTTGATTTTCTTCCCAAACGAGTTTCACTGGAACCAGCAACACACCGGAGACCGTCCTGCCACATTTTTAAAGGACATTTTTAGCAGCTACTACGTTTGGTCTCGCCAGCAGCTCCCTGCCACTCTGGATTTTCCTGATGATTCGTGAAAGGTGCAGTATTTGTGTCAATTGTTTGTGAAGCCAGTTATTAATTTGTGCCGAGCGCCGTTGATGGATTGAAACCAGATGAAAGAGAGGAATGGGCACAGCTCAAATCGAGGTGACTGCTCCGCTATATAAGAACACAAGAACATAAGAACAGGGAGCAGGTGAAGGCCATCTGGCCCCTCGAGCCTGATCGTTTTGTGGACTCAGCTTCACTTACCCGCCCGCTCAACATAACCCTTAATTGGTTTAATGTTCAACAATTTATCTATCCTTGCCTGAAACACATTCAATGAGGTCGCCTCAACTGCTTCAGTGGGCATGGAGTTCCACAGATTCACGACCCTTTGTGTGAAGAAGCCCCCCCTCAACTCAGTCCTAAATCTGCTTCCCCTGATTTTGAGGCTATGCCCCCTAGTTCTAGTTTCACCCGCCAGTGGAAACAATTTCCCTGCTTCTATCTTAACTATTCCCTTCAGAATCTTATATGTTTCTACATGACTTCCCCTCATTCTTCTGAATTCCAATGAGTGTAGCCCCAGTCTACTCACTCTCTCCTCATAAGCCAACCCTCTTAACTCTGGAATCAACCTAGTGAATCTCATCTGCACCCCCTCCAGTGCCAGTATATCCTTTCTCAGGTAAGGAGACCAAAACTGTACACAGCACTCCAGGTGTGGCCTCACCAGCACCTTATACAGCTGCAACATAACCTCGCTGCTTTTAAAATCCATCCCTCCAGCAATGAAGACAAAATTCAATTTGCCTTCTTAATTACCTGCTGCACCTGTAAACCAACTCCTTGAGTTTCCTGCACAAGGACACTCAGGTTCCTCTTCACAGCAGCATGCTGCAATTTTTTACCATTTCAGTAACAGTCCATTTTGCCGTTATTCCTACCAAAATTGATGACCTCACATTCACCAACAATGTACTCCATCTGCCAGACCCTCGCCCACTCACTTATCCCTTTGCAGACTTTCAGCGTTCTCTGCACACTTTGCTCTGCCACCCATCTTATGTCATCTGCGAACTTTGACACACTACACGTGGTCACCAACTCCAAAACATCTCTGTAAATCATAAACAATTGCGGTCCCAACAATGATCCCTGAGGCACACCACTGGTCACTGATCGTCAACTAGAAAACCATCAATTTACCCACACTCTTTGCTTTTTGTTACTTAACCAATCCTCTATCCATGCTAATACATTACCCTTAACACCGTGCACCTTTATCTTATGTAGCAGTCTTTGGTGTGGCACCTTGTCAAATGCCTTCTGGAAATACAGATACACCACATGCACAGGTTCCCCATTGTCCACTGCACATGTAATGTTCTCAAAGAATTCCACCAAATAAGTAAAACATGTCCCTCCCTTAATGAACCCAAGGTGTGACTTACCAATGGGACAATTTATATCCAGATGTCTCGCGATTTCTTCCTTGATGATAGATTCAAGCATTTTCCCTACTACAGAAGTTAAGCTAACCGGCGTATAGTTACCTGCCTTTTGTCTACCTACTTTTTTAAACAGTGGCATCAGATTTGCTGTTTTCCAATCTGCGGGAACCATACCGGAGACCAGCGAATTTTGGTACATTACCACTAGTGCATTTGCTATTTCTCCCGTCATCCCTTTTAGTACCCGAGGATGCAGTCCATCAGGACCAGGAGATTTGTCTACCTTTAGCCCCATTAACTTGCCCAACACTACCTCTTTCGTGATAATAATAGTTTCTAGGTTCTCACCTGCCATCGCCATCCTGTCATCAATTTTTGGCATGTTATTTGTGTCTTCTACTGTGAAGACCGACACAAAATACCCGTTCAATGCCGCAGCCAATTTCTCATTTCCAGTTATGACATCCCCCTTCTCATCCTGTAAAGGACCAATGTTTACTTTAGCCACTCTTCTTCGTTTTATGCATTTGTAGAAACGTTTGCTATCGGCTTTCATATTCTGAGCTAACTTACTCTCATAATCCATCTTACTTTTCTTTATAGCTTTTTTCGTGGCTTTTTGCGGACCTTTAAAGATTCCTCAATCCTCTCGGCTCCCACTAATCTTTGCCACTTTGTATGCATTTTCTTTCAATTTGATACCCTCCTTTATTTCCTGAGATATCCATGGCTGATTATCTCTTTTTTCCACAGCCCTTCCTTGTCACTGGTATATACTTTCGCTGAGCACTGTGAAAGATCGCTTTGAAAGTCCTCCACTATTCCTCAATTGTCCCACCATAACGTTTTTGCTCCCATTCTACCTTAGCCAGCTCCTCCCTCATCACTTTGTCGTCTCCTTTGTGTAAGCACAAGACACTGGTATTGGATTTTACCTTCTCACGCTCCATCTATATTTTAAATTCAACCATACTGTGATCGCTTCTTCCAAGAGGATCCCTAATTGCAAGATTATTAATTATTTCCGTCTGATTACACAGGGCCACATCCAGGATAGCTTGCTCCCTTGTTGGTTCCATTGCATACTGTTCAAGAAAGCTATCGCAGATACATTCTATGAACTCCTCCTCAAGGCTGTCTTGACCGACCTGGTTTGACCAATTGATGTGTAGATTAAAATCCCCCAGGATAATTGCTGTACCATTTTTACATTCATCAGTTATTTCTTTTTTTTATTTCTCACCCCACCATGATGTCATTATTTTGTGGCTTATGGACTATGCCTATCAGTGACTTTTTCTCCTTACTCTTTCTAATTTCCATCCAAATGGATTCAACCTTTTTTTTCAATAGAACCGATGTCATCTCTCAATACTGCCCTGATATCACCCTTAAATATCAGAGCTACACCACCTCCCTTACCATATGTGTATCGCTGTAGAGTGGCGAAAGTTTGATCAAATGTTATTGACAGCTTTACGGCAAGAACTGTTCAAATATGGACAACTTGTCGAAATGGGAGGCTGAAACTTTCCGAGATAGAAGAGTTAAAACTCCAGAGCCTGCAATGCAACTGGAGTGAGATGTCTTGTTCAAAACTGTCCCGCACTGTGATGGTTTCCATGCATTTGAGTAAAAATATAAGAGTGCATGATTAAGAATTTACCTGATCCTGTTTGAAACAGCATTTCCTTCATCAATTAATTATCCTCTCCGCTTGCACTTTAAGTGGCAAACACTGATATTCACCTCACTGAAGCAGCGAGTGACCTTCTTGTATCTGTCAGTATGGAGATGATGAGGTCGGGTCACTTTGGATTACTCACCCTGCATCATGATACCAGTAGAACATTCCCTGAGTTTTTGACCAATTTTCATTATTGTGTGTGAGCTTCAATCGTAAGGCCGACACTTATTTTCAACCCTCCCTGTCCTTGAGAAGGTTGTTGTAAACCACTCCTTAAACTGATAGTCCTGTGGCGAGGGAAGGGTGTGAGCATTGTTTGTGGGTTCTGGCGGGATGGATCTCTTTGATGCAACAATATTCGCTGCTCCCAGAGTGGTCTCACATGGGGGAGACTAAGCACAAATTAGGTGTCCACATTGTGGCAGACGTTTGCTCAGTCGGCAAGCATAACCGTGACCCTCCCGTTGCTGTCATTGCAAATCAGCACTTTGCTCCCACGTCCACATGACTGTTCTTCGGCTGTTGCAATGTCCCCGTGAAGCCCCACGCAAACTGGAAGAACAGCATCTCACCTTCCGATTCAGTAGGTTACATCCTTGTGAACTCAACATTGATATCAATACCTTCACACTGTGACATTTCTCTTCCACCTTTACCCCGTTTTCATTCTTTATTTGCCACAGCAGAATTCCAGCCCAGGTTTGACAGGAGGAGGATGTGGAATATTTCGACAGAATTTCCATCTCCAGGAACAGTGGTTCGCATTGGCACATGTCAGAGCGGGAGGATGGCAGCTTCTGTCTGTATCAGATTGTTAATGCAAGAAATGGATTTTGAGGTGGGATTAGTGGCATCAAGATTCTAATTTTTTCAGACAAATACAAGTACCTAGTTGGCCAGAAGTGACCATGTCGTGCACATAGTTATCACTGCAGATTCCAATAAAGCTCCAGTGACAGATCATCACCATCCATGCCCATGTAATCAGTACTGAGAAGGTGCTCCAGTTTACTTTAGTTTGACAATTGTTCTGTTGGAAATTAGTTTGAGTGGTAACAGCTTTCAGGTAAGAATGGAAAACTAAATCGCAGAATCACAGAATTGTTACCTTGCAGAAGGAGACCATTCGGTGCACCGACTCTCGAAATGAGCATTAGAACGTCGTGTCATTCCCCTGCCTTTCCCCGCAACCCCTGCATGTTGTTTCTCCTCAAATCAACATCTAATGCTCCTTTGAATGCCTCGATTGAAACAACCTCCAACATATTTCCAGGCAGTACATTCCAGACTGAACCCCTGGCTGTGTGAAAAAGTCCACAAATCGCATTTGTTTCTTTTCCAAACCACAGCTCAGTTGAGCTGATTTAACTCAAACCGGAAAGATCTCCAACAATTCACGGTTCTGACAAAAGGTGGTGAACACACTCTGTGAACTCCTTAAATCCTGCTGATTTTAACAATCTCTGACACCGCCTGTCAAGCGGCCTGAGTACATCAGTCCCATGCCTCATCATTCGTTTCTAGGATTTTGGAGTTGCTGATTCCAGACAGAAAGTTATCCAGACAAACAATCCTCTGGAACTGGTGCTCGCAGACTTTGGAAATGACACAAGCTAATATAATACATATATATGTTTCTTTTTATTGATATTATCCATAGTTGTAAAACCTCCGCATTTATTGTGAATACGTGTGAGGTTGTAAAGAAAAAATACGCCCACCCCCCGAGGACTGAGTTCGGCGGAGATTAGTCTTTCCAGTGAAGAGAGTTTGCTGTGTGGTACTTACAGCATCCCAAGCCCTTTCTCTTCCCTTCCGCGATGATGGACGGCGATAGTTACTCACAGGTTGGTGAAGAAACAAGCTGCTGACACCTGCTTTCTCTCACTGTAGATCTCATTCGGGATTGTAGCAAAACAGATGAACTTTTGGGATTAATTTAGAAACTAGAATATTCTGATTTTAATTTATCTATAGGATGTTGGACATTTCAAAAACTTTCCTTAAAACGCCGATTTTTCATTTGTAAACCGGACGCTGCTTTGGATTCCCTGGCATCATCCCCTCTCTTACAAACTCCCTTTCTCAGTGCTTACGCTTCTTAAAGTTCTCTCGTCTTGATTTCTCCCAATTGCCCAATTACTCTTTCTCCTTTCCCACTCCATTTCTGTTTTCCAAATTATTTTCTCTTTTCCGTTTGATAAAAAATCAATGTAATTGAGTCAGAGAGGTCTACATCACAGGAAATGCCCTTCGGCCCATCTCTTCTAGGCTGGTCAAAAACAACCACCCAACTATTCTGAACCCATTCGCCAGCACTTGGCTCACAGCTTTATAAGCAATGGCATTTCAAGGCTACATATCAATACTTCTTAAAAGTAGCGAGGTTTTGCGCCACCACCACAGCGAGTACTGAGTCCCAGCTCCTGCTATGTGCAATGGACTTTCCTCACGTCCGTTCCAATCCTCCTGTCCCTTACCTTAAATCCATTGCCCCAGATCATTTATCCACTCCACCAAGGGGAAAGGTTCCTTCCTGTCTAATCTGTCCATGTCACTCATAATTATTTACATCTCAACCATGCAACCCTCTGCTTCAACTGAAACAATACCATTCTACCAAATCTCACTCTCTCATGACGAATACTCCTCAGACAACGCAACACCTGGGTAAATTTCCTTTAAACCCTTTCCAATGCTATCACACCCATCAATAATGTGAATTCCAGAACTGCATACAATACTCTAGCTATGGCCTCGCCAAGGTTTTATACAGTTCCAGTATAACAATCTTGCTCTTAAACTCTGTGCATCGGCTAAAAAATAAAAAGCTACCACATGCCGTTTTATTCACATCATCAACCTGCCCTGCTACCTTAAATGACCTCTGTACATGCACACCGAGGACCCTCTGATCCTTGGTAGTCACTGCCTTTCATTATCTGTTTCCTTGCCTTGTTTGTCCTGCCCAAGTTCGTCACCTGAGATGTCGTGGAGCCCATCCGATGCACCTGTTGCGACTTGGAGTGTGCTGCCATCATTATTATAAGCAGAGACGCCTCAAAAAGACGAGCAAAGTCCACATGCAACCACACACATGCCAGGCACCTCCCTTGGATTTAGGGACGCTTGAGGTGGCAGCTTTTGATTTTGCTGCCAGAAGTCTGCGATTTCAGAATCAACACTGGGCCACCAGGCGAATCTCCGCCAGCATTTTCATTTTTATACTCCCGGGCGGCCATTAAGTTGTTCCATTAATATTTGGCTTTGATCTCGGGTTACAAGATTTTCCTGGGACCCCCAACGAATGATCCCATTCTCAACACTAAGCTTGGCTTCCTTAATGAGCTCGGGTTTCATTTCTTCGGAGGTTCCAAGCTGGAATTCAGTGTGTAATATTGCGTGCCTTATTTTGGATAAGGCTGGGTGCTTTTGAGTCGGGGCTTTAATCTGCTTTGCTGACACTAGCAAGGTCTCCAAAAGGTTCAGTGTCATCACAACATCTTCGAGTGTTGCTAAAGGAGTCAGGCGTGTGACTCGAACTGTCCACATTCGCTGCCCTGATTTTCCATGGAGGTATTCCAGAATCTGTTCATAGTCAGTCAATATCAATGTGCAGCATTGTATCCGAGTGGTGGTGATTGGGGGATTTGCTTTGCCCTCTTTGATGAAGCGCAGTATGGGATGGGCAACTATTTAAAAAATCAATAACAGTAGATGTATTGCTGAAACTTATCCACACCAAATGTGGCCGCCAAACCTCCCTTCTGAATTTGAAAGTGTCATCGCTCTGCATCCTGAAGGATCTGGGAGGTATACATGACGGGATTCTCCATCCCGTCTTGCCAGCAATGTGATAGCACTGCACGCACCCCGGACGAGGAAGAATCACGAGTTAAAATAAGGTCTTTCTCAGAGTCGGAATGAGCCATTGCATTAGTGAGAGTAATTGACGATTTACTATGGAAATATCCTCTTTCTGCGTCACTCCCTAGGAAAATCGGAAGCATTTGCATACTAGTGTATATAAGGGGGCAGCATGGAAGCTACATTCAGAATAAATTTTCTGTTATAACAAATTAACTCCATAAGGATTTTAACTCTGTGGCGTTCCTTGGGGTTCGCGCTTCCTTGATGACTTTTTCTTCATCCACAGCTCATGTAATCACTTATCATCATGTCAAATGTGGAGAACGTCTTGCGACCTGTTATCTTGTTTACACATTTTGATCCAGGTCCTGGGGTATTTATAGTGTTTGGAGACCCAGTTGACTGTCGGTTTATTGTCACCACACGGACAGGTTGAGTTTTCAGGCGGAAGAACAGGGACAATGGGCACAATCCATTCTGCACATTGCACAGGACTGATTGTACCAACCTTTCTAGATTTCGTAGTTCCCTTTCCACCTTCTCCAGGTTTGGCTCTGAAATAGCTATATGTAGCATTCGGGTTCACGCTGATCTTGGCCTTGGCCCCTTTTATAATTACCTCGATGTTCCTGAAACTAACTCCAGGGTATCTTCTGAAAACATTGTATCCCACTCCGAACCTGAAGACTTCCAGTTTAGCCGAATGTGCTTGAGCAAGTCTTTCCCCATCCTGCTTGGTCCATGCCCCATACAACAGCGAGCTGAATGCTGTCTAAACGTGACTGCAGCCACTGTGATTTGTTGGTTGAATTCTCATTGAGAAATATAATGTTGGATATCTTCCCGTACCTTGCAGTCAGGAAGTCCAGATCGGAATATGTCGCTGTGTTAACAGTAAATCTCCTCAGTTGGTTTTCCTGTGAATTATTTTCAGCGTGTTTCAACTTCATTTTCATTATTTCATAGAACGTGTGCGTGGCTGAAGGAGCCAGCATTTGGTGCCTAACAATGACCCTGATCTGAAAGACTGGCTTGGCCAATTCAGGGAGAGTTTGAGAGTCAACCAGGTTGACCAGTGTCCGGAATCGCATGAAAGCCTGCTTTGCAAAGTGGACAGGAGTCAAGCCATTAAATGCATTAATAAACCAGGTTGTTTTTTTGGACTCCAAAGATATGTTCATGGTCCGCATTACTGAGAATAACTTTCAGTTGAGGGTTGTATTCATTGGATTTAAATACACCAACCACGATGGATTTTAAATCACATCTGGGAGCACCAGCCGAGATCTCTGGAAAGCGAATACACTGAAACTCCCAAAACAGTGCCGACGAACCAATACCTGGTTAGCAGAGTTATAACCGAATATCCCACGTTCCAACTTTCCTGAACCTAGTGCAAAGAAGATTTTGAGCGCTTTCCCTCGAGGGAATATTGCTCCCTCCCTGTAGCAACATTCGTCCACCGACCAATGTCGTTGAAAGTGATTCGCCGGTCAGTCTGCAATTGATGTTTGTGGGAGTCTATAATTTTAGCTGGAATACAATACGATATGAGCATATGTACGCGGGGGCAAGGGATCGGGGGCTGGATGGAGGGGGGGGGCGTTTTTGCCGGGGGGGGGGGTTTGGAGGGGGATAAGAATGTCATTCGCTATGTTTAGCCGATAGATCCCTCCATTTCATTTTTTCATTCCTGAATCTGTCTCTGTTCCTGGCCCTGTCATTGTTTGTCTCACCCGTGTCTGCCTAACCCTTTCTCTCTCACTCTCCTTCATCTATCTACCTATTCCATCTATCCCTTTTTCCCTGTCTCTTGTTTCAGTTGTGCAGGATATTTAATTTTGTTTCAAAACGTTTGGGTTAATCGATTTTGCATATGTAACGATTTGTTTATAGAAACATAGAAAAAACTACAGCACAAAACAGGCCCTTCTGCCCCACAAGTTGTGCCGAACATATCCCTACCTTTTAGGCCTACCGATAACCCTCCATCCTATTAAGTCCCATGTACTCATCCAGGAGTCTCTTCAAAGACCCTATTGAGTTTGCCTCCACCACCACTGACGGCAGCCGATTCCACTCGCCCACCACCCTCTGTGTGAAAAACTTCCCCCGATCATTTCCCCTGTACCTACCCCCTAGCACATTAAACCTGTGTCCTCTCATAGCAGTCATTTCCACCCTGGGAAAAAGCCTCTGAGAATCCACCCGATCTATGCCTCTCAACATCTTATATACCTCTAGTACGTCTCCTTTCATCCTACGTCTCTCCAAGGAGAAAAGACCGAACTCCCTCAGCCTATCCTCATAAGGCATGCCATTCAATCCAGTCAACATCCTTGTAAATCTCCTCTGCACCTTTTCAATCTTTTCCACATCCTTCCTGTAATGAGGCGACCAGAACTGAGCACAGTACTCCAAGTGGTGCCTGACGAGGGTCTTATATAGCTGCATCATTATCCCCGGACTCCGAAACTCAATCCCTCGATTGATAAAGGCCAGCACACCATACGCCTTCTTAACCACCTCCTCCACCTGCGGGGCCGATTTTAGAGTCCTATGGACCCGGACCCCAAGGTCCTTCTGATCCTCTACAGTACTAAGAGTCTTTCCCTTAATATTGTACTCCTTCATCCCATTTGACCTGCCAAAATGGAACACCACGCATTTATCTGGATTGTAGTCCATCTGCCACTTCTCCGCCCAGTCTTGCATCCTATCTATGTCCCTCTGTGACTTCTGACATCCCTCCAGACTATCCACAACCACACCAACCTTCGTGTCGTCGGCAAACTTACCAACCCATCCCTCCACTTCCTCATCCAGGTCATTTATGAAAATGGCAAACAGCAAGGGTCCCAGAACAGATCCCTGGGCACACCACTGGTGACCGACCTCCATTTAGAAAAATACCGATCTATACCCACTCTCTGCCTCCTTTGGGCAAGCCAGTTCTGGATCCACAGGGCAGCAGCCCCTTGGATCCCATGCCCTCTCACTTTCTCTAGAAGCCTTGAATGGGGGACCGAATCGAACGCCTTGCTAAAATCCAGATCAGCCACATCTCCCGCTTTCCCTTCGGCAATGTGTTTAGTCACATTTTCGAGGAACTCCACCAGGCTCGTCAGGCAGGATCTGCCTTTGACAAAGCCATGCTGAGTATTCTTGTGCATACTAACCCTCTCTAAATGCTCATAAATCCTGTTACTCAGGATCTTCTCCATCAGCTTACCAACCACTGAGGTTAGACTCACCGTCGGTAATTTCCTGGGCTATCCCTATTCCCCTCCTTGAAAACAGGAACCACATCCGCAATCCATTTTTTTTCTTTAATTTTTTAAAGTATTGGCGGCCTTGCCGAGCGGCCGGGGGACAACCCCAACCGCCGCCATTTTGTGTCCATCACTCCTCGGTGATGGCGGCGCCCCTCATAATGGCCTCAAAACACCGTGTGAGGGGAAGATTGTCTCCAAAATCGGAACAGATAACATTTATACCTTATAGTCAGTGACAACAATAAATAAACCCCCTCAATTTAAACATGGTTTTCCTCATGAAGATGCTCCGAGCCGACGTTCGCCCTGACTAACAGACGCCCACCCGCCATTGTGATTGACAGGCGAGCCGCCCAATCAGCTTGCCGCATGCCGCATAATAACTGACGGTGGTTTATTTTATTTTTATTCTTCCATGCGTTCTGGCTGAGCCAGCATTCATTGTCCATGCCTGACAGTATTTTAGAGTCAACCAAATTGCTGTGGTTCTGGAGTCACGTGTAGCCAAGGCAGGTAATGATGGTAGATTTCCTGCCCTGTCGGGCGTCAGTGAACCAGATGGGTTTTTATGAAGATCGATAATGGTTGCATGGTCATCAGCAGACTTTCAATTGCATATTTTTATTGAATTGAAATTTCTTCAGGTGCCAAAGTGGGATTCGAACCTCGAGTCCGAGAAAATTACTCCGGTTCTCTGGATTATTAATCTGGCGACAATACCACGACGCCACAGCCTCGCAATTGGTCAATCGCAAATAAAGGCTTAGATTTTCTCAGTGAGAGGTTGGTGCCAGGTATAAAATGTTGCAGGCAATTGCCTCAGATTTTAAGTTCACAATATGGAGACGTAAATTCGACTGAGACTAAGAAATCTGTTACCCATATCGAATTGGAAAAATGTATTATAATCTGACACTTAGTTCCCAGTAGATTAGGCCTTTCTGTTCAGAGGACGCTGATGCACGTTTGAACTTCCATGCAAAAGATGATGTGACTCCCATGGTGGTTGAGGAAATGACATGGACCAAAGAGAAAGGTAGAAATCTGAAGCTAATGATTCCCTCAACTATCCTGTAGCTTTGAGTAGCAGAGATTTTTCAGCTGATGGAGGGTGGTAGGTGGGAATCAGCAGAAGATGTCCTTCCCTGACATTGCACGAATGCCGTGAGAAATCATAATTTTTGGAGTCACTATTGGGGATTTCCCACCAGAATGCATCCAGAATGTGTGCCAGACAGCTGTCAGCTCTGCTGGATCTGCAATGCCAGTGGGACTGGACATAACAGGGATGGTGACGACGAATGACCCTGACACATTGCTCACGAGTCAGATTCAGCGTGCGATTGAATTGCAGGTAGAACATGCCAAAGAAACCTTGACTTGTTCTGGCGTCTGCTCTCTCCCTGCTATTATCGTGACAAAACAAACCGAATGATAGTCGAGGTGCGGTTAAAATGTAACCCCGTTGCAGCATGAACAGAATCAGATGTCGATTAGACTGGAAAAACCCTGCAGATATCATTCCCCAAAGCACATTATTAAAGCAACTGGATCTTTATCAGAATACACGTGTTTTGTATTCATAAACACCGATGCTAGTTCTTGATAGCAAAAGGTAATCCACAACAGCAGAGTAAAATCTAACAGGTTTATTTGGAATCACGAGCTTTCGGTGCGCTGCTCCTTCATCAGGTGACTCACCTCATGAAAGAGCAGCGCTCCTGATGAAGGAGCAGCGCTCCGAAAGCTTGTGATTCCAAATAGACCTGTTGGACTTTAACCAGCTGTTGTGAGAATTCTTACTAGGCCCACTCTAGTTCAACGCCGGCATCTCCACATCACAGCTTTTTTATAAATAAGGGACAGTATTTCCAGTCTCTAACATCCCAGATTGAATGTGGAGGCACGGCTCTAGAATGAACAATGCACTATTCTGACCGATGTTTATTTTACCAAAAGAGAAGCTGCACTCAGTCTTGGACTAGTCGCTATCTCATTTAAAGAATAAACTAGATTTAGTACTTGGAGCTAAAGGGATCAAGGGATATGGGGGAAATGGGGAATTAGGATATTGAACTTGAAGATCAGCCATGATTATAAAGAATGGCGGAGCAGGCTCAAAGTGTGAAATGGCCTACTGTTGAGTCTCGTGTTTAAGTCACTATGGACACTGCAGATTCAGGTAGACATTCGAGCGATGTCCAATATCAACAATCGTGAGGTAAACCATTTTGTCCTTCTTCTGATACGGCTGCTGCCGTTGCATTTCTTGATATCACACGCTCTGTCCATTACAACCGAGACCTAAAGGACGTCCAGTAAGATCTCAGTGAACAATATATCCATTCCTCCAGGTGAATCATCGAAGCTTTCGGCAGAACATCACTTACACTTGATCAATGATAGGCTTCTGAAATAGTGGATTCAGCCTCACGAGAGCAATTGCATTCGTTACCTGAAAAGGAAAAATATTGCGGGATCTGAGCAGAAGGTGGGCTAATGACACTGGGTGCATTTTTCATTCAGAGGCCTGAACACGCATAATAAGAATAAACTCATTCCGTGTCTTCAAAGTTTTGTGGTCCTGCGAATCTCTGATAGGAAGGAGGACCAAGATCCGGCCAGACCAATAAGTGTTAAGGTGCATCTTAAAGGGGTAACGGGTGGCAGAGAGCGTTAGGAAAAAGAAGAGTTAGGCCTAAGCAGCTACTGACATTTCTGCAATGTTGAATGGATGATTCTCATGCATGCTCAAGAGGCCAGTTTTGGAGCAATGCAGATAAGTTATAGGATTTAAAGGAAGTTACAGACATATGGATGTCTATGGAGGACCAGTGTGTCTGTCGCTCCCTGTGTCTGTGTCTCTGTCTCTGTCTCTGTCTGTCTGCCTGTCTCTCTCTCTCTCTCCCCCCCTCTCTCTCAGACTTAGTTACATGACCTGATTTGTTTCCTCTGATGTGAGGAGAGAGAAGCACCCATCTTATCTGCGGCACGGTAGCACAGGGGTTATCCATGCTGCTTCACAGCTCCAGGGTCCTGGGTTCGATTCCCGGCTTGGGTCACTGTCTGTGTAGAGTTTGCACATTCCCCTCGTGTCTCCGTGGGCTTCCTCCGGGTGCTCCGGCTTCCTCCCACAGTCCGCACATGTGTGGGTTCGGTTGATTGGCCATGCTAAAATTGCCTCTTAGTGTCCTGCGATGCGCACATTGGAGGGATTAGCGGGTAAATGTATGTATGGGGGTAGGGCCTGGGTGGGATTGTGATCGGTGCAGACTCGATGGGCGAAATGGCCTCTTTCTGCAATGTAGGTTTTCTATGATTATCTCGTCTCCCTCACTTAGCTGAGACTCCTCCCGGTATTTTTTAGTAAATCTCCTCTTCACCCTCCTCAAACTATCTGCATCTTCCGAATATTCAATGCCAGTGTTACTCACAATATCTCAATTGACACGCACTCGATGAGAGATATCACATTGTAATAAGAAAGGTATTTTGGCATTCTAAGCCTCTTATATTAAATCCACATTGGACATGAATTTAGCAAAGGATATGTCAGGAGATTCTGGATAGGTGCAGAAAAAATAGGATTGTTGTAGTGGGGGACATTAATTTCCCTGGCACAGACTGGAAAGTGCTGAGAGCTGGGGGTCCGGACGGGGAGGAATTTGTAAAATGCGTACTCGAAGGTTCTTTGGAACAGTATGTAGATAGCCCGACTAGAGAGGGGGCTATACTGGACCTAGTTCTGGGAAATGAGTCCGGTCAGGTCGTCAAAGTTTCGGTAGGGGAACATGTGGCAAATAGTGACCACAACTCTGTTAACTTTAGGATAGTAATGGACAAGGATGAGTGCTGTCCTACGGGCAGGGTGCTAAATTGGCGGAAGGCTAACTATAACCGGATTAGGCAGGAATTGGTGGATGTTGATTGGGAGAGGATGTTCGAGGGTAAGTCCGCGTCTGGCATGTGGGAGTCTTTTAAGGAACAATTGATACGGCTGCAGGATAGGGATGTGCCTGTAAAAAGGAAAGATAGGAAAGGTAGGATTCGAGAGCAATGGATAACCACGGAAATTGAGGATCTGATTAAAATGAAACGGGAGGCTTAGGTTAAGTCCAGGCAACAGAAAACAGATGGAGCTCTGGAGGAATACAGAGAGAGAGTAGGAAAGAACTCAAACGGGGAGTTAGAAGGGCAAAAAGAGGTCACGAGATGTTCTTGGCAGGCAGGATTAAGGAGAATCCTAAGGCATTCAATTCATACGTTAGGAACAAAAGAGTTGTCAGGGAGAGAATCGGACCTGTCAGGGACAAAGGAGGGGAATTATGCTTAGAGCCCAAGGGAATAGGGGAGATCCTAAATGCATCGGTATTCACGAAGGAGAGTGGCGTGTTAACCGGGATTGTCTCGGAGGGAGGTGTTGAACCGTTAGAGAAAATCTCCATTACAAGAGAGGAAGTGTTAGGTTTTTTAGGGAACATTAAAACTGACAAAGCCCCAGGGCCTGATGGCATCTATCCTCGACTGCTCAGGGAGAAGAGAGATGAAATTGCTGGGCCTCTGACGGAAATCTTTGTCGCTTCTTTGGACACGGGTGAGGTCCCTGAGGATTGGAGGATAGCGAATGTAGTCCCGTTGTTTAAGAAGGGTAGCAGGGATAACACAGGAAATTATAGGCCGGTGAGCTTGATGTCCGTAGTAGGGAAGTTGTTGGAGAGGATTCTTAGAGACAGGAGGTATGTGCATTTAGAACGGAACAATCTCATTCGTGACAGACAACATGGTTTTGTAAGAGGGAGGTCGTGCCTTACAAATTTGGTAGAGTTTTTTGAGGAAGTGACAAAAACGGTTGATGAAGGAAGGGCCGTGGATGTCGTCTATATGGATTTCAGTAAGGCATTTGACAAAGTCCCACATGGCATGTTGGTTAAGACGGTTAAGGCTCATGGGATACAAGGAGAAGTGGCTAGATGGGTGGAGAACTGGCTTGGCCATAGGAGACAGAGGGTAGTGGTCGAAGGGTCTTTTTCCGGCTGGAGGTCTGTGACCAGTGGTGTTCCGCAGGGCTCTGTACTGGGACCTCTGCTATTTGTGATATATATAAATGATTTGGAAGAAGGTGTAACTGGTGTAATCAGCAAGTTTGCGGATGACACGAAGATGGCTGGACTTGCGGATAGCGAAGAGCATTGTCAGGCAAAACAGCAGGATATAGATAGGCTGGAAAATTGGGCGGAGAGGTGGCAGATGGAGTTTAATCCGGATAAATGCGAAGTGATAAATTTTGGAAGAAATAATGCAGGGAGGAGTTATACAATAAATGGCAGAGTCATCAGGAGTATAGAAACACAGAGGGACCTAGGTGTGCAAGTCCACAAATCCTTGAAGGTGGCAACACAGGTGGAGAAGGTGGTGAAGAAGGCATATGGTATGCTTGCCTTTACAGGACGGGGTATAGAGTATAAAAGCTGGAGTCTGATGATGCAGCTGTATAGAACGCTGGTTAGGCCACATTTGGAGTACTGCTTCCAGTTCTGGTCGCCGCACTACCAGAAGGACGTGGAGGCATTAGAGAGAGTGCAGAGAAGGTTTACCAGGATGTTGCCTGGTATGGAGGGTCTTAGCTATGAGGAGAGATTGGGTAAACTGGGGTTGTTCTCCCTGGAAAGACGGAGAATGAGGGGAGATCTAATAGAGGTGTACAAGATTATGAAGGGTATGGATAGGGTGAACAGTGGGAAGCTTTTTCCCAGGTCGGAGGTGACGATCACGAGGGGTCACGGGCTCAAGGTGAGAAGGGCGAAGAATAACTCAGATGTCAGAGGGACGTTTTTTACACAGAGGGTGGTGGGGGCCTGGAATGCGCTGCCAAGTAGGGTGGTGGAGGCAGGCACGCTGACATCGTTTAAGACTTACCTGGATAATCACATGAGCAGCCTGGGAATGGAGGGATACAAACGATTGGTCTAGTTGCACCAAGGAGCGGCACGGGCTTGGAGGGCCGAAGGGCCTGTTTCCTGTGCTGTACTGTTCTTTGTTCTTTATTGTCAAAATTATCCAGAGGATAGGGTTGAAGGAATTCCATTTAATTTCTTTGCAATTCGGGATGCACATAATGACTCAACTTCATTCTACCCATTTGAATTAGGTTTTGGTCATGAGCTAAAATGACAATTGAAAATGATTCAGCAGCAATTAGTCAATCAACGTTCTGAGAGCACATTCTTAGGCTATGAACCAAATTTTCAGGAAAGTTTGCAGAGAGCAGGAGAATTGGCTGGACACCATTTAAAAGTGGCACAGCATGTGATGAAACCGGAAGAGCATAATAACTCAAAATTTTGTAGTTTTGTTAGTGTGGATAATGTTTGACAATTGCAACCAGTGGTAGGTGAAACGTTAAAAGCATTTTTTAGTGGGCACTGTCAAATTGAAAGAAAATTGAGTGTGGTGAATTGTTTGATAAGAACGCCAGATGGATGGAAAAGTAACAGAGGGCGTCATGTGAATATGCTTAAAATATATTTTTATAGGGAAGGAAAGCAGTGGTCGGATTTTTCAATGATTACAACTAAGAGTGAATAATCAAATCGAAATGGATCGGAACTTTACATTCCTCAAATTACTGACCAATTACTGAGACTGAATAACTTGCCAGGCTAACTCAGGTGGTTTTTAAGCATCAACCACAAGAGCTGCTGCCTTTACGTGGGGCACGCACACTATTCACGATTTCAGTTTCCATTCATGCACAGCTGCACAGTGTGATCCTGCAACACACTCACTGTATTGTTATCCATTCATGTACAGCTGCACAATGTGATCCTGCAGCACACTCACTGTATTGTTATCCATTCATGTACAGCTGCACAATGTGATCCTGCAGCACACTCACTGTATTGTTATCCATTCATGTACAGCTGCACAGTGCGATCCTGCAGCACACTCACTGTATTGTTATCCATTCATGCACAGCTGCACAATGTGATCCTGCAGCACACTCACTGTATTGTTCTCCATTCATGTACAGCTACACAATGTGATCCTGCAACACACTCACTGTATTGTTATCCATTCATGTACAGCTGCACAATGTGATCCTGCATCACACTCACTGTATTGTTATCCATTCATGCACAGCTGTACAATGTGATCCTGCAACACACTCACTGTATTGTTATCCATTCATGCACAGCTGCACAGTGTGACCCTGCAACACACTCACTGTATTGTTATCCATTCATGCACAGCTGCACAGTGTGATCCTGCAGCACACTCAGTGTATTGTTATCAATTCATTTTCTTAAAACGTGAACTGGAAAAAAAAGCAACAGAATTTGTAATTTCTACCTCATCGACAAAACGCCGCCGGCTAATTCTATGACCGATTCCTGACTCTTCTCTTCCATTCTCAGCATTTCGAGGTGCACTCGAGTCATTGGTTTGTCGAACAATATCTCCAGGATGATCAACAATTCCCACGGTGCCTTTGATTATTTTCGCAGGCGCATCATGTTTATTTTGAATACCGTCTTAATTTAATCAATATCATCCCATTTGTTCAATTTTTCCTTGCGATGCCACCTTCATAATCTGTGCTCCTGAAATTCTATTTCTTTTTAAACGGGGAGAGGGAATCTCTTGTTCGGCAACAAAGTCAAGAAGCTGCCGTGCCCGATCGAAGTGCACTAGAATGCCAGTTGGACCACAATCTATGAAACATCCTGACAGATGTGCATTAATTGGGCTCCTGCTAAAAACAACAGGACTGACCATATGAACGTCGAATGCTCCGTTAGTAGCCCGACATCTTTATGAGGAACACATCTCTGAAGTAGTTTGAATGGTAATCAATATCACAAATATCTCAAGCCACGGCTTCACTGTGTAATGCTATTAAATGACTTACTGAAAACTATGGTGTTGATCCTAACTGGAATTAAGAAACAGTTTAGTGGTCACAGGTAGAAGCGCAAGTTCAGTGGATTAGCAATGATAAATTGTCCCGAAGTGTGAAAGAATGTGTAGGTTATATGGATTAACGGGGAACATGTATACGGTTACTGGAAGATGTCAGGCAGGGAGCATGGGTAAGGTGCTCTGTCAGAGTTTCAGTGCAGGATGGATGGGCCAATTGACCTGCTTCCGCGTTGTCTCGATGATGTGACTATAATAGATGAACCTGCATGGAGATGGAATTTAGGAACATTACAAGGATGCAGATTTCCTTCATTGGTCACAACGGTAATTCTGCACCCTATCATCACAATGAAAAGATTAACTTGTACTCATCTTTCACTTTCCATTTTCTAACAATTTCCTAAAACCGATAGAGATGGATCACTTGTGCCTTTATTCCATTGTTCTGTCGGTACAAAACCCATACGTGCCTTTTGAGAGCAGTTTTCTGATCGACAACTTTTCTGATCTTCAATCCAAGGAGAAAGCAACCTGCATTTTGTGCGCTATTACCTCTCACCGAGTTGCAAATAATCCTTTACTTCCTGCTAAAATCCAGCACTTAGTCTCAGGGTCAAATGTGGTGACTTATTAATAAGTCATTTTCAGTACGTTTTCGCTTCTTTCACTGACAGTTAATTTAATGGTAAATGGAATCCTGTCTCAGAAAAGTGTGCTCTCCAGTTGCACCAGCCCCTACATCCTGGCCATGTCTGCTGCTGAACTATTATTCATCATCACGGCTATCATATTGTATTGGATAAATAATTATAATTTTGCTAGACCCTATCTGAACATCGCACTCATATTGTAATGCCATTTTTCTGCAGCCACCGAGTACTTCCTCCGATTGACTGTCGTTTTTTCTTCGATCGATTTGAAGTTATATTGACAGAATGCGAAGTCAAAATATTGCACTTAGGAAACTGTGGCCGTGATTATAGCCAAAACATGCATTCTGCTCTGTTTGAAAAATGCCTCCGTCTAATTTGCAGTTGAACCCAGATAAATAATTGATAATTTACCGTGGTTCTTTGCTGTGAAACCAGTCGATGCTTCTCAGCCAGTCTGGATGGTATTTGGCTGATTTGAGATAATTGCAACACGGCTGTTGGATTTTCATTGATTGTATTGCTTAATGCTCTGACAGTGAGACCCATTTTAGGCACATTCGACTCTGTAAATTCCGAAGAGGTCAATGCAAGGTAGAACAATACAGTGACCCAGAGATGGATAGCATACACCTGCTGCAACATTACACTGCGCCATATCAGGCAACTTCATCCAATGTGTCGCGATTGGTTATTGAGTTCTTAGATTATAATGTTACTGGAAAAATATGGTGAAGCGTCATGCTTCTGAGCATATCTTTCAAAGCTTCCCGTATATGTTGGCCAACTTACTTTGCTGCAAAAATGCCTTCACTTATGGGGTGAAACAGTCCAAGTGCAGAGAGCAGATTAAGGATGGGGAGGGGGGGGGGGCGGGTAATATCCGATTCGTTTAATTAAATGAGTCATTAATAATGTCGGAGAAAAGAAATACCACCGTGTGAAAGCTGGTCCCATCATTACCACTCGAAAGATTAATGTAAATTATTGATATCCATCTTTGTTATTACACCAGAAATATATAGGAGTTGACGATAACTTCCTGAACAATGTGTGCTCTTGTGGGCCAAGGCAGTAATATGGAATTGACCCCGCTTGCTGGATAATAAGGGAATAAAAATACCTCCAGTTTCTCGACTCACAGATCTTCGCATGATCTCTGAAATCAACACCATTTCTTCCAAAATCCACACTGCTGCAGATTCTATGAATATTATTCCATGGTTCCCATTGCATTCGATTTAACGCCAGCTTGATCTTTCATAATAGACTGCTCCAGGGTCCGTCCTCTTCCTCGTGTTATCTAACATTTTGAGAGGCTATTTCTCCTCAATTGTGTTGACATAATTTCATTTTAATTAGCACCACATTCCAAATATAATCAACATTAGTGCCTCTATACTTTCAACTGCCACATTTCCAAGTTCCCTTGGCACTGCCAAGAGTCGAATATACTGTTATCTGAACAGTTAGGTCTTCTATTCCAAGGACTTCTACGCTCTTTCTAACAGTGGTTTACACATTCTGGGAGGGTTCAAACGTTAACAAATACAACGTTTATGCTCTTTGTAACCCCATGTTGTACTGGCCCTGTTTACTTTTCGATGCAACCAAACTGAGTGACTTTTACTCCCTACCTGACGTTTGAAACACGAGTGCAGAGTGAAGGTACGCTTTAACTAACACCACATTTGACTGGTCCTTGGAATGATCGGTGGGAGAATGTAATATCTCATCTATTACACAAACTCTGCATCACAAACAACAACACACAAAGACAAAGGCACGGACAGATATCAACTCGCTCACGACAATATAACTGGCAATCCAGATTCGCTTGTGTAAAGCATCACCATTATCTAAAATATCCTGTATTTGAGTTTTTTGTTCCAGATTTGGGGATTATATGGGCTTAGAGCTTGATATTTTTCAAACTACCACAACAGAGGTTGAAGCATAGTGTTATGCAGTGAGGCGAGCACGCCTCTGCGAGCTCTCAGCAGTGGCTTGGATTGCCTTGAAGGCTTATGATATAAGCTGAAAGATGGAGAGGAAATGCCCACTGGCGCACATTCGATTCACAGACTTAAGCATCCAAGGCACTTCCACAGTAGGTTGTAAAGCAATGATCTCCAATTGCTAGATAGAGAGGGAAGAGAGATGAATCGGGAGACAGGAAAACAAGTGGCCCTTCCCTTAACATCTTGATAGAATTGTAACATAATTACCTCAATGTTGCGCAGTCAGGATTTTGAAACTGCTTCTACAACACAGTGCAGAGGTGATTACAAAACATCGACTGCTGAACCGAAATAAGAGGCTTTATCACCACCCGCTCAAGTGTTTCATGCCTGACCCGTCATTTAATGTAATCAAGGATGGTCAATATCTTACCTTTATCATTTCCCCATCTCCCTCTATTCACCAATCTATCAAATGTTTGCGCAGTTCCACCTTAAATACTGCTAATGATCCGGTCTCCACTATATGTTGGGGCAGAGAATTCCAGAAATTCGCCAATCTCTGTGCGAAGAAATGTTTATGTTACTCAGTTTTAAATGACCAACCATTTATCTTGTCGTCATATCCCCTTATTCGAGGTCTCCCACCATTGACGGTATCGCACCATCTACTCTGTCAATCACCCTCAGAATGTTATGTGATTGAATAATGTCACCCTTCAGTCTTCCAATCTCCAAGGAATACAGGCACACTATTAATTCGCTCTTGAAAGGGAACAGTCTTATCCCAGGAAATAGCATAGTTAAATCCATTAGACTGCTTCCAATATGACTGTATCATTTTTAGTGTACGCGGACCAAAGCTGTATGCAGTTCCAGATGAGGTCTCATCAGCACCCTGTACAATTTCAACAATATCACCCTTTGTTTAATCTTCAACCATTTTCCAATGAAGGCCTAAATACCTCTCAGCTTGCATTCTTAACTAGTTTTTGGAACTGCCTGCTAGTTTATTTTTATAATTCATGCACTAGATTGCGAAGACACCTTTGCACTTCACTCACCTGCAGCCCCTCTCCATTTAGATACAACTCTGCCTTTTGATTCCCCCCTGCCAATATGCCAATATACATGACATTATCCCTCCCCACATTAAACTCCATTTGCCAGGATTTCACTCATCACTCAATCTACCGATATCCCGTTGCTAAATCACAATATCCTCATCAAAACCTAGATATTGACACAGATGGGTATAGGCTTTGGATGAAGTCGTATTCAACCTTGACATTGAGCACTGAATATGTATACAGTTATGATTTTTTTTTCTGAAAAAAATGTTGGTTAATAAAATAACAAACTGCGAAGAATGCGTCATGGCTCAACGAGACATCAAATCCTTTGACATGAATGTGGAGAAAGTTATGTATAGATGTTCGGAGCAATAGGGCGAATGTAATGGTAAGGGAGGGAAGCAGTAAATCCAACTGTTAAATTATTCTATCTGCTTCTGACACGAAGATAAAGAGTATGAAACATCCTCAGGCTGTGTGGGACTAATGGGGGGCAGGTGTGGTGTTCGTGGGCGGCACGCTGTCTTTTCAGAAAACTGTCGTACAAAAGGGAATCCGGGGTTATCATAGCATTCCTGGATGAACATTGTATAGTAAGCAGTTTCAAGCAGCACTGAGTGTGGCTTAATTGTGCAGCGAGTGGTGCTCGCTGAACCTATCCTGTTTCAACCACTCAACAGCCATACACATTAACATCTGCATCACTTGGAGTGAATGAGCTGGAGATGGGGTTGCCTCTGGGGAGAACAAGTTGTCTGAAAGTAAACACTATGTATTGTAGGATGCTGTTCACCCCTCATATCATTTCAAATCAGTGTCTGTATTTCATTGTCAGGCTGATCGATTTTCCATTCCTCAGGGCCACAAATGATAACGGAATCGGATTTTGTGGAACCATCAAATTAGATCTGATCATGGGCATAATTTGAAATTTTTTGATTAATTCCCTTCAATTACACACCATTCCTGGCATACTTAGGGACCCCGATCATTGTTTACAATGATCATATTCTGTCGTTGGTGTATAATTTGTTACTTCAATCTCCCGAACTCACTGCTTCGTCTAAATTGTGTCTTTTTTAAAACCAAAAGTGGCACAGATTTGTTACAAACTTCAGACAATGCCATCGCCACGAAAGTACGCACTGTTAAATAAAGTAAGTGTGCTAGAATAAAGCAAATTTCATGCAGCTTCTGAGAATCTGAATATAAGTGTAATTTATACACTGGTAATAGATTTCCCATATTTCACTAAAACTTTCAAGGTCGTAATCGAGTGACTTGGCTGTTGCTGTGGGTGTGTCCTTTTGGAGGGAGATGAATCAGGCACAGAGAGGACGTTTGGTTTGCTCTTTATAAATTAAAGCGTCAGAACATATTTTGACATAGAAAAAGGATACACATGGATTGTTGGCAGGGTTTGAATAGTTTGAGGTATAAAGCATAGAATCAAAGAATCAAGACAGTGCAGGAAACTTTGTGTAAACAGAAACTCAAATCCTTGTGTGATTCATGAATACACACTCTCATTTATTTCATGAATTTGTGAATGGACTTATCAGTGGAGCTTCTCAATGTGACATCTTGGGAAAATATATGTTATGCAATTGTTAAATGAGCTTTTGAATGTGAAATATAATAATAGTAACCCGTGGTCTCCAAGTGACTGAAGCCTTCATGTGTCCTTGGTTTTGATGTTTCTCAAATAAGCCGTGTTGGCTGCCACGTAAAAATGCTGAAACAATAATGTTTGTTTAATGTACTGTAATGATGTAGCGAATTACACAACTATTTATCCCTCTGGAATTATTACTAGTGTATAAGTAACGGGTCGTCTTTTAATAAAATGATGTGGTGTTCTGCCAGAGAGCAAACGCACACAGGAGGGACATCAAATGGAGGAAGCAATAATTCTGAGGATTAAAGGTGTTTTTTACTGTATCGTCGCGGCTTTATGTATACCCGGTAAGCTGTGAAATTGTTTTCAGTCAGTGTTAAACTCTGTTGATACATCTTTGCTTTATTCTATTGATAAAACATAAATCCTTCCTTCTGCGAGTTCGGTACAGATAATGCATTCATTTCCATCACTCTGGCTGTAAATTTGAACTCTTCCAGTATTCTGCTGCCCGTGTATTGACTTCACCAATGGTTGTTGTGTTCTCCGATCTGCATTGCATCCGTTGCTGTAATATATCTGTTTTCAAATTCTCTGATCACGCAAATCCCTCGCTTGCTCCCAGTAAATTCGTCTCCACCAAGAACCATCCGAGCTCGCTTTTTTCCTCCAATTATGTCTTCTTAGTGACAGGAAAACACAGCAGATGCTGGAAATCTGAAATAAGATGAATAGTTAATGCAGGATAAATTCAGCAAAACGAGGAGCATCTGTCAGAGAAAAATGGTTATCAGCCAAATAAAATGCAATGGTTGCATTTATGCAGACATCCTGCAGACTGAACATTAATACATTAACATGCATTTATTTTATTGAGATAGTTGGAAGATAACCTCTCTGAAACCCACACAGATACGTGGAGAAGGTGCAGGCTTCACATGGACACTCACCGAACGTCAGTTTTGGACCTGTGCCTTTGGCGCTGTGAGGCAGCAGTGGTAATAATTGTGCGATCCAAATGTGACTTCATTCTGATATTTTTCTGACCCATTTTCTCTGATATTGTTTACAACGTGATGCTTGACTGATTTATTTTATTCGTGCATCAAATATGGCCGTCGCCTGTTGGGCCAGTAATTGATCGCCCATCCCTGAAGGCAATGCTGCAGACCAGATACAGGACACACCAAATAAGGACTCCAAATGTCCTTCCCTGAAATACATTAGTGAACCCGTTATAGAACATTAATAGGATTCAAACTTACTCACCAAGAGCAATTTAACGTTGGCAAAGGGTCATGTGGACCCGAAACATTAGCTCTTTTCTCTCTTTGCAGATGCTGCAAGACCTGCTGAGTTTTACAGCATTTTATCTTTTTGCCCTCAGAGCATCACCCGGGGTCTCTGGATTACTAGTCCATTGACAACAATACGATGCCACTGACTCCCCATGTAATGAGACATAATTGTCCGCAGTCCATTTTAACACACAATACTGTAGTGTGTTGATTTCATTTATCAATTTTACAGCAATATGATAGTTTGAAAGCAGTCAATGTTCAGTTACACACTATTTTAGTCTGGTGTCGATGTGGACTTTGTTCACATCCGCTGTTGGATTAGTCCCTCTTGTAGCATTTTGTTGCATAACGCCATGAACAAGAAAAAAACATGATTGAAATACTCAGAAAATGTGGCTGGATCTGTGAAGATTGTTCAGACTGAACGATTCAGCTCAAAGCCTTTTTTATTCAGAAATTCAAGAAGAGAGATTGATGGTGGACGTTGTGCAAGAGGACGTGAGGAGGGCAGTAAAAATCGGACAGCGCGTGTGGAGGTAGGGGAGATTAAATGGCAACACGTTTCATGGTGCAAAATACAAATGGAAGGGTAAACGTTACAATAAATAAGTAAGTGATTTACCGAGTGTGGGTATGAATCGTTGAAGAATGAAAGCAGTGTCGGAAGGCAGGAAAATAGAAAAAGGAAAAAAGCAGGCAAATCGGCATAAACAAAATTATGCAGGCAGTGCGTTATAAACTATGGTTTGAAATAGTTGAAATGAATATTGAGTTCAGACATCTATCACGTTGTAATATTAAAATATGCTGCTCTACCGCAGCCTTGCACTCAGCCTCAATCGAACAAAGGTGTTGCCCATGGATAGTACAGTGAGAAGACTCACAACACCAGGTTCAAGTCCAACAGGTTTATTTGGTAGCACGAGCTGTCGGAGTCTCGCTCCTTCTTCAGGTGAGTGAAGCTGAAGAAGGAGCGAGACTCCGAAAGGTTGCCGACCAAATAAACCGATTGGACTTTAACTTGGTGTTGTGAGACTTCTTATTATGCTTACCCCAGTCCAACGCTGGCATTTCCGCATCATGCCCATGGAAAGTGACGTTAGTGTGACTGCCAGGTACAGAATTAACCAGCTGGTAACTGGAGATATGGGTCGGTCTTGATTAATTGGAGTATTCTCAAAGCACTTAAACAATCTGGTCCTTACACCCCCAGAGTAAGGAGTATCAGATTTTGAGCAGCAAATATGATGTACGGACCTGCATAATGTAAACATAGAAATTTATTTCAGCTGTTACATTGTTCCTGCCAGTTTGGCATTCGCCAACTGCTTCTGTCCTCTCCTTCGCACAATACCAACAAATGATTCTGCATTTTTCCCGCAGCACTTCCACGCTTCATCTAAAACGCATCACAAACACATACGGTTTGAGTGTGCCACAAGGCAAACATGCTGTCCAAAATTGGAATCAAACACTAAATCTATTGATTATCTTCAGGAAACAATAGCGCGGTAATATCCTCGAATGCATGGCAGCCATTTCGCATACATCTAACTGAGTCGTAAATGTGTCTCTCCTCATGGCCTGAACTGGGTCAGGAAGTTTGGTCATATCTAACTTTAAGAACACCCAGTGAATGGGGGTATGATAGTGGATATTGCCGGCGATATCATAACTGTGGTGAAAACCAGGAATGAAATAATATGAGCCGTCTACAAAACTCAGATAATGTCCAATTATGCAGAAATAATGATGCTACAATACGAGGAACAGAGTAGAGGAGCGCTATTCTGTCCCTCCACGTTAATCAATCACTTCATTCATAATCCGACTGTGATGTTCATTCTACTATCCTGCTCTACACCATAAATATTCGCTTAGTGCAGATCCAAATATTAATCTAACTTAGTCCTGAATGTATCAAATGACACTGTCGCTACTGCTCCCTTGGGAAGATAACTCTACAGACTAATGGCGCTCTGAGTGAATATACAATTGTGCATACATATCATAAATGGGAAACAGCATATGTACAACTGAATATCTTACATGTGGTCTCCCAGACTAGACCATAATACTATACGAAATATGAACAGGTGCAGGCTGTCCGACCCCGAGAGCCTGCTGCATCATGAAACTAGATCGTGGCTTATCCGATTCCACAGGTCCAGTTTCCTGTCTTTTTCCGATTATCTTTGATTCCCTTTTTGATGAAAAGTCGATCCATCTCAGCCTTACGCACGGTCTCACAGTGGTTCTCACCACTGTTCCACAGCGCCAGGGACCCTGGTTCGTTCCCGGCTTGGGTCACCGTCTGTGTGGAGTTTACACGTTCTCCTCGTGACTGCATTGGTTTCCTCCGGGTGCTCCGGTTTCCGCCCACATTCTGAAAGGCGTGCTGGTTAAGTGCATTGACCCGAACAGGCGCCGGACTGTGGCGACGAGGGGAATTTCACCGGAACGTCATTCCAGTTTTAATGTAAGCCCTACTTGTGACTAATAAATAAATACACTTTGTAATCTTAAATTTGCACAAGGACTCTGCCCCTACAGCTCTCTGGGCAGGGAATTGTAAGGAATCACAATCCTCCAAGAGAAGTAATTTATCCTCCTCTCATTCTTAAATGGGTTCCCCTTTGTGCCGGAACAATCTCCTGTAGCATTAGACTCTCTCATGAGGTCGATCATCCTCTCAGCATCTACCCTGTCAAGCTCCTTATAAATCCTCTACATTTCATTGAGATCACCTCTCATTCGTCTAAATTCCAATGAGTAGAGTCCCAACCTGTTTAACCTTTCCTCATAAGACACTCGCTCTAGGCAGTGAAGCATTGTAGTTAACCTTACCATAAATGCCTGCATTAAAGTAACATATTTCTTTAAGTAAATGTAATATGGTACATGTATCCACTTTGCATTTGGACTGAAAAGCTCCCGCCAGAATATTAAACGTTTGCAACTGTTTCATCTCTCACAATTCAGAACTCTAATTTTTATAGCCCCCACATGTCGAACGTTGCCTCGTAAGTCAAAAGCTCGCAATTGCTATCACTGAGTGCTTCCAAAAATGCAAGTATTCCCAACCTTGTGTCAGAAGCGCAAAGCTCCACACAGAATTCTCGGGGGTGTCACAAAACTTATTTTCAACGCTGAACACGAGTTCCACAATTCTACACTCGGCCCCTTTGAAATGAATGCTAACATTCTCCGTGTCTTCCTCCTAATGCCCTGGAACTGCACGCGAGCATGTAACATTCGCTTTGTCACTTCCAATCTCTTCCATGGCCATGCCCTCCAGTGCACCGTTAATTTAATACAACATCACGACCATCTTTCATATTTGCAGTCTTCCAAATCTAGGCGCTGGAGAATCCTTGATTTCTTGTCTGCATTCTGTGCTCCATTTGTTTAGCTGCCAAGACATCCAGATATCCAGCTGTGGATATCTATCACTAAAGATCTCACCTTGCCGTCATGTCGGACATTTTACAAAACATCTGATTGGAGAAGAGAAACGTGGCAGCGAGTTACAGGCGTAAGTTAGATAGACGATAGAAACCGGAACGTTGAAGCATGGATTCCAGTAAAATTGAAGGAGAATTGCTGTACTGCAGAGTGTTTGACGTTTTCAGGGTGGGGGCTATTATGAACATATAACAGTGTTAAAATAAATATTGCATTTGAGCCAATGGACATTGGCTTCACATTATCGAACTCACTCTAAGTCATGTAGCTCTTTTGTCTAACCTCTCTTAATTGTTGTTTATTGCAGCCAACTTAATCACGATGCTAACACTCCAACTCAGAGACTGCGGTCTGTGCAAGAGCACTACTATCTACCTGGTCGCCATGATCACGGCAGACGTCCTGGTCCTCTCATTTCTTGTTCTGGTAAACCATATATTGGTTCCCAATTTCCCACAGGTGCTTTACCTTAACAGCGTAGCCTATGGCCTCAACTCCATCATGAGTACCGCTGTGATTGACTGCTCAGTATGGCTAACCGTGTCCTTCACCTTTGACCGTTTCGTGGCAATCTGCTGCCAGAAGTTCAGAGGAACTTACTGTACTCCGAAATCTGCAGCTCTGGTAGTTGTGGTGATTTATCTTGCGACATATTTCAGAAGAATCCCAAATTATTTCACAAATATACATTACTATGATCATAAAAACCTGCAAAACGAACATAGAGACGGTCTCAGCATTGAATCTAAGCAGGCCTGGAGAGCATTTGACTGGATGAACATTATTTTAAATCCCTTAGTTCCTTACTTCGCTGTGGTGCTGCTCAACCTGTTGACAGTCAGGCACGTCCTGGCGGCCAGTCGTGTCCGGCGGGGATTCCGGGGAGATGCTCACAGTTCTGGGGACCCCGAGATGCAGAATCGGAGGAAAGCCCTGGTGTTGCTCTTTGCCGCCTCGGCGAGTTTCATCTTGTTGTGGATGCCGACAATCGGCCTCTTCCTTTTCTCACGGCTCACTGAAAGCTACAGTTTCCCCGACTTCAACCACCCTGTTGCTGTGATTCATGAAAGCGCTGACATGCTCAGTACACTGAACTGTTGTACCAGCACGTGTATGTACGCTCTAACCCAATCCAAATTCAGGGCAGAGCTGAGAAGGACGCTGCGATGTGGGAAAAATCGAATTACTAAAACGACTGCTGCACGTGACTGAATATTCAGGCAATGGCGCGAATGTACGATCCCACAGACAAATTATAATTGATGCAATTAATTCACAACAATATTTGTTTCCAAACGATTTTCAATTAGAAGTTCATTTTGAAGTTGTAAACTAGTAAAATAAATCAACACAACTGGGTTAAGCAGAAATTACAATTACTTTTCCATCACAAGTGGAATTATAATTGTAATTTCACAGTGAAATAATTACAATTTATAGCGTATTGATATCGATCGAAAGTTGAAGTACATTTATGGACCTGCAATAAAATTGTGATAATTATTGGAGTCTGCAAGCTCATCAATTATTTTAGGTAGTCGGCAGTTTTTAGATAACATGTGGGGACAGAAATGGATGAGCCACTTTTGGTGAAACGGACCGCCACTTCTCTGCTTTCGCTTGTTTATTTTTCCATCACAGGTGGAATGATTTCAGAATGCCAGTGCGCTGGGAATGCTGTACACTCGGTGCTGCAGCTGCTATGTCGGATAATCTCTTTTGAAGGTCGTGCTGTATAGAGTGTCCGTACTTATGGAAGGTGCCATTATGTTTGATGCGATCATTTGGATGAAATATGAACAGGCGAGCTTCACTTGAGCACTCAGATGGATTTAAAACACTCGTGTTCGTATGACTAATGTCCTAAATTACGGAAACGAAAGCAGATTAAACATTAATACATGTCTATTTGACACTATGTCTCTTTATGACGTCAGGAGATGTAGAAAGCGCAAGATCAATACAAGTTATCACTTTAACATGAAAAGTGTTCAAATTTTAAGCAACATTGGAGAAAGCAGTTGGAATCATGGAATCTGCAGTGCAGAAGGGGGCCATTTCGCCCATTGAACCTGCACCGACAACTATCCCACTCAGGTCCCATCCCCATAACCCCTCATATTTACATTCCTATTTCCCCGACACAAAGGAGCAATTCATCAAGGCCAATCAACCGAATCCGCACATTTTTGGACAGTGGGAGGAAACCGGAGCACCCGGAGGAAATCCTTGCAAGACACGGGGAGAATGTGTTACCTCCACACAGACAGTCACCCGAGGCTGGAATTCAACCCGGGTCCCTGGCGCTGTGAGGCCGTACTGCTAACCTCTGTGCCACTGTGCTGCCCGAAATACATAGTTTATATTTTGCCTTCACAAGTTTATCAGATTAGATTTTCAATTGATAATTGTTGCTCAACAGCACTGGAATAACCTAGTTCTCCCTTTATTGTCCCCACTTCGATCAAAGGTAATAGAAGAAAATCCTTATCTCTCGTTCTCTCTGGAAACGCTTCAGCAGGTGATGAATATTGCCTCCATTTCTATGTTTCCTTCTCTCACATTTGCAGCAGTGGCAGTTCGTTTTTTTTCGGTTTTAATTGTAATTGGCTCGGAATAATGATTAATTATTCTCTGTTCTCGACCGAAATTTCCCCGTATGCCAACTGTGACCTCTTACTTTTCCTTCTCGTTTTTATTTCCTCTTAGCTCGGCTTTCTACAGTTTTTTTTATATGTCCCCGGTAAATATGCTTCCTGTAGCCGGGAGATCCCCCCTTATTCGGCCTTCTGCCACAAAATGCCGTCCCTGAGCCCACTTACTGCCCAATATA